>NC_091083.1:18484848-18787878 GCF_032405125.1 Capricornis sumatraensis
TTACTAAAGGGCCCAGCATTCTATAAATCCATAGATCCCTGGATCATCTTGACTTCTGTGTCTGAAGTTCTCCTTTAAGTATCCTCTACTCCAAGCCTATAATCTGACGACCAAAGGCTTCATTCATTAGCAAAATCCTACATAAATCTATTTTTCGCTGATCCATCTGTGTATGCATTTATAAATGAGGGAAAATTATCATATTGTGGTGTAATAAGAGTTTGGGAGTGTGAAGTATTCTGTACAGTATCTACTGGAAGGTCATGCATATCATGAATAAGATTAGCTCCAGACACTCTGAGTCATTAATGGATAAGAAACATTTTACTGAAATGCCTATCTTGGCATGAGTAGTCACTATATCCACCTCAATTTGAAGGGCGCCCAATACTGTTATCTGAGAAGGCAATGGCACCCCCACTCCAGTATTCTTGCCTGGAAAATCCCTTGGATGGAGGAGCCTGATGGGCTACAGTCCATGGGGTCGCTAAGACTCGGACAAAACTGAGTGACTTCACTTTCAGTTTTCACTTTCATGCTTTGGAGAAGGAAATGGCAACCCACTCCAGTGTTCTTGCCTGGAGAATCCCAGAGATGGGGGAGCCTGGTGGGCTGCCGTCTATGGGGTCGCACAGAGTCGGACACGACTGAAGCCACTTAGCAGCAGCAGCAGCAGCAATACTGTTACGACACATAACGTTCTGAAAGTACTCACTAAAGAAGTTGCTATCAGGAGTGTGTGATGAAGAATACAGGTGTCTAATTATATCATCTGCCCCAGGGTAAGTCAAGGCCTACTGGCTAAGGAGCAAATTCTCCACTCTTTCTGGAGCAAATGGTTTCTCCAAAGCAGAACTTTCCTCAAAACCACGGAGAGTTGGTTTCTATGTAAATTGAAGTCAAATGCCACTTTCTTCTTAAACTTTTCAACTTCACCCTGACTAGCAAAGTAGAAATCCCAGTATGAAACTCAACAAATATGGAATTTTGCTATTCCCACAATTAGGGAGACCCTGAACTCACTTCCCAAGTGGTAAAGAATATGTCTGCCAATGCAGGAGACACAGGAAATGCTGGTTTGATCCCTGGGTAGGAAGATCCCCTGGAGGAGGAAATGACAACCCACTCCATAGTCTTGCCTGGGAAATCCCATGAACATAGGAGCCCGGCAGGCTACAGTCTATGGGGCCGCAAAGAGTTGGACAAGACTGAATGACTATGTACGCATGAGCTGTTGAGACCCTGTGTTTTCACCTCCAGAGCCTGAATTATCACATACATATAATTAACATTTCTTCCTCTAAGTTTTTATTTGTCTCTTGGATTTGTTCTTTCTTTTGAAAAAAAAAAAAAAATCCAAAAGATAGCTTTAATATCCAACTCTGGCTACCACCTTTTGAACATAAGAAAACAAACCAAGACATACCCTAGAAAAATGTTTAATTGTGCGGTTAACATGGACATTGTGAAATTCTTTCTAAGTAATTGAATACCCTAAGTGTCTTGAATATTCTTACTAGCTAGTAATACCATCAGCTTGTGGCATATGGTCCTGTTAATTATGACAAAAAAGTATTTTCCAATCTGGACTATATCACAAATTGCTATTTATCTCTTGAGAGCTCCCTCTTTGGATATTGAAATGGTGGTTGCAATTTACAGGGCTTCTGCCATTTTGCAAACATTTCTATTTTTTAATTAAATGTTCAGTCACTCAGTCATGTCCAATTCTTCATGACCCCGTGGACTGCAGCACACCAGGCTTCCCTCTCCATCACCATTTCCCGGAGTTTGCTCAAACTCATGCCCATTGAGTCAGTGATGCCATCCAACCATGTTGTCCTCTGTCGTCCCCTTCTCTTCCTGCCCTCAATTTCCCCAGCATCAGGGTCTTTTCCAATGAGTTGGCTCTTTACATCAAGTGGCCAAAGTATTAGAGCTTCAGCTTGAGCCTCAGCCCTTCCAATGAATATTCAGGACTGATTTTCTTTAGGATGGACTGGTTGGATCTCCTTGCAGTCCAAGGAACTCTCAAGAGTCTTCTCCAACACCACAGTTCTAAAGCATCAGCTCTTCGGCTCTCAGCTTTCTTTATAGTCCAACTCTCACATCCATACATGATTACTGGAAAAACCATAGCCTTGACTAGACGGACCTTTGTTGACAAAGTAATGTCTGTGTTTTTTAATATGCAGTCTAGGTTGGTCATAGCTTTTCTTCCAAGGAGCAAACACCTTTTAATTTCATGGCTGCAGTCAACATCTGCAGTGATTTGGGAGCCCCCCAAAATAAAATCTGACACTGTTTCCACTGTCTTCTCATCTATTTGCCATGAAATGATGGGACCAGATGCCATGATCTTAGTTTTCAGAATGTTGAGCTTTAAGCCAACTTTTTCACTCTCCTCTTTCACTTTCATCAAGAGGCTCTTTAGCTCTTCTTCACTTTCTGCCATAAGGGTGGTGTCATCTGCATATTGTGCTTCCTCCAGCTTGGCATTCTGCATGATGTACTCTGCATGTAAGTTAAATAAGCAAGGTGACAACATACAGCCTTGATGCACTCCTTTCCCAATTTTGAACCAGTCTGTTGTTCCCTATCTGGTTCTAACTGTTGCTTCTTGAACTGCATACAGGTTTCTCAGGAGGCAGGTAAACTGAAGAATATGTATGGACTTTTATAAATGTCAGAGGAGATATCTATTTTCACAGATGCAAGTAGTGAGTTCACTCTTTTTTATATTTCTCATTTCCACTTTGACCTTGTTCAAAATGTAAGTAGCAAAAATCTTTAGAACAGATGGATCTTAATTGCCCTGGTGGTGTTGTTGTTGTTTAGTTGCTAAGTCATGTTCACCGCTATGGGCTGTAGCCTGCCAGGCTCCTCTTTTCCCTGGGATTTCCCAGGCAAGAATACTGGAGTGGGTTGCTGTTTCCTTCTCTAGGGGATCTTCCCGACTCTGGAGGATGGAACCTGAGTCTCCTGCTTGGCAGGTAGATTCTTTGCCACTGAACCCCTGTGGATGCCAAGTTCTAGTCCACCAGAATGTGGCTCATCCTCAGAATAGTCCACACCTTCTGTCTTTGAGCACCTTGTTCTTGCTACCTATGATGCCTTTTGCCTCCTTTTTGTCTGTTGACCAAAGCTTGCTCATTGTTGAAGGCCCATTTTACATGTCATCTCCTCCAAAAAGCCTTTCCACTCCATTAATTAACTACCCCTCCTTTTGCACTCTTAGAGTATTATTTCCATCCCAGTTTTACACTGTTTTCATTATGCCTTTATTTATTTTTACTTATGCAATTAGGTGTGTATCTTTCTTTCATGAGAGATTAAACATGCAGAGAAGGGAAACCTTAGCCTATCTTTGTATCTTTGTGTCTCTAGAAATATTTTGACCATTTCAGGTGTTTAATCAATGCTTGGCTAAATTGTTTTTTAATTCTGTGAAGATATCGTTCTCTTTTTTATCTATCTACCTTTTTAAATTCATTTATTTTTCATTGGAAGATAATTGTTTTACAGTATTGTGTTGGTTTCTGTGTTGGTTAATACATCACCATTCATTAGCCAAAAGTTATGCATGTCCCCTCCTTCTTGAGCCTCCTTCCTATCTCCCACCCCATCCTACCCTTCTAGGTTGCTCCGTGTGACAAAGAGAAAAACAGACATCATGTATTAACTCATCTATGTGGAATCTAAAAAGATGGTACCAATGAATCATCTGTCTACATTTTTTCATACTGTTGTCCCCTCTGCCCAGGATGCCTTCTCTCAGGTCCTACCTCCTTCTTGACCCAAATCTCGCAGGCCCCTGTAGTAAGTTTTCTGATTATCACCCTCCCCTGTACCAAATTTACAAGAGACTTGGGCCTCTCCTCTGCATTTTTATAGAAATCTCTGTCTCCTCAGCCATGGCAAGGGTCACATGATGCTGTGATAACTTGTAGTCCTGTGAGTTTCTTAGGTGCAGGAATTATTTTTGCACTCTGAATTTCCAAGACCGACTGAGTAGGCACTAATAAATCACTGCAGGATGAATTTGGCAGATAAAGCATCTTACAATCATTCTTGTGTAATTTTCTAAAAATGAAAGGAAGGAAAGAGAGAAGGAAGGCAGAAAGAAATATGTTTAATTCACTAAGCATGTTACAAAATCCTTGACTTTATTTTCCCTCTACCCCTGCTTTTCATTACCTAAGTATATTGGCCCAATTATGGCAAAGGAGAGCCCACCTAGACGTCATCTTTATTTTCTTCCACAGTTTGCAGAAGACATGAATTAGTTCGGTTCAGTTCAGTCGTTCAGTTGTGTCCGACTCTTTGTAACCCCATGGACTGCAGCACACCAGGTCTCCCTGTCCATCACCAACTCCCAGAGTTTACATTAACATTAAGACATCCTTCTCCCCACTGGTATAATGCTGGAGTTATTAAGACACATTTCTCATTATCTAGGTTTTCTCTCTCATATCCCTCACCTCAACCCCCATTATCATTTTTAGATAAAAGTGGGCAAAAATAATATCGAAGTTCAACTTGGTAGCCCTAGGTCTGTAAGTCTCCCTCCTGATTCTCCCTTATTCTCCCAAATATATCCTCCTTATTCTCCCAAAATATCAGGCCATTTTTCACATGGTTTATTTTAATGAGCTTTCAAACTAGATCACAAACTCATGAGAGGAAGGGCCCTGCTTTTATTTCTGATGTTGAGTGCCTTGTACAGACCAGTAAATGATTGAGTCCTTCATTTATTTAATAGTCCGTCAAGACCATGCTGGAATACAGAAGAAACCAGGAAGCCAGCAGCTTCGGGACTGAGGAGCAGAAAGGGGCACTCCTTTTGCCTTAGCAGCAAGGTGGTCCTTCTGTTTATTGTCTCAGCCAAATGTTCCTCCCTTTCACACAGTGATTGGCTGTCTCTTATCACTATAGCCATAGCGTGAAAGGAGCTTCCAACAGGTCACACCAACCATGCTACTCAGACTCATTTTTCCCGCAAAGCCCCAACGCCAACCTCAGATGACCTTACGATTCGCTTTAACCACCAGACAGAGTGGGGCAGGGTCGCCTGCCTTAACTCATGATGTCACAGCCTGACTGAGGATGTCTTTCTGGCAAGGAGCAATAGGAAAACTGAAACAACTAGGGAGAGAAACTGTTTATTGAAATGCAAATGAATCCTTTGTGCCTGTTCTTTGGCTCCTTTGAAAAGGAAAATCTGTTAGAAGATAACAGTATTGCTCCCCCTCCCCCACCTGCTTATCTCTACAAAGTTTCAGGGCACAAATACTATGAAAACACAGACGCATTTTGGAGAAGAAATACATATTTTTAAAATGCATGCTTTCTTTAAAAATAGCAAATGGAAGAGTAAAAGGTCCCAGAGGAGTAAATTAAGGTTGGCTCAAAAATCATTCATTTTCCCCAACGGGCCTGCGGGCAAGCAGGAGTGCCAGTGGAGCCCTGCCCCACTCTGGTTCCTTAGGAAGCCAGTGGCCGGGGTGCACGATGTGGTCCCCAGACAGGCGGGGCATCAGACCCCAGAGCTGTCACCGCACAAGAATTGCCTCTCAGCCTGCCTGGCGGCTGCTGGCCTTCTCAAAGAACAAGGGCATTCCTCATCTGCATTGCTGGTAAACAGCGGTTGTTGTGAGAATTGGAGCCAGCACAACCCTTTGAGTTCTGCAGATTAGAAAGTCCTCTTGAAATGTAAAATATTAGAAAATGTTTCAACCATCACAAGGCTACGTCCACTGCAGTGCTAAAGAGGGCGAGCAGAGGACATATGTGTGTTTCAACATCTCACTTGAGCACTTTGCACAGTCAGACTTCTGACAATTACACAATCCTTGTAAATGGAAATTTTTGGAAAATTGGGCCACAGAGTTTTAAAATATTTTCCTGGCTCATACCCTGACCCCTTTGTCTAATGTTCTTTTTTATTATTCCTGGATCTTAGGGAACAACATCTAAGTATTGATTCCTGTTGGGTCCCTTATTTTAGAAAAGTGAATGCCAGGAGGGTTTTCTATACCCACAATTCTCCTGGGCCTGAAATTGAATATCACTATTTTCCTTTTTGTCTTCATGTCGCCTCTGAAAATTCTAAATTGTGTTCATCTTAAGTGGAAATTTCTCCCTTTGCATTCCAAGTATTTGACACAGTTACACTTTAATGAGTAAACTCATGTAGTCCTTAGTCGGAAATAACATCTCTCCCTTGTTTTCCAGTCATTGCATGGACACTGTCTTAGCCTGGAGGTAAAAATGCAGGATTATAGACATCCTCCCCTCCCTGCACCCCTCAAGCTCAGGCCTCACTTTGCTTTCTACCAGGTGACAGAAGAGGTTTACCTTGGCTGAAAACACGGCGCTGGCAATATAGGCTTTCTTTACAAAATCATGTCTCCTCTCTACCACCCCATGATAAATAGAATCTGTGCTGCCTGACACCTGTGAACAATGGGTGAAATGGATATTAGAAAAATCTCATTTATCTTCTGCTTTATTTCTTGATAGGGGTCCTTGTCACTAGGGCTATTGTGTGACCAGCTCCAGAAAGGGCATCTCATTAGTTTTTCTTATCAAGATAGCAAGGTCCTTTTAAACAGCAAAGCACTTACATTTTAGATTCAATTAGGAAACGGCATAGTGTGTGTATGTGTGTGTGTGTGCATTCATGCACTTCACAGCGTCTGCTTTGAGACACAACTGTGTCAGATTTATTCTTAGAGATTCATGTTTACCACGGTTGAAGCCAGCAGCCTGGCACAGTGAACCACACACTGAAACTCCGCGTCCACCTCCACAATAGCAGGCTGATGAACTCGTCTTCCTCTGGCCCCACAGTTTTGCGTGAGACAGGATCCCTCTAAGCCAGGTAGGGGGAGCAGAGAAACCATGTGGGCACGGAGGGATGCTGGTGGATTTCTTTTCTGAGCGGGTTTGTTTGAAAAATCAAGCAAAAACCCTTTTTCAGCTCCATAAAGCTTCCAAAGGGTTCCCCGTGGTTACCCCTGCCCCTCTCACACAGCAGCCTTTTTGGACAAGTGCATTTTGGAAAGTCACAGTTACCACCCAGACAACTGGGAGAATGTCAACAAATCAGCCAGGATTTTAAATATGTCAGAGGGAATTCAAGTTTTTCACATCACTTCAAAAATCCTAGTGACAGGCGGATGAAGTGGGACAACTGGACATCAGGGCACATTTGGGTAAATTTAGCCAACAGACCAAGACAGCCTTGCTCTCCACTAGCAGCTATGAAAATAAACCAAAAATGAAAACTCCCACCGGAGTTGGGAACGACCCCTGGGGACACTGGCCTGTTCTGAAAGCACAGTGAGGATGCCAGTACAGTAGGACGTCGGGTACCTTGCTTGTTATGTGGGCATGGGATGCTGTTGGCTGGCAAGGATAAATCCCCGCCCCCTCCAACCTTATCGAACGTTTTGCTGAATACCCTCCTGTTGAATGGATGTTTCGAGGAGAAGGTCCAATCACCCACCTTGGAATAGACAGTCACCAATCGTGATTTAGGCTCATCATAACTGTGACGAAGAAATGACTTGCTTATATGATATCCCTTATATGTGGGATCTAAAAAATAGTACAAATGAACTTATTTACAAAACAGAAACAGGCTCACAGACATAGAGCAAAACTTATGGTTAGCTAAAGGGATGGAGAGAAAGGGATAGATTGGGAGTGTGGGATACTATATACAAAACAGATAAATAACAAGAATTTATGTATAGCACAGGAAACTATATTCAATATCTTTTTTTAATTTATTTTTATTTATTTATTTTTTTTAAATTAATTTTTTAAATTTAATTTTAAAATCTTTAATTTAAGAACTGTAATGGAAAAGAATTTTTAAAAGAATTTGGAGATTATATATATATATATATATATATATATATATATATATATATAGCCCTTGGACTACAAGGAGATCAAACCAGTCAATCCTAAAGGAAACCAACCCTGAATATTCATTAGAGGGACTGATGCTGAAGCTGAAGCTCCAATACTTTGGCCACCTGATGCAAAGAGCCGACTCATTGGAAAAGACCCAGATGCTGAGAAAGATTGAAGGCCAAAGGAGAAGGGGCAACAGAGGGATGAGATGGTTAGGTAGCATCCCTGACTCAATGGACATGAGTTTGAGCAAAGTCCTGGAGATAGTGGAGGACATGGGAGGCTGGTGTGCTGCAGTCCATGGGGTCACAAGGAGTTAAGACATGACTTAGCAACTGAACAACAACAAATATTTGAATTACTTTGCTGTACACCTAAAACTAGCACAAAAAGTCAACTATCCTTCAATATAAAAAGAACCGTATTAAGAAATTGCTATCATTTACTCTGATGCATATAATACATGCTTAATTTTCAGATTTGTGTTAGTTGGGGAAGGACAGTTTCACTCAATGTGGAATGATAACCTGGAAGAGAAATTTACAATATTAATAAAATTAATGATATTAAAGTTCTCTGAAATTTTTTTAAATTTTTTTTAAAAATTGGGGTACCATTGCTTTGCCATGTTGTGTTAGTTTCTGCTGTATGACATCATGACTCAGAAGAGATTTATCTGTTGGCAGGTAAGTTTCTGGAGTGTCCTGTTCACTGTAGATCTCCTGACAAACAGCACGCATTCTGCACGTCTATTTTTGAGTGAGTAAGTGACTATACTGAAAGCAAGTTTCCTTTCATGATGGAAGAAACTCCATTCTGAGATTCCAGGAATGCGCCTTGTAGGGTGACAGGGTCTGGGTCCTGGCTTTGTGCTCTGCTGGCTGGGACTGATGCCGGGACCCTGGCTTCCTGGAGCCGCTATCCAGTCTCCTGTGATGAAGGGTATGAACACAAATCTCCCTAGGAGATGCTCCAACCTTATTCCCTGGTTTAGGATCCCAAGAGCTTGACCTCTTACTTCCCTTAGAAATGTGCAGCTTCTCAGATAAGTGCTAATACATACTAGTGCTAACAAATTATTAGGCTTGGGTTGCTCCAATTTTCCCTACAAGACAGGGCACCTGAGGCCATCTAAGTGTTCCGAGCACCCACAGATAAAGGACCACAAAAGTGGGGTCTTGAGTGAGGACAGAAAGAGAAGTAAAAAGCCACCAAAATCAAAATCCACCTTCTTCACCATTTTCCCAATGGCCAATCAGTAAACACCCACAAATAAAGGTAATGTACGTTCCTGGGTACAATGAAAACCAACAAATCCAAATGAAAGTCACAACAACTTGATGCAAATTCCACAGTTTTCCCATAAAACACGGGTCTGTCACTTGTTGCCCATCCCTGAAGAATATGGAGTCTTCTGCACATTGTCCCTGGGTCCCTTACTGTGCTCCCACACTATTTAACCAAGCCTCTCTCTGTCCCTACAACACTTGACAGTGTTAAATATTATAGCAGTCACATCCATCTTCATGCATAATTAAGACATGGATTAGATGCTTTGAAAATGAAAATTGCTGCTACGACTTCCGAGACTAGAGAAAAAATTCTCCAAATCCAGTATTACTTCCTGAATTTTGTTTCATGGAATATTTATGACAAGCTGTGATAAAATATTGAACCAGGATGTTCTTACTAGAAACAGGTGCCACGGTGGGGCCACATTGTTATGTGGGACTTGCCTGGCCCATGTTTGCCAAGAGCCTGTCTCTACTACTTCAGATCTGCTCTGCGTCCGTGTTGGCATCTCAGCTCTTTCAGTGCTAAGAGTGAAGAAGCAGAGCCCGGAAGGGTGAGTCGGGTGCCTGCGTCAGTGCTTTCTTCCTGCTCTTCACTGAGGTACCCACATCCTGGCTTGTCCACATCAATCCTCCTCATGTGTGGGAGAAATGATGAACTGAAGAATCGGTCACGTTTCCTGCTATCTAATATGTTTATATATTTACAGATAGGGACATATGGATGTGCCTGACTCTCCCCTCCTTCCTGAATTCAACCCTCATTTCTGAGTGTGATGATCTGGCCTCTCCTTCCTTGTTTCAGCTCAGTCCCTGCCTCTTCACTTGCAGCCAACTCCTCTTGTACCATTTCTCCTTCAAGCCAAACACTATACCTCCTTCAGAGCTTGGCTGAAGTGACAGTTGCCATGACACTGTTCTTGCTAATGAACCCTGGTCTCTGAGGTTCCCTGTCCTTTGAACCCACTCTTTACCCCACCCCACGCGTGGGTAGGCATGTTATCACTGCCTTGACCTAAAATCTGCTTTTCCATTGGATCACTTGTGTGTTTTTTAACAAATTGAGAACTATTTTTAAATGTAAACATAAATGTGGGTAGGTTTTAGCCACCAAATTCCAAAGCCATTTTTCTGCAGCTGAGGTAGAGCTCTTGTTTGTGAGAATTAGATGACTTAGTGATAAACAATGGTTACAAAGCATTAAGACCTCTGTTTGGACAGTGCCCTGCATTTACACAGTTCCTGCATCAACCGCACGTCTCAAATGTCTGCACCACCCCTCAACACAGATGTGAGTGTTGGCCTTGGGAATATAGACCCCAAGGAGAAACAAGCATAAAATATTTTATATCTCTTGCTTTATTTTTAAGACTCGGTGTGAACTTTCTGTCTCCCACAATAAACCATCTTTTCTATTTTATGTTTTTAAGACATTTTTATTGAAGAACAGTTAATTTACAGTTTGTGTTAGTTTCAGGTATACAGCAAAGTGATGCAGTTATTGAATATAGTTCCCTGTACTCTATAAGAGTATTGATTATTTTGTATATAGTAATGTATATCTGTTAATCCAAAATTCCTAAATTAGGAGTTTGCTTTCTATTTTAAAATCATTCACCATTTAGTGAAAGTGCCAGACCCAAAAGACCCCATGAGCCTGCAATATCAGTTTGAAAAAAACCCTAGAACATCATTGAAAAGATCCCCATCATTATTCTGTAAAGACGTGACACATTTGTTATTAATTCATTGTTAGAAAAAATCGACCATCAGCTTGAATCACTTCCCCAGGTCACACACTAGTGACAGACCAGAATTTAAACCCCGATGTATTAACTCCAGACCTCATGTAAAAATGTCTTTGCCCCTCAAGAAATTTCCATCTTCATTGGCCTAATGATATATCAAAGTGCTTTTTATCTACCCCCAGCAACCTAGAAGCAACAAAGGAGGACACTCACTGGCCAGGCAACGTGCCAAGGCCCAGGTTTTCTCTGCTGGAAACCTTGCTCCCAGTTGTCGGCTCTGGTCCTCACTGTGTCCACATCCAGCATTCAATCTAGAAACCCAAGAGAAGTTCAACATCCTCCCTGCGTACTGGAGCATTTTCCCACACTCATTATTATCATCCGTCTGCCTTTTTTACTCAGCTATAAAATCCTTGGATGTATGAATCGTCTCTTCCGCCTCTTTGATCAGTGTCTGGCCTCTTGTCAGCTCTCTTCCGTCTGTGTTTATCACATAAGTGAACTAGCTTCCTAGTTTCCTGAAGCTAGGTGGGGAGGGTTGAAGTGTGTAAAAAATGAACCATTTTCCCAAAAGCCAAAGCCCAAGAATAACTGTGATGAGAAATATATGACACAGTGTTTCACCATGCCCATCTACAACCTTCCCTCTCCCCTGTATGTGGTAGGTCATATTCTGAAAGTAGTGTTCTGTAGCTTAAATGCATCAGGTGTGTACTTAGATTTCCTGTTACTGCCTATTTTTATTTTATTTTACCATTTTGTAATTTGTTTCTTAATATCCAAGATGATTGACCATGCTACTCAGCAGCCTGAAGGAAGATATTCCTAAATGTCATGATTATTTATCCCGAAATATTCCAACAATCGTATTTGAAATCTGATGTTCTCAAACATGTTACTGTAACTGCTTTCCATTTTGATTCAATGATGGAAATAAGGGGAGAGAGACGAGCTGCTTATAAGCTATGTTCTTTCCTATTACTTGTCTTCTCTCACCAAGAGCCCTGGAATTGAAATGTTACGTGTTCCTCTCCTTGTCTTCTGATATATGGGGACTTCTCAAGGCTTGAGATTTCAATCCTGGATTTTCATCTGGTAAGCTAAGACTGCTTTCCCATATATTTCTCTTTGAAAGAGATACTATATCTAAAGAAACCATTATCCTCTGATATTTTCACTCTGGTGAAACCATGGATCATTTTAGATAGCTCTACACACACTTACACACTCTTCATAGCCTAGAACGGGGAGTCTTTCATTTTCTAAATGACCTAATAAATAACAGGTAACTACATATTCTGAATACGCTTGCCTTCACAGTCACAGAATAAAAAAGCAGGTCCATTTTTCTGTTGCAAGTTTGGAAATTGTTCCAAGTAGGTGGCAAGATGTGTCTTCTCTTTTATTTTGACTTGAGGTCAATATTACCAACTGTTTTCTCTGGGGAAAAAAAAATGAGCTGCACCATCCCCAAGGTTGTATTTTTATGTCTATATGTTTCATATACAGATACATCCTATAGAGAGGAATATATCACCTGATACCACCCAAGTTGTCTTGGACAGCAGTTTACGTTCTCAAGCATCACCTCTGTGCAATAAGAGACTAACAGACTTGTAAAGCATATTCTAACTTTAATCTACAGGTGTCGTGATTCATGTTCTGAAAGAAGGGAGCAGATCGCCCTTACCTCAGGGATCTCTGATGTTCCCAAAACACTGGATCCTGATTGCACACGTCCCAGTGCTGTAAAAGCCTCAGCATAGTGTAAATAAACCCCAAGTCTGGGATCATGCCCACATTTTCCAACACCTGGGCCTCTGCCTTCAGAGTCCCCCAGATTGTGGCAACCCGTCTACTCACTTCTGCCACCTCCACATCCATCTCTGCAGGGGAATGACTTAAGGGGCCATTGAAATCAATGCCTGAGACAGCCCAACAAAGATATCCGCCCAGCCGTAATCTGCTCGTTCTGTACAGAGAGATGTGGGCTTAGCTCCAAGAACTCCAGTTGCATTACAAGCTGCTGGAAACTTTCAGGCTGCTTAATGCTCAGCAAGTGCTGTTCCCGAACCCAAAGAATAATAAAGAACAATGCAAAGCACAGCCTTCTCCCTTCACAGCATTTTATTAAAGCCTCAATTTGAGGCGATAAAATGAAATGGAAAACAAAAATATAACAAACAAACAAAGCAAAACAAAAAGCCCCTTGTTGAAAGCACTGTGAGTTCAAAGCATCCCCTTGTACAGAAAGAGGATATGAAGAGCAAGGCCTCTCGGTAAGAGAATCAAAATTGTTTTCACTGAACATATTCAAATTTCTGCTATATACCTTATTTGCCAATTGGTAAACCTACTCATGTTGCGCAAACTCACAGTCAAAACATAGTTACCATAATTTTTCATAAAATTAAAGATATGCATACTCTACGACCCAGAATTTCCAATCCTGGATATATTCCTAAAGGCAACAAAGCAGCCCATGTGAAAATATACTTACAGCATTATTTGTAAAGAAAAAACATATGTATATATATCTTCTAATAGAAGAATGAATTTTTTAACAAAATGGAATACTATATAGCATTTAAAACTGAAGTAGAACCTCAACATACCATTTTATACTCTCTAGGATCACTATAATCAAAATGACAGAAAATAATAAATATTGGCAAAGATGTAGAGAAATGGGAATTCATTTATTGTTTTTGTTTTATACATTGTTGATAGGCAAGTAAAATGGTGCAGCCACTTTGAAAAAAAAACTCTGGGAGTTCCTCAAATTGTTTAACACAGAGTTACCATCTGACTCACAAATTCCACTCCTAGGTAAATACCCAAAAGGTTTAAAAACAAATTCCACATGAATAGTTTATACATGACTGTTCATAGCAGCGTTATTCATAACAGTCAAAAAATGGAAACCATCCAAATGTCCATCAAGTGATGAATGGATGAATGAAATGTGGCATATCGATACAATAAAATTATTATTCAGGCATAATAAGGAATAAAGTACTGGTACTTGCTACAACATGGATGAAAGGAAGTCAGTATAAATCTGGAGATTCTGGTTCTAGGACCAGATCTCTGACAAACTATCCAAGAAACTGTGTGCATCCATCCAAAAGGAAGCCAAAACCTTGGCCTGCTGACCAATCTTTACAAATTATTTTTCATGAAAGTACTTTTGACCTGTTCTCTGCATTTTTTTTCCTCAGATTTTCTGCATAGAAAAAGACAAATTCAGAGAGTGTCACCTTCTCAAATATATTCTCTATTGTTACAACTTCTGAATATATTCCATATAGATTCTTATTGCTTCTTTTTCAAGTCAAGTATTTAAGCTTTCAACTGACCTAATAGAATTTGTTCTTCACAAAGCCTAGACAGTTATTATCCAGACTGTTATGTTCCAGGACTTTGTACATCTTGCCAAGATAATACATAGAAAATGCCTGGGTCTCTTTGAGAATGATAGGGACTTCAAGGGAGTTGAGGGAACCTTTTCTGAGATTTGAGTGGCATCTGTAGCATCTTTTCTAGGGATGATGTTGAACTCATAAATCAACCTGCATTATTGTTTGAGATGTTTGAGGTAATGAAAGTTCACCAGAATAATGCTAAAAAAATAAAGTTTGTCTTCTGATTATTAGGAAAAGCAAGCATAAGCTACCTGGGCTCTCGTAGCAAAATGCTGCTCAAATTATTTCTATTGAATATAAAATGACCCCAAGTGCTTGATAATAAGGGTTTTTGTTCTCTAAGATCTTCTTGACCCATCTAATCCCTCAATTCGTTAAGAAAACAGGAGCATATTAAGGAGATCGTGGCCTGTATACAAATAATCTGTCACTGTTTTCATAATGAGGGAACTTTCTCCCAACCAGGTTAGTCAGTGAATTGTTTGCTCTTTAATAAAATATTTATGTTTCTCAAGTCTAAAATGCCCTCAGTGTTGCAATATTTAGAGGAATTTCAAAGTGAGTAATTATAAGTCCAATGAAAGTAATTTTCCTTTCCTATCCTGTCAACACTCTGAAAATAAGAAACCCATGCTTCTTCCACCCCTCTGCTTCCCTTCTCTATCTTCTCTCCAACTCCCCTCCCTCTTTATGGAGATTAAGGATGGAATCCATCTTGGGCAAGATTAAGAAACTGGCCAACTTCCTAGTTTAGACCTCATTCGGACTCTTGCAATGACTTCAAGGTTACAGCCTCACCTCCATTTCCCAACCCTTCTAGCCACCCTCCCTACCAACCAGAACTGGTTCCTGCAGTGCAGACCTAAGCTTATCAGTGTGAGACTTCTTCAGGACTTTCAGCTCCAGACCGGCTCTCAAATCCATGCACGGCTTTTCCTTCCTCCCAACCAGCCTCTCATCTGCCCAGTCCCACCAACTGAGCTTTCACCTATACTCAGATTTTCCAGAATGGTGTCCAAATAGTTCATGTATCATCTGCGGTAGGCTGAACAGTGCCCCCTTCCCAAAGAAACCTGCAGCTGATTCCTCAGAACCTGGAATACATTACTCGACACGTTAAAGGGAACTTTGTAGGAATGACGCAGTTCAGGATCTCGAGATGGGAAGATTCTCCTAGATTATCGAAGTGTCCTCAGTGTTATCACTAGAATCCTTATAGGAGAGAGGCAGGAGAACCAGAGGGAGAGCAGGCAATGTGATGACAAAAGCAAGGAGAAAGTAGGAGACGTGACAACAGAAGCTAAGGTCAGAGACTGAGAGATTTGAAGATGCTACACTGCTTCGTTTTGGAGGTGGAGAAAGGGGCTACGAGCCTAGGAAAGCAGGGGGCCTGTAGAAGGTGGAAAAGACAGGAAATGAACTTGATTTTGGACTCGCAACATCAGATTTCACTGGTAATCTTTGTTCTCTATTCGATTGGGCTGCTAATCTGATAAAGCAGAGTGGTAATGGATGATCCTGACTTAAATACATCCCCTTTCCTAGATAATGATAACAATTAGTGAGATACGATGTTACAGCAACACTGCAAGGTAAACATTATTTTCCCACGTTAGAAATAATGACCTGGAGACTCCAGAAAGATGAGCAAATTGCCCAGAAGGATAGAGTATGTCTGAGATTTGCTTAAACTCAGTGACCTCACGCTGTCCCTTATCCTCATTCTATAGGACCACGCTGTCTGTGGTTTTCTAAAGACTGGGTGTGTTATTCCAGGCATCACCTCCTCTAGCTGTTCTTAGTACCCCACATGGATTTCCCCATCTGCTGCATTCAGCATCTGCTATGCCTGGTACGCTCGTTACTTCTACCATTTACCATCCATTTATCACCCCAGCGACTACAATCAATTCCTTTAACATATTCCTTGAGGTTAAGAAAATGCCTTATTTTCCTTCATACTTCTGGCATCTAACCCAGTGCCTGCAATACTATAAGCTACAAATGCTTGACAGAAGAAAATGAAGGGTGGAACCTTTTATAGATCTACAAATAAAGTGTCATCAAAGTGTATGACCATGTGTGTATGACCCATTTACATTCATCTTTAAAAAGCAATCTAGTGAATCAGTTCTACTCCCCACCCCCACCCCTCTCAGTCCCAAATAAACCTAAAGTATGTTGAACCTAAATGAAACACTCTAGAAAAGACACATAAAGATGCTAACATATTGCAACCAATTACTTTGTTGTTGTTGTTCAATCGCTAAGTCTTGTCCAACTCTTTGCGACCCCATGGACTTCAACACTTGGGGCTTCCCTGACCTTCACTGTCTTCCAGAGTTTGCTCAAATTCATGTCCATTGAGTCGGTGATGCTATCTAACCATCTCATCCTCTGCCACCCTCTTCTTTTGCCTTCCATCTTTTCCAGCATCAGGATGGTTTCCAGTGAGTCAGCTCTTCGCATCAGGTGGCCAAAGTATTGGAGCTTAAGCTTCAGCATCAGTTCTTCCAATGAATATTCAGAGTTGATTTCCTTCAGGATTGACTGGTTTACTCTCCTTGCAGTCCAAGTGGACTGTCTCTAAGCTAACTTTGTCAGAGTCCCTCTCCTGCAAAAGTTTATGATCAAAGTAAAACTCAGAAAAAGATGTGTTTTTCATGTCTGCTCTTCTTAAATAATTTAGTATTTTAATTAATTGAGGTATAATTTACATACAGTAAGATGCTCAGCTCTTCAATGTGTTCTTCCATCAGCTTTTTAAATAACAACTTTATGTATTTATTCACTAATCTTGGCTGTGCTGGGTCTTTGTTGCGGCATGTGGGCTTTTCTCTAGTTACTTTGAGGGGGGCTACTCTAGTTTTGGTGCACGGGCTTCCCTTGCAGTGGGTTCTCTTGTTTCAGAGCACAGCTCTAGAGTTCTAGGTCAGTAGTTGCAGTGTGGGAGAAGGAGATGGCACCCCACTCCAGTACTCTTGCCTGGACAATCCCTTGGACAGAGAAGCCTGGTAGGCTGCAGTCCATGGGGTCGCGAAGAGTCGGACATGACTGAGCGACTTCACTTTCAATTTTCACTTTCATGCATTGGAGAAGGAAATGGCAACCCACTCCAGTGTTCTTGCCTGGAGGATCCCAGGGACGGGGGAGCCTGGTGGGCTGCCATCTATGGGGCTGCACAGAGTCGTTCATGACTGAAGCGACTTAGCAGCAGCAGCAGCAGTTGCAGTGCACAGGTTTAGTAGTCCTGTGGCATGTGGAATATTCCCAGACCAGGGATCAAACCTGTGTCCCCTGCATTGGCAGGTGGATTCTTAACCACTGGACCACCAAGGAAGTCTCTTCCATCAGTTTTGATAACAGCAAATCAAAGCACTTTCTATCACCCCAGAAATTCCTTCTTGCCTCTTGTCAGTCACTTCCATGTTCTCCTTCAAAGATTGCTGCTCTGATTTCTATCTTTTGGGTTAATTTTGTATACTCTGGACTTTCACTTAAGTTGAATCATACAGTGTGTACTATTTGAGCTTGACTTTTTTCACTCAATCTAGTATTTTTGAGATTCACCTGTGTTGTTGTAGCATGCAGAAGTAGTTCATACCCTTTATTGCTAGGTTGAATTTCATTTTAGGAACCCACTCCAGTTTATGTTTCTGCTCTTCTGTTGACAGACATCTGGGTTGTTTCCAGGTTTGGGATTTTTTTTAATAAGTCTGCTATGAATGTCCTTGACCAAGACTTTTTGTGTGCATATGTTTTCATTTCTCTTGATACCTAGAAATGAAATCGTGGGTTCACATTGTAAATCTATATCTGCATTTTACCAGATAGAGTATATATATCTAAATACTAGAGTGTTCAAAAATGCATGAATTATCATAATTGTTCTGTGAATGTCAGTGTGTTCCCATAGTAGACCTAGCTGCCATGTGTCTTGGGTCACGTTCTCTTGCAGTAGAGGCCAAGACAAGGATTCCTGCGGATGTGATCTGTTGAAATAACGCTGTGGGAGAAGCGTGTTAGAGAGTAAAGGAAGCAGGGTGTCACAGGGAAGCAGCTAAGCAAAGAGGTGGTTTCAGCTGAAGCCCAGCCTCATTCTTATTCCAGAGAAAGCTCTAGAGCATCCCATCATTTTTTTTTTTTTTAATAATTTTAGTTGTTTGTTTTGGCTGTGCTGGGTTTTTACTGGCACTTGGCTTTCCTCTAGTTGTGGGGAGTAGGGGCTTCTCTCTAGCTGTGGTCAAGGGCTGCTCATTGTGGTGGCTTCTCTTGTGGTGGAGCATGGGTTCTATCTAGGGCAGTAGGGCTTCAGTCGTTGCAGCACATGGACTCAGCAGTTGCAGTTCCCAGGCTCTAGAGTACAAGCTCATTTGTTATAGAGCACACACTTAGTTGCCCTGAGGCAGGTGGGATCTTCCCAGATCAGGGATGGAACCTTTGTCTTCTGCATTGGCAGGCAGATTCCTTACTGCTGGGCCACGAGGGAAGGCTTGGAACTTCCCATCTTAAGGTGGGAGAGCTGGGCCCTTTGTATTCAAACTTCAGACAGTCATCAGCTGAAGACAGTCCTCCTCCTCCTCCAGGGAGTGTAATACGTTTCCCAGGCGTCTGTCGGGTATGATGGCTTCTGTGGAGGCCCAAAGCAATTCAGAGGGGGAGCCATAAACAGCTAACACTCACAGAAGCTGGTGGGGCGGGAGGGAGGCCTGAAGCAGTAGCCTGCTGAAGAGAACCTGGGTAGGGCTCTAAGAGTCCCCTCTCCCAGCTCAGCCACTAGAGTACATGAATTCTTTCCATCCCACAGTTGTTTGGTTCAGTCGCTCAGTCGTGTCCGACTCTTTGCAACACCATTAACCCCAGCACGCCAGTCCTCCCTGTCCATCACCAACTCCCAGAGTTTACCCAAACTCATGTCCATTGAGTCGGTGATGCCATCCAACCATCTCATCCTCTGGCATCCCCTTCTCTTCCCACCTTCAATCTTTCCCAGCATCAGGGACTTTTCAAATGAGTCAGCTCTTCGCATCAGGTGGCCAAAGTATTGGAGTTTCAGCTTCAGCATCAGTCCTTCCAATGAACACCCAGGATTGATCTCCTTTAGGATAGACTGGTTGGATCTCCTTGCAGTCCAAGGGACTCTCAAGAGTCTTCTCCAACACCACAGTTCAAAAGCATCAATTCATCAGTGCTCTCACATCCATACATGACTCCATTCATGACTCCATTCCACAATTCCTTTAGGATGGGACAACCCACACAGAGAAATGCATCCAGGCATTACTCCAAGAGGCTCACTTCCATGGCCTAGATTAGATGTTTCTATATAGATAATAGCTATCCTCCCGGACTTAGAAAACATGCGTGCCTCTTCGAGGAGTAAAAAGCCAACAGAGGCTGCCACCTCTGAGCATCTACCTGGCGGCCTTGCACTCCAGGGATGGTGTGACTGCTCTCTGAGATCTCCCAGCGGTAGCTCCCAGCCCTCCATCATGGTGCTGTGGTCACCACTTAATATCATGGACTTGTAGTCCCAGCGGTCTCAGCAGGAGTATAAGGAAAGACAGGTTCCTTTGTGACCTGAAGGAAATTTCCATGTCTAAGTCTCATTTCACACTAAAAACTGACCCCTCCTTCATAGGCCTGGTCTTTTGAACAAGCGGTCTCTCTCATTGAGGGATATTGTAATCATAAAATGACAGAAATGGGCATAAAAATGAAGGACCTACTGTATAGCCCAGGGAACTCTGCTCAATATTATGTAGCATCTTGAATAGGAAAAGGAATTTGAAAAAGAATAGATCCAGGTATAGGTATAACTGAATCACTGTGCTTTCAACCTAAAACTAACACAACATTGTTAATCAACTATACTCCAATGTAAAAGTTTTTTTTTTTTTTTTTTTAATGAAACAGAATAGATCACAAAATGGCAAAAGATTAATTTCTCTTCTTTCCGGCCAAGCCAGCAACTGTGGGGGAATAGATGTAGAGGGGTCTCAGGAACCCCAGATGATCTGTGAACACAGTTGCCTTGCTCTCCGATGTGTTAATTGGAGAGCGTATTAACCACTTGCCGAGAGAGAGGAGCATCGCTACAACATTGCAATGCATCCATGGCAACTCGGTGTCAAGATGTCTTTCCGTGACCCTCATGGCACTTAGTTTGAAGGAAGCCCCATTCCAGCTTCTCAGTGTGTACTGCTTCTGTTCTGGAGGGGCTCATTCTCAGCAGTATAAGGAGCTATTGTTCCACTTCTTGGAAATAAGATGATGGTGGGAACGATAGCTGTTATTGCAAACTCATTGTAGTTTATTATTTCCATCAAAGAAAGAAAGCAAGGAAGTCCTCAGGCAGGCTTAGCTGAAATATTACAGGGGCTAAGAGATGAACTTGAAAAGCCTTTCATTTTAAGCTTGCAGCTGCGGTGTGCGACTGAAAATCCAGTGAGGAAGAACTTGCCCCAAAACAACCACCGTGAAATTGAGCAGTATTTATTAATCTTTGGTTATTTCTCTCTGGTTGTTTGAGAGCAAGTAGCCATAAGTTCATATGTAAGGCAAGAGCCTCGTACATTACAGCTCCTCCCCAGCTTCTTCAAAAAAATAAAAACACATGAAAAAATCTAGAGTATTCATATGCTGATGAAGAGAATGTCATTTTCAAATACCCACTCATAACTCTTTAAATTGTGGTCCTTCTCCGAGTCCTGGGACATTGATTTTGGCTACTAAAACTATCACTTCATTTGATAACTGTGATCCCAAGAATGACTATGTCAGCAGCTGACCCAAGGGGAAAACAGAGAGGAAAAATACCTAAAGTTCATTATTTCTCAGTGATGTCCATTGTTAGAAAAGAGAATCCTACATGGAAATTACATGGTAAGATGATAGGAAAAGTGTACATTGGCTAGCCCATTGAAAAGCTGACTTATGTTTGAAATTACTTATTACTGATATCAAGGGCTCATGTGCCTGGCTGCAGATATCCGTCCTTTCCCTCAGAGGTAAAACACAACACACAGCAGAAGTGTGATTACATTTCAGACTCAGCAGTAGTGACCTCTTATGGAGTTAGAGCACAAGAAGATTCTTCAGCAGGTCATCTTCAGTTTACTACCACTGGTTAACCGAGTGGAACAAAAGAAACCCATCTGGTTAGAAGTGACATTTTGAAATCAATGTTGACTTTGAAAACTTACATTTATTGGGCCTCCTGGAGCTCATCTCAAAGAACATTGAACTCTTAAAAACAAATTCAGTTCAGTTCAGTTCAGTCGCTCAGTCGTGTCCAACTCTTTGTAACCCCAAGAATCACAGCATGCCAGGCCTCCCTGTCCATCACCAACTCCCGGAGTTTACTCAGACTCACGTCCATCGAGTCAGTGATGCCATCCAGCCATCTCATCCTCTGTCATCCCCTTCTCCTCCTGGCCCCAATCCCTCCCAGCATCAGTCTTTTCCAATGAGTCAACTCTTTCTATGAGGTGGCCAAACTACTGGAGTTTCAGCTTTAGCATCATTCCTTGCAAAGATATCCCAGGGCTGATCTCCTTCAGAATGGACTGGTTGGATCTCCTTGCAGTCCAAGGGACTCTCAAGAGTCTTCTCCAACACTACAATTCAAAAACATCAATTCTTCGGCACTCAGCCTTCTTCACAGTCCAACTCTCACATCCATACATGACCACAGGAAAAACCATAGCCTTGACTAGACGGACCTTGAATAGACGGACTAGCAGAGACATTACTTTGCTGACTAGTCCGTCGGCAAAGTAATATCTCTGCTTTTGAATATGCTATCTAGATTGGTCATAACTTTTCTTCCAAGGAGTAAGTGTCTTTTAATTTCATGGCTGCAGTCACCATCTGCAGTGATTTTAGAGCCCCCAAAAATAAAGTCTGACATTGTTTCCACTGTTTCCCCATCTATTTCCCATGAAGTGATGGAACCGGATGTCATGATCTTCGTTTTCTGAATGTTGAGCTTTAAGCCAACTTTTTCACTCTCCTCTTTCACTTTCATCAAGAGGCTTTTTAGCTCCTCTTCACTTTCTGCCATAAGGGTGGTATCATCTGCATATCTGAGGTTATTGATATTTCTCACGGCAATCTTGATTCCAGCTTGTGTTTCTTCCAATCCAGCATTTCTCATGATGTACTCTGCATATAAGTTAAATAAACAGGGCGACAATATACAGCCTTGACGTACTCCTTTTCCTATTTGGAACCAATCTGTTGTTCCATGTTCAGTTCTAACTGTTGCTTCCTGACCTGCATATAGATTTCTCAAGAGGCAGGTCAGGTGGTCTGGTATTCCCATCTCTTGAAGAATTTTCCACAGTTTATTGTGATCCACACAGTCAAAAGCTTTGGCATAGTCAATAAAGCAGAATTAGATGTTTTTCTGGAACTCTCTTGCTTTTTCCATGATCCAGCGGATGTTGACAATTTGATCTCTGGTTCCTCTGCCTTTTCTAAAACCAGCTTGACATCTGGAAGTTCACAGTCCACGTATTGCTGAAACCTGGCTTGGAGAATTTTGAGCATTACTTTACTAGCATGTGAGATGAGTGCAGTTGTGCAGTAGTTTGAGCATTCTTTGGCATTGCCTTTCTTTGAAATTGGAATGAAAACTGACCTTTTCCAGTCCTGTGGCCACTGCTGACTTTTCCATATTTGCTGGCATATTGAGCGCAGCACTTTCACAGCATCATCTTTCAGGATTTGAAAAAGCTCAACTGGAATTCCATCACCTCCACTAGCTTTGTTCGTAGTGATACTTCCTAAGGCCCACTTGACTTCACATTCCAGAATGTCTGGCTCTAGATGAGTGATCACACCATCATGATTATCTGAGTTGTGAAGCTTTTGTTGTACAGTTCTGTGTATTCTTGTCACCTCTTCTTAATATCTTCTGCTTCTGTTCAGTCCAGACCATTTCTGTCCTTTATCGAGCCCATCTTTGCATGAAATGTTCCCTTTGTATCTCTAATTTTCTTGAAGAGATCTCTAGTCTTTCCCATTCTGTTCTTTTCCTCTATTTCTTTGCATTGATCACTGAGGAAGGCTTTCTTATCTCTTCTTGCTATTCTTTGGAACTCTGCATTCAGATGCTTATATCTTTCCTTTACTCCTTTGTTTTTCGCCTCTCTTCTTTTCACAGCTATTTGTAAGGCCTCCCCAGACAGCCATTTTGCTTTTTTGCATTTGTTTTCCATGGAGATGGTCTTGATCCCTGTCTCCTGTACAATGTCATGAACCTCATTCCATAGTTCATCAGGCACTCTATCTAACAGATCTAGGCCCTTAAATCTACTTCTCACTTCAACTATATAATCATAAGGGATTTGATTTAGGTCATACCTGAATGGTCTAGCGGTTTTCCCTACTTTCTTCAATTCAAGTGTGAATTTGGTAATAAGGAGTTCATGATCTGAGCCACAGTCAGCTCCTGGTCTTGTTTTTGTTGACTGTATAGAGCTTCTCCCTCTTTGGCTGCAAAGAATATAATCAATCTGATTTTGGTGTTGACCATCTGGTGATGTCCATGTGTAGAGTCTTCTCTTGTGTTGTTGGAAGAGGGTGTTTGCTATGACCAGTGCATTTTCTTGGCAAAACTCTATTAGCCTTTGCCCTGCTTCATTCCGTATCCCAAGGCCAAATTTGCCTGTTATTCCAGGTGTTTCTTGACTTCCTACTTTTGCATTCCAGTCCCCTATAATGAAAAGGACATCTTTTTTGGGTGTTAGTTCTAAAAGGTCTTGTAGGTCTTCATAGAACCGTTCAACTTCAGCTTCTTCAGCGTTACTGGTTGGGGCATAGACTTGGATTACTGTGATATTGAATGGTTTGCCTTGGAAACGAACAGAGATCATTCTGTCATTTTCGAGATTGCATCCAAGTACTGCATTTTGGACTCTTTTGTTGACCATCATGGCTACTCCATTTCTTCTGAGGGATTCCTGCCCGCAGGAGTAGATATAATGGTCATCTGAGTTAAATTCACCCATTCCAGTCCCTTTTAGTTTGCTGATTTCTAGAATGTCTACGTTCACCCTCGCCATCTCTTGTTTGACTACTTCCAATTTGCCTTGATTCATGGACCTGACATTCCAGGTTCCTAAGCAATATTGCTGTTTACAGCATTGGACCTTGCTTCTATCACCAGTCACATCCACAGCTGGGTATTGTTTTTGCTTTGGCTCCATCCCTTCATTCTTTCTGGAGTTATTTCTCCACTGATCTCCAGTAGTGTGTTGGGCACCTACTGACCTAGGGAGTTCCTCTTTCAGTATCCTATCATTTTGCCTTTTTATTCTGTTCATGGGGTTCTCAAGGCAAGAATGCTGAAGTGGCTTGCATTCCCTTCTCCAGTGGAGCACGTTCTGTCAGACCTCTCCACCATACCCACCCATCTTGGGTTGCCCTGCGGGCATGGCTTAGTTTCATTGAGTTAGACAAGGCTGTGGTCCTAGTGTGATTAGATTGACTGGTTTTCTGAGTGTATGGTTTCAGTGTGTCTGCCCTCTGATGCCCTCTTGCAACACCTACCATCTTACTTGGGTTTCTCTTACCTTGAGCGTGGGGTATCTCTTCACAGCTGCCCCAGCAGTGCGTAGCCACTGCTCCTTACCTTCGACGAGGGGTATCTCCTCACTGCTGCCCTTCCTGACCACAATGTGGGATGGCTCCTCTAGGCCCTCTTGTACCCGCACAGCCACCACTCCTCAGGCGTGGGGTTGCTCCTCTCGGCCACCACCCCTGACCTTGAACATGGGGTAGCTCCTCTTGGCCGTTCCTGCGCTGTCGCAGTCTGACATTCTCGTCCACTGCCCCTGACCTCGGATGTGGGATAACTCCTCTTGGTCGCTCTTAAAAACAAATTAGGTTAAGGATAAAAGTCACTGAAGATAGACCCCTATTAATATCCTTAGAGTTTATGAATTCACTCAAACTCTGGGTAAAAGAGAGGCAGGGTTTTACAGAAAAATACAATTTTAGTGTAGTCCTAGCCAGTTGCAAACTGAGGATAAATTTCCAGCAACTCAAAGGGTAGACATAGCCATCTAAGGAGGATAACTGTATAGATCACAACAAATTGTTGAAAATCTTAAAGGAATGGGAATAACAGATCACTTTACCTGTCTCCTGAGAAACCTGTTATTGTTGCAGAAACCAGTACTCGAGAAATCAAGCACCACACTCAGAGAGTTGGGGAAGTCAGGTTTATTACGCTGGCAGGCCCAGAAGAGTTAACACTCCAAGCTCTGACCCCTGATTATAGAGTTTTTATAGACAGGCTATAGTGGGCAACACTAGCTATTAATAGGCTGGTTTAAACTAAGGGGATTCATGCACGTGGGACCAGCAGTCAAGATGGGGAGGGGGATGCCTGCCTGGTCAGGCATGATTAAGCAAGTTTGCAGGGGCTGGGTGATTGCAAAGAGCAGGACAAGGGTGAGTGAGATAAACTCCAGTTCCTAGTATTGCAAGTCTCCACTTTCTGAGACTACGTGACCTACATGATCTAGACTTTGCAAGTGGCAAGCTGAGTTACAGAGGCAGAAGGAGAAGGAGGTTATGTAAAATTTTAACTTTTCCTCTTCATTATGTGGGTCAAGAAGCAACAGTTAGAATTGGACATAGAACAACAGACTGGTTCAAAATTGGGAAAGGATTACGACAAAGCTATGTATTGTCACCCTGCTTATTTAACTTATATACAGAGTACATCATGCAAAATGCCAGGCTGGCTAGGATCAAGACGGCTAGGAGAAATATGAACAACCTCAGATATGCAGATGATACCACCCTAATGGCAGAAAATGAAGAGGAACTAAAGAGTCTCTTGATGAGGGTGAAAGAGGAGAGTGAAAAAGCTGGCTTCAAACTCAACATTCAAAAAACTAAGATCATGGCATCCAGTCCCATCACTCATGGCAAATAGAAAGGGGAAAAGTGGAAACAGTGACATATTTTCTTTTCTTGGGCTCCAAAATCACTGCAGATGGTAACTGCAGCCATAAAATTAAAAGACACTTGTTCCTTGGAAGGAAGGCTATGACAAACCTAGATAGTGTATTAAAAAGCAGAGACATCACTTTGCCGACAAAGGTTTGTATAATCAAAGCTATAGCTTTTCCAGTAGTAATGTTCAGATGTGAGACTTGGACCATAAAGAAGGCTGAGCACCGAAGAATGGATGCTTTTGAATTATTGTGCTGGAGAAGACTCTTGACAACAAGAAGACTCTGGACAGCAAGGAGATCAAACCAGTCAATCCTGAAGGAAATAAACCCTGAATAGTCATTGGAAGGACTGATGCTAAAGCTGAAGCTCCAATATTCTGGCCACCTGATATGAAGAGCCAGCTCATTGGAAAAGACCCTAATGCTGGGAAAGATTGAAGGCAAAAGGAAAAAGGGGCAGCAGAGGAAGAGATGGTAAACAGCATCAATGACTCAATGGACGTGAATTTGAGTGACCTCCAGGACATACTGGAGGACAGTGGAGCCTGGTTTGCTGCAGTCCATGGGGTCGCAAAGAGTTGGACACCTCTTAGCAACTATTCAACGACAACAGAAAACAACAGTTACCTCTTGAGAATGAGATGAGGCCAGAAACAATGACTCAATTTCAATATTTATAATAACATGTTTTATTGCAACCAGTTTGGAGCTCAAATTTTACAAAATGAGTATAACAATACAAACACATATGAAACAAGCTCTGTGATGAAAGATGAATGATAATAGAGGTGATTTAACCTGGGGAAGTGAATCTAAAAACTACTGTCAGAGCAATCCTTGAAACAATAGTACAAAGAAGATGCAAAGGGGATTTTCTCTATATTTACAAAGATCTAGCAAAAGAGAACATGCAGAAGGAGAGTTTGGCTAGAAATTACTGTAGGTCCTTTTTTACTTTAGCATTGGAATGGGCTCTCAAGGAAAAGTTTAGAATCCTAGAGAGAGCTGGAAAGAAAGCAAACCAGGATAGAAAACCATCTGAAGGAATTCCCTAGCTGCCCAGTGGTTAAGATACTGTACTTCCAATGCAGGGTGCATTGGTTCAGTCTCTTGTCAGGGAACTAAGATCCTAGATGCCAAGCTGAATGGCCAAAAGTAAATAAATGAATGAAAGAAATAAACTGAAAACCATCCAAACCATCTGCCTTCAATTCCACTAAACACAAGAAACTGAAGACAATTCTTGCCTCGCCTTCATGGTAGCCACACCCTTCCCCCTCTAACCCCAGTATGTGGTTTCAGATCATCTATAGTCCATGGGGTCGCAAAGAGTCAGACATGAGTTAGTGACTAAAACCACAACGACAATCTCTATATGCATATCTTACACTTGCATTCTTTTCCTCCCAAAGATGGATGTGAATAGTTTAAAAACCGAGTGAAATAGTTAAGCCATTTTTGCCATTGCAGAGAAGTGTCCATGTTAACTGCAATAACTAAAAATCATCATCATTCCAACAAATCCAATATAACCCAGGAAAATAACAATACCAACAAATGAAGCCAGTGTGAAGCCACTCAGCACTGTGGTACTGGATTAATCATGTTGCTCTTTGAGAATGTAAAGCTTTTAATCATGTAGGGCTGCAGTCTTTGGTGAAATTTCATGGGCACTCTGTGGGTTTATTTTGGGCCCCAGGGCCCCTGTATTGTTCACTAAGTACAGTGAAAACCTGTTAAGGGTAAAGAATAAAAATTAATGTCAAAGCGAATAAAGGAACTGAAAAGGTCAAAACTTGTTCCTAGGGCCAAGGAATATGCCTGCCCAGGGTAAGAACCATGGAAATCAAAATTAAATAGAGAGCTTATGCCCATAAACTTGCAGAAGTAGCAAAATTGCTACAATTCAGCTTTCCAATGGCTCTGCATTACAGACACATAATATGCATAGGGATGTATTATGGCTATGTGTAAACATATGTATAAGCAAGAGACAAATTTCAGTTTTTGTTCTTGTAATCCAAATGCTTGAATTATCTATTGAATTATCTGGCCTGAAGGAAATAAATAGCAGTCTCTCTCAGAAGACCCGTGTCAAACTTGGATATATATAAATGCCTCCTGGTAGTTGTATGTATATATATGTACACACATACACACATAAAAATCATGTAAGCTGAAGTTATTAAATGCATTCCTCAGATTTCCAGGAGCCTCTTTACTTTTATGTGCAGGAGCCATATTATCCTTATGGATGAATGATTTGTATCTGTGTGTGTGTGTGTGTGTGTGTGTGTGTGTGTGTGTGTACCTACCAGCAGGCATTAAAATTTTGGTATCTAATGAATACCCATTTTGTATTGGAAAATAAACATAACACTGATATAACAAAAATATGATTACATTTACTTAATCCCAACCTGAGTGTATCACAAATTAGTTTGGGGTATTTTTTTTTTTTTGCTTGTTTGTTTAAGTATTTATTTATTTGCCTGGGCCAGGTCTTACTTGTGGCATGTGGGATCTTTTTCTTGCTGTACATGGGATTTTAGTTCCCCAGCTAAGGGGAACTAGGCCCCCTGAGTTGAGATCACACAATCTTGCCACTGGACCACCAGGGAAGGCCCACAAATTAGTTTTAAAAGAGGGGTGATGCTAATATTTCACAAGTCATTTATCATGAAACACCAGGATTTAGGATGGTTTGAGAGGTGGGGTAGGATACATCAATGTCTGACAAATTATTCCTAAATATTAAGGTCTAAAAATAGCTCATTTGGTAGAAAAAGGTCAAAAAAATTCTAAGGAAAGAAAAAAATGTTCTACAAAACTGCTTGTGCAGATTTAGCCCTTGCAATCACCAGTAATCAATGGTTCATGAAGGCAACCATGGTCCATGAAACCTAGATTTGGGTGTCACCGGCCATACTGCCAGGTCCACGTGGTATCAACGGTCAGGGCATCTGGCAGCAGACCCCCACCTTCTCCCTGCCTGCACCTGGAGAAAACCATTCCATCGGCCCTGTTGTCTCTCTGGCTGGGCTTTCAGACATCTTGGCTTTCCTTTCTTCCATAGTCATTACCTCGGCTTCCAAGTCTACTAATCAACCTGACAGTACAAACCTATTCTTCCCGATGGGGCCCTCAGAGCATTTACCTTTCCCTGTTCCAAGTAAGAAGTCCCAGCCAAGCACCAAGGACTGGGTGTTTGCCCTCTGTAGATTCTACTGGTCAAAATCAGTTCTGGGTAGAAGACCCTGCATTGGCTCAGTGTCCCCCAGGAGGTTGGGGCAGGAGGAATGATTTGGAGGAGGACCATTCAGTGGCCAGCAGCTCTGCCTGTGACCTAACATGACTTCCAGCAACCATCACCTGGCCCTTGAGCATTGTAGAAGAAACCAAGAGGGGTCTCAGGTGGGCATGGGAACAGCAGATGAGAAGGGAAGGAAGGCCTCAGAATGACTTACTTCAGAAACAGCCAAGGCTCCCCCTTGAGCAGGAAGGTTGTGTGCCAGCAAGAAAGAGTCAAATTCACTCTGTAGCCTATTCTCAGGGTGTGTGTATATCTTGTGTGTGTGTGTGTGTGTGTGTGTGTGTATACATACACACACATTATACCACAGTGTACATTTATAAGCCAGCAGCCCACCAAAATAAATCAGGTGGAGGGGTGAAACAGGAGAGAAAATAAATACCTATTCTGGGCAATCATAAAGGTCCCTGTTCATTTGTAAATGTTTTAAGATGTCAGGTTGAAAGGTGCCAGGCTATTTGAATAAGTGAATTGGTCCACAGGCATTATGACTATGGCAGTAACAGTTATTATTAATCACATAGCTGACTATTTTTTAAAGTCATGCAATAGGATCAGGAAAACACGTCTAGGGGTCAGCTTCCTATTTCAGTGACAGCCTGTATCAGGGCATGTTGTGAAAACAGACCAATCATTTGTTTTAGAAAAAAAATAATACATTCAAAATCCATTCCTGCCCTTAATTCCTTCCAAATAAACAAAAGAGTATGTGTGAGTGGCTGCAGGAGAATGTGCTTAGGTGTTGACATATTGAATCGGAGATGTTTTTCAGCACAAAAAGCCACCAGAACATTTGCCAACCTGGTCACAGCTCTAAATGAGTGTTGAAATATTTCCTATAACTTAAAGAGCATGTAAACTGAGTTATTGAATGCATTCCCCAAGTTCCCAGGAGTCTTTTTGTTTTTATCTGCAGGACCCCGCCATGTGTGAGTTTATGTAAATTCGAGTATTTCAAAGGTGCCTCTGTTAGGTGCACACGTATTAACCCCCCACCACCCTGTCCACTGGAACACCTGAGATCAGGATGTAAGGTGTGATCAGAAGAAGCTCACATTGAAACAAAATTGAGCCTTTCTGTTTGCCAGTGGCATAGCTCTAACCATTTTCCCATCGGGACTATTCTGGGCAGAATGGCAGTTCATTTTAGCTTTTTACCCTGAAACTAACCCCATGATTCTCTGCACACCCTCGCTCCTGAACAGATATATTTGACTACACCAGCTGCTCAAATGATGTGCCCCAGAGAGGCACAGATCAAAACATCAGCCATACCAGTTCTTTATTTTTCTCTCCCATTTGAAAGGATGAAATAGACAATTCAGGCAAAGCACCGGCTAAGACGGAGATGCTGAGATACCCAGAGATTTAGAACTGTTTTCACCATTGCATCTTTTTCAGTTTTACTGTAGTATCATTGACATACAATAAACTGTATGCTTTGATAGGTGTTGCCATCTTTAATCATTTGTGACATCATCACCACAATCAAGGCAGCACCCTCAGTTCTGCTTGGGTCTCTCTATCATTCTTTGCTTTCACCCTGTGCTGCATTCCTCAACCCCATCCTAAACTTAGGACCTCACTCTGTTGAGGAAGCCAGGTGATTTGTCCTATGAGATTGTTTTTGACTGTTTTCTTCTTCTTCTTGGTGTCATTTAGCTTATTCCTCTCTCTCTCATGTTTCCCATAAAGTAGAAGTTTTTTTTAGAGGCTTGATGAATTCCTGTTAAGCACTTTTGGCTAAAAATAACATATGTATTTCATGAGGCATCATGTCAAAGACACAATATCTGGTTGATCCAAATGTTTCTATTTTACTTTCCTAACACTCACTTGGAGAAGGCGATGGCATCCCACTGCAGTACTCATGCCTGGAAAATCCCATGGACTGAGGAGCCTGGAAGGCTGCAGTCCATGGGGTCGCTGAGGGTCGGACACAACTGAGCAACTTCACTTTCACTTTTCACTTTCATGCATTGGAGAAGGAAATGGCAACCCACTCCAGTGTTCTTGCCTGGAGAATCCCAGGGATGGGGGAGCCTGGTGGGCTGCTCTCTATGGGGTCGCACAGAGTTGGACACGACTCAAGTGACTTAGCAGCAGCAACAACACTCGCTTTTATTTGTTGTCTTTTTTTTTGCTTTGCTTTTAATGATGTATTTTCTTCCTTAAAAGTTAACGTGTAAGAAAATCTAGGTTAGGGTTAAAATGACTCTTAGTTGAGTTATAGAAGAAGGAGTTTTAATGTTGCATCTATTATAAAATATGTCTGTGCATGAGTGTTTTCACTTCAGTCATGTCTGACTCTTTGAGATGCTATGGACTGTATAGCTCACGAGGCTCCTCTGTTCATGGGATTCTCCAGGCAAGAATGCTGGGTTGAGTTGCCATTTTCTCCTGCAGGGGATCCTGCTGACCCAGGGATTGAACCTGCATCTCCTGTGTCTCCTACATTGCAGGAGGCTTCTTTACCACTGGGCCACCAGTGAAGTCCCATAAAATATGTTTATTCCTCCCTTTTTTCACTCCTCACTGTGAAGAGCGGCAGCTTAGTAATGGATTGGCAGCAAGAGGCATGGATTTGAATCATGGCTCTCTCACTGGAAGCAGTGAGGCCTTAGACAATCAGTTTATTTTCCTCCACACCTTTGTTTCCTCATCTGCAAAATGGAGATGAACATGCCAGCCCCAAATACATGAAAGGTACTTTATATAAACCGAAAGAGATAATGTTGATGTCTTATGAAGAATAACATTCTAATCAGTTTTTGTTATGCTGATGTTTTTTTGAGATAAGGAAAAATCCTCACTAATAAATCACATAGGTGGAGAAACTGAGACACAGAGAGAGAAAATGACTTTACAAAGCAAAGTAAACATCATCTTCTTGGTTCCTGCCATCATGGTGGATCCTGGTCTGAAATCAGTGATATCTCATAAGAGCCAGGACCCACAGGCATAGAGGGATAATAGCCTACAGCCTATTGTGTGCCATCATTCTCAAAATGCAATTAACTGGGTGATGTATTTTCTCCATGTGCATGCTAGGTCCACTTCAGTCATGTCTGACTCTTGAGACCCTATGGACTGTAGTTCTCCAGGCCCCTGTGTCCATGGGATTCTCCAGGCAAGAATACTGGAGTGTGTTGCCATGCCCTCCTCCAGAGGATCTCCCTGACCCAGGGATTGAACCAGTGTCTCTTATGTCTCCTGCATTGGCAAGGAGCCACCTGAAGTGAAATGAAAGTTGCTCAATCATGTCCGACTCTTTGTGACCCCATGGACTATACAGTCCATGGAATTCTCTAGGCCAGAATACTGGGGTGGATAGCCGTTTCCTTCTCCAGGGGATCTTCCCAACCCAGGGATCAAACCCATGTCTCCTGCAATGCAGGCGGATTCTTTACCAGTTGAGCCACCAGGTGGGAGGCCCATCTGGGAAGCTCCTAATTTTCTCCATTCTTGCTGCCTAACCACCATAACTATGTCGACTCTTCCAAGATATCTTCACTCGTCCTCACAATATGATTTTCTGTCTCTCTCCACCCTAGACAATTTTACCTCAACTCCTCACACATTTTTCACAGTATTATAGCTACTTACTTAAGACTACATGCCTCTTGCAAGCAAAGACTGAATCATCTACATGCCTTAAGCACAGCATATACTCAACATATTTGTTGATCTAAATTAAACTTTCAACAAGAGTAATAACACCGTTACTGATTGGTCAGCCCCACTGTGACCATTAGACAAAACAAGTCACTTATCCCAAACCTAAATTTTGATTAAAAATTGAAAGACATTAATATACATTGTTATAGTTTAGCCCTTAGACTTAGTAACTATGAGTGCCATATTTAAACTTGAGGAATAAAGTTGAAACTGCCTTTATAATCTGTCATTATTCCAAGGGCTAGATGAGCTTAACCTTTAGTTGCCTTCATTTATTAACAATATAAAATATTTTAGTATATTCCAGAAAAAAGCAGACTAGCTCAGCTGGTTTTATTTGACAGCTGTAAGGCAATGATGACAATAATAATGTGTGGTCTGAGGAAAGAAATCTGCTAAGATCATTCTCTGAGGATGTTAGAATATACATTTACACAATGTTAATAAAGTACTTTGATGGGTCATGTTTTTGTTGTTCAGTCATGAAGTCATGTCCGACTTTTTGCAAATCCATGGACTGTAGCATGCCAGGCTCCTCTGTCCTCCACTGTCTTGGAGGAGTTTGCTCAAATTCATGCACATTGAGTCAGTGATGCTATCTAACCATCTCATCCTCTACATCCTCAAAATTAAATAGAAGCCAAGTAAGTACCATTTATACAGAGTCCAGATGAGTCCTATGGCTAGTGGACAAGGTCCCTGGGTGCAACCTTTTCTACTGGGTCGTAGAATGTGTGCTGTTCAAGGGTCCTGCCATAAAGCACATGAATTATATGGTGACAGTGGAAACCAGCTGCTCCTTTTGGAAGCTTAGAAGCAGTTCTGACTGCTTAGGACTGGGCTAAAGGACAAACCCACTGGAGAAGGGATAGGTTACCCCCTCCACTATTCTTGCGCTTTCCTCGTAGCTCACCTGGTAAAGAATCTGCCTGCAATGCAGGAGATCCGGGTTCAATTCCTGGGTTGGGAAGATCCCCTGGAGAAGGGAAAGGCTACCCACTCCAGTATTCTGGCTTGGAGAATTCCATGGACTGTAAAGTCCATGGGGTTACAAAGAGTTGGACACAACTGAGTGACTTTCACTTTCACAGGACAAAGAGAAACTTAGTGTTTCTCAAAGTTTCTCCAAGGCCATTAGTATCAGAATGACTTGTAGTTCTTGAGAATCTAAATCCTGGAGGCCCTAACATAAAATACTGAATCAGTATCTCTGGAGTGGGACCTGCCTAGGAATTAGAGTTTCTAGACACATTTTACTGAATGGTTGTTACACACTATGAAGTTGAGACCTGCCAACAGCATGTCCAAAGGATGTAAAATGAGGAGGTGATGCCCACTACTCCCCCTGACCCTGGTTTCTTCCTTTCAAGCACACTCTTTGTTTGGAAGCTGTCTGGCATTTGGTGCTTTATTTAAATGGCCCAAATGAGGCTCCAAATCTGGCTTTGGAGGAATCCTAACTGCTAGCTGCTAAACAATGAAACTGGTTGCCACTGGGTCAATTTGATTGAGTTGTTCAGTTGGCCAGAACAAGCTGCTGATCAATGAGATTGGCCTGATTGTTTAGGGCCATATGAACAATGGAATCAGATGAAGCCGGGTAATGCAATTACTGGGAATTGACTTGTGACAGTCGATCTGGGTGACTTTTAAGAGGCAGTCACTTTAAAAGATGATCCAGTAAGTTTCTATCTTTGGTCTTTAGGTATCCCTCTGTCTGGGAGGTCTGTAACAACATTCTGCTTCTTTGGCATGCTTTTACTATTCTACTCAGCTAGTGGCTAGCAGCTTTATAATCTTTTTCCCTTTGTGATCTATAACTATATTATTTTAGGGAGATACCCATGTTCCCCACAGCTAGCAAAATTTTTTCCAAGCTCAATTTTTCCCCAAGTTCAGTAAATTATATCCGATACCTTAAAAAATTAAATGAACATTTAAAATTATTTTACTTTGTTGTGACCATATTACATTTCTATTTTCAGGCTATAACTGACTTTGTCAGATGCTAGGTACTTACAACTGCTAAAGAAGTTTAATGATCTGATCACCAGGAGTCATGAGCTTTTTTTGGTCTTTCTGTGTGACAGTGATCTTTCTATGTGACAGTCTTGCATCTGTTGTGTAGGCTGGCAAAGACTACAAAAAGGTCAGAAACTGGGGCTGAATGGATCTCTGGGTGCAGGGGACTGACTGTTGATGGGTTTAAATCTGCCTTTTTATCAAGCGGTTTAGAATTATTTACCTAGGCATCCATTAGTCTCAGAACTGGGAGAGGTGCTGAAAAGGAGAGAGAAATCCCAATTCCTGTCCTTAAAGGAAGTTACAATACACTGTTATGATCTTATGTGGCTCTGCAGAGTAACTAAGATTTTAAAGTCATTTCATCTAACCTACGCAGATGGGGTTCTTTCTACTAAAATGAAGTCAAAAGATAAATCACATAGTCCATTCCAAGAGACACATGTAAGTGGTGGGACAGAATTTTCAAGACTCCAGAAACAACTAAGACAAATTAAGAGCCATATTCTGTCACATGAACATGAGAATTGTGATCCTTGAACAACTAAGTGACTGATTTCTTCACAAAAAAAAAAGATAATCCTTGAGTAATTAGACTAAGGACAGAATGACTATCTTTTCTATAGCTGAATACCTTAGTTGATACACTGGACTGTGTGTGTGTGTGTGTGTTTATAGCAATGTGCTCCATGGAGATATTTTTACTCTTTTTAAAACACTGAAATATTTTAAACACAAAACAGTACATAAAATGTATAAATACAACTTAAAGAGTAATTATATGTTGCTGATACTGCTAAGTCACTTCAGTTGTGTCTGACTCTGTGCAACCCCATAGACAGCAGCCCACCAGGCTCCCCCGTCCCTGGGATCCTCCAGGCAAGAACACTGGAGTGGGTTGCCATTTCCTTCTCCAATGCATGAAAGTGAAAAGTGAAAGTGAAGTCGCTCAGTCGTATCCGACTCTTAGTGACCCCATGGACTGCAGCCTACCAGGCTGCTCTGCCCATGGGATTTTCCAGGCAAGATACTACAGCAGGGTGCCATTGCCTTCTCCGAATTATATGTTAATATCCATTTAACTGTCATCAGATCTAGAAATACGACATTGCTAGCATCCTAGAAATTACATGTCATGCCCAGCCCCCCAGTCCAGGTAACCATGAGCATGAGTTTTTTGTTATACATGTGCATATGTGTGTGTATATAAATTTTTTTAAAAATGCATGTATACTACAGTTTTGGGGGGCTCCCAAGACTACCTGTATTTTCACCTTGCTTATAGTTTCCTTTGTTGTGCAGAAGCTTTTAAGTTTAATTAGGTCCCATTTGTTTATTTTTGCTTTGATTTCCAATATTCTGGGAGGTGGGTCATAGAGGATCCTGCTGTGATGTATGTCAGAGAGTGTTGTGCCTATGTTCCCCTCTAGGAGTTTTATAGTTTCTGGTCTTACATTTAGATCTTTAATCCATTTTGAGTTTATTTTTGTGCATGGTGTTAATGTTCTAGTTTCATTCTTTTACAAGTGGTTGGCCAGTTTTCCCTGCACCACTTGTTTAAAGAGGTTGTCTTTTCTCCAGTGTATATTCTTGCCTCCTTTGTCAAATAAGGTGTCCATAGGTGCGTGGGTTTATCTCTGGGCTTTCTACTTTGTTCCATTGATCTATATTTCTGTCTTTGTGCCAGTACCATACTGTCTTGCTGACTGGAGCTTTGTAATATAGCCTGAAGTCAAGCAGGTTGATTCCTCTAGTTCCATTCTTCTTTCTCAAGATTGCTTTGGCTATTCGAAGTTTTTTGTATTTCCATACAAATTGTGAAATTTGTTCTAGTTCTGTGAAAAATACCGTTGGTAGCTTGATAGGAATTGCACTGGATCTATAGATTGCTTTGGGTAGTATACTCATTTTCAGTATATTGATTCTTCCAACCCATAAACATGTTATATTTCTCCATCTATTTGTGTCCTCTTTGATTTCTTTCACCAGTGTTTTATCATTTTCTATATATCGGTCTTTTGTTTCTTTAGGTAGATCTATTCTGAAGTATTTTATTCTTTCCATTGCAATGGTGAATGGAATTGTTTCCTTAATTTCTCTTTCTGTTTTCTCATTGTTAGTGTGTAGGAATGCGAGGGATTTCTGTGTGTTAATTTTATATCCTGCAACTTTACTATATTCATTGATTAGCTCTAGTAATTTTGTGGTGGAGTCTTTTCTATATAGAAAACCCTATGTGGAGGGTTTTCTATGTAGAAGATAATGTCATCTGCAAACAGTGTGAGTTTTACTTCTTCTTTTCCAATCTGGATTCCTTTTATTTCTTTTTCTGCTCTGATTGCTGTGGCCAAAACTTCCAAAACTATGTTGAATAGTAGTGGTGAGAGTGGGCACCCTTGTCTTGTTCCTGATTTTAGGGGAAATGCTTTCAGTTTTTCACCATTGAGGATAATGTTTGCTGTCGGTTTGTCATATATAGCTTTTATTATGTTGAGGTATGTTCCTTCTATTCCTTCTTTATGCAGGTTTTTTATCATAAATGGATGTTGAATTTTGTCAAAGGCTTTCTCTGCATCTATTGAGATAATCATATGGTTTTTATCTTTCAGTTTGTTAATGTGGTGTATTACATTGATTGATTGATTTCTGGTTATTAAAGAATCCTTGCATTCCTGGGATAAAACCTACTTGGTCATGATGTATGATCATGTTCTTATGTTGTTGGATTCTTTTTGCTAGAGTTTTGTTAAGGATCTTTGCATCTATGTTCATCAGTTATACTGGCCTGTAGTTTTCTTTTTTTGTGGCATCTTTGTCTGGTTTTGGTATTAGGGTGATGGCAGCCTCATAGAATGAGTTTGGAAGTTTATCTTCCTCTGCAATTTTCTGGAAGAGTTTGAGCAGGATAGGTGTTAGCTCTTCTCTAAATTTTTGGTAGAATTCAGCTGTGAAGCCATCTGGTCCTGGTCTTTTATTTGCTGGAATATTTCTGATTACAGTTTCAATTTCTGTGCTTGTGATGGGTCTGTTAAGATTTTCTATTTCTTCCTGGTTCAATTTTGGAAAGTTATACTTTTCTAAGAATTTGTCCATTTCTTTCAAGATGTCTATTTTATAGGCATATAGTTGCTGATGGTAGTCTTTTATGATCCTTTGTATTTCTGTGTTGTCTGTTGTGATTTCTCCATTTTCATTTCTAATTTTATTGATTTGATTCTTCTCCCTTTGTTTCTTGATGAGTCTGGCTAATGGTTTGTCAATTTTATTTATCTTCTCAAAGAACCAGTGTTTAGTTTTGTTGATTTTTCCTGTGGTCTCTTCTGTTTCTTTTACATTTATTTCTTCCCTGATTTTTAAGATTTCTTTCCTTCTACTAACTCTGGGGTTCTCCATTCTTCCTTTTCTAGTTGCTGTAGGTGTAGAGTTAGGTTATTTATTTGACTTTTTTTCTTATTTCTTGAGGTAAGCCTGTATTGCTGTGAACCTTCCCCTTAGCACTGCTTGGAATCCAGAAGTTTAACCAGGACTCAGTCACATAAGAAAGTTGGTCATCTGCTAGGCTAATCTTTGTCTCCAGCCCCTCCAGAGGTTAAGTTTCAAGGTCCAAACTCCCCATGGGCTATAAATCACATTGGCAGCATAAATTATCTTGTACAAACCAAGGCCCCCAGGTAAACCACAACACTCTTATCAGGTAGGGTATCCCAAGAGCTGAGGGCAAAGGCCAGACCTCTCTTGGGAAAGGTTAACCTTTTACTGTATATATGTGAATATATATGTTATATGTATATATCCTTTCATTAAAAATATAGTTTAGTTATGTCTGTTTTTGAACCTCATAGAAATGCTTCATATAAATCATTGTATGTATATACTTATATGGTATGTTCCATTTCCTTTAAGAGTTGTTTTTTATTTATTCCATATTGGGTTAACATTCTAGATATTCTTATCAAATATTAAGGAGAGTCTTGAAATCTTATTATTGATAAGTAACTAGAGTCCAGCAATGAAGCCAGCCTAGAAGTTGCCACACAAACAGCTAAGGACTCCATGTGTTTATAAATTCACCCCATACAGTCTTCATCCTAGAGGACCCCAGAATGAAATGCAGTCACTTTTGTTTCAATTGTCTGAAAAGGTTTCACCTGCCCACCTATAATGATGAGCTTCATTTATTAGGATCTCATCATATCACCTCCCACCTGTGTCCCCAACAAAGACAGAATCAATCACAAGTCAATACATTTTTTCCTAAAGAGCCAGGTAGTAAATATTTTACAGTTTTCAGGCTGTATCCTCTTTGTTCCAACTACTTACCTCTTATGACTACTTACCTACTTACCTCTACCTGGGTTATAGTGAAAGCAGCCATGGGCAGCATGCACATAAATGCGTGCGGCTGTGTCCCAATAAAACTGCATTTATGAACACCCAAATTTGAATTTTGTATTATTTTTACATACTATGAAATACTATTCTGTTTAATTTTTTTTCAATACCTTACAAAGGTAATAATCATTCTTAGCTCATATAAAACAGGAGCCAGGCTGGATTCTGCCCTTTGGGCCACAGCTTGCCAACCACTGGGTAGGCTAATCCATTGATTCAGAGGTTCTAGAATTGGATTCAGGTTTTCCATTTATATATTTATATTCCTCGTTGCTCCCAATTCATCAATCTTATACTCTCGACAAGCAGGAAAATGAATTGTAACTCATCTAAAACATTTTAGAACCCAGTTTTTATAACTTGGTCAAAAAATGAAAACGTTACACGTGGTAAATGGATTTCAGTAAGCATCGGAGCAGAACAATTGGCTAATGTTCTAGATTTTACAACCTAAATAAAACAGACCAAGCAGATTCCTGTAATAATTCTGTGACATTAAGTCCCTAGATAGGATTTCTATGGCAAAGGAAGGGCATTGATTCTCTTTCTTCCCCACAATTCAATCAACATGGATAAAATAGAGGGTAGTCATTAGGTATCAAAATCCCTAAGATAGTATAGACAAACCCTTATAAAATCTTATCAGCACAGCTGTAGCAACAGTCAGAAATCAGTTACTCAGCACCATCATTCTATTCTGAACAAGTTCCCCACAACTAAATTTTACTCCGGTTGTCTCTTTAGGTCAATGAGCAAATTGCAATAGCAAATAACAGAAAATTCGTCTCATGTGCTTAATTATGATGCATTGCTTTCATTGTCTTTTTTTTTTAACCAAAATAATGAGCACATTTTAAAAATTATCTTAGCATAGAATATGTTTTTCAAATTAAAGAACTGAACGTAATTACTTGTATTATTTTCATCTTTAGATCTGCAGAGCTTCAGACAGAGTGATCCCACCACACAGGTAAGAAAGTGCCTCTTTTGTAGACCGAAGATGGACAGTTTAAAGATACCTGCTAAAAAGGTGGCGATGGTGGTTAACTCATGTGAATTCAATTTTCTGCTTTTTGATGTATAAACATTTCTGTTGTTTCTCTTTGCATTTTTCTCTTTTGGATTGTGTTTACTGTTGGGTCTGCTCCATTTCCTCTTTGGATCACATTTATATCAAAGTTTTCCTGTTGTTGGATATTGACATCCCAGTATGACTATTTGATTTCAAATTCCTATACTTCTATTGCTCTTGGTTTCTTGCAAGGTGTTTTATTTTGTTTATCCAAAACATTGGCTTCTTTGAAAAAATATTTTGAATATGGTTATTGGAAGAATATAGAGAAAGTTAGGTCCAAATATAGTTTTAAGGTTGGAAGCAGCCAGCTATATGACAGTGCCATCATTTCTGCATTGACAAAATGGCACACCGCACCCAGTGACTCTCATGGTCACATTATGCTTGTTCACGTCACTCAGCAAGAATCTGTGGGAAAAGACATTACTTAACTTTTTCTTTTCTGTGATTTTATCAAAATAACAGTATTCAAATTTAAAAGGATGCTTAATTCTCCTTAAATAATCTAACACAGGATCACCATCCCTACTGTAGTGTTTCCATATCCATATCTCGTGCAGATTTATGCACTGCCCGTTTTTTAAGACAGTTCAGAAGATGCACAGAAACCAATCAACTATCCTCAGTTCATCCCCACAGAAAGGCTATTCACAAGAACCCTTTCCCTTCTTCTCTTAGGTTTTCAAATATTATTGCAATTGAATATTGATAAACTCTGGAACATTGTACCTGATAAGTGATTTCTATTAATAGCAATTTCATCCATTAGAGCTTTTTAATTTGTTTTGGCTTTGTTGATTTTCATGCTCTAGTCTTTCATTTTTACAATGCATTCCATTTCTCTGTTTCTTTTCAAAGTTTTAATCCAATTACCAGTCCTGTAAACAAGCATTTGCTGCTTCTCCAGTAGATGCACTGAACTGTGAGGGGAAGTGATTTCTGATTATAGACAGGCTAATTTTCAAGGGACAAGAGGAACAAAACACAGTGAACTGAATAAAAGAATAATGGATAATACCTTGTTAGGTGACACATGGCACAGAATTAGAGCACAGATGGAAAAGCAAAAACTTAACTTAATCCTAAAATATGTATGCATTGCATGGATAGTAGTTGTGATCTGGGTCACATACCATCGCTTGGTTATGAGAGGGAAGTTATTTCACACACTTTATTGCTCAGGAGTGTTCAGTAACATCAGGATTAGCTTCTCTAATTGAGAGGGTGACAAAAAGCAATTTAGATCCTGTAAAGCCCTAGAGTTTTGTCTAGTTTTGTGGAACATCTCCACAATTTCTGGATTTTTTATTCCTTATCCCTCTCCTTTCTTGGTTCCCTTTCTCACATATTTCCTGCACCTTGATGTATAATTAATAACATCTTGGGAGTTATCTATGTTATAGCCTTCACATATCACCTGACAGTCATGTCTGGGGATCAAGAGAGCACCACTGATGATGGTGAATTGTGTTTGTTTTAATATGAGGCAAGAGCTGGGAAACACAGGTAGTCAGAGGACTATCACAAAGTCCCTAAAATCATGGGGGTCTCACTACTAAATATCTCGATCCTCGATCAGTGTGAAGTCTGATCATGATTATTACCTATTTAAAGCAGAGGCAAGACAAAGTGACCTTGAAACTAGATGCCACTGTTTTCTGGCCATAATCTTACCCAGCATCTGAGGGGCAGGGTGTAAAGGATGGGAATGGCACCTTTGCATTGGCAGAGGGTGCAGTAGAATAAAGTTGAAAAATTGCAACTAATGAGTATTTCGTCATATTAGGCCACCTTCCAACATAAGAATAGAACACCCTGTTTTGAAGCTCCTAAACTGAAGAACAAGGTTTATAGGCTACAGAGTTTTTAAGAAAATCAGCAGGCACATAATAGGCAAAGCACTGGAAGCTGCCACAATGAGCCTTTCACCACTGTGAGCTAAGATTCCTCCAAAATAATGAATTCTCTTTGGTCACAGCAAAGCTCATAAAGGCAGAAGGCTAAATACTAAAGACCACCAGAGCCCAAAATATCAATTTTTCAGAGAAAAGAAGAGCTGGAAAGGGCTCTCAGAGTAAGTTAAATGTAGTATGGGAAAGCGGTAAACTCCATGAATTTTCTCTGTAAATTTTCTCCGTGCATCTTGTGGGTTTGATGAGCCTCTGGGAATCAGAAGTCCAGAGGTAGACAGATCAGCTTGAACTTTGGCCCTGCCTTCTGATGGTCTCATGAAGCATAGTCTGACTCTACTTAGTAGCACAGCTCAACATATTTCTCTCTGTTCTTTGGGCAAACATTAAATCATGAAACCTTGCACTGCACTTAAGAGACATTTAGCTGCCAAATGATGAGTAAAATGGGTGATTTAGACACTAAAATCCAAAGCTTGATGTCATTTTTATCATCTCATTTCATTATGTACTATAAAATATAGAGCTGTAACTTATAATGACAATGACAATCATAAACCATCTATTCTGTAGATTCACTTCTAACACTCACAGTATGCATTTTAGACAGAGAGTGTAGTCCATATACAACTAATAAATAGGGCATTTGACTTTAGCTTCAAAGGTTTTATGTAATATCTCAGAGGCCAAGACCCCAAAAAATCAGATGTTCATTTGAATCCTGACTTAATATAAGGCTGACTTTATAACTATCGATAAAGAAGACTTTTAGAAACAGTCTGCTTCCTAATAGACCAAGGGCATTTGTAAGAGCTAGATAAAGAGAATAAACACAAATAAGACTTCAGTCAATAAAATCTGACATTTAGAAGGTGAGCGATCTAGTTTGGCTTTCTCCCATTGATCAAATTCACTGAATGCTTGCTTAGTAGATCTCTTCCTTTAGATGAAGAGCCAGAGGAAAGAGCCCAGTTCAGAATGGAAATGGCAGGATAAGGAGCGAAGTGCCTTCTCTGGCTTTTTCACCCACATTTGTTACAGGAGTCATTGTAAACCACAGCTGGGTCATCAGGACCCTGGACCATTATGTCACAGGGAATTTTATTTACATTTCCTCTATCAACATAGCAACCATATTGCGAGAAGTTGGACTACATTGTTGGCAAATAGTATTTGATTCTTTCAATTTGTCGATAAGATTGGAGGGGTGGTGTTTCACTTTGCATTGTTGTTGCTATTCATTCAGTCACTAAGTCCTGTCCAACTCTTTGCAACCCCATGGGCTGCAGCATGCCAGGCTTCCCTGCCCTTCACTATCTCTCAGAGTTTTCTCAAATTCATGTCCATTGATTCGGTGAGGCCATCCAGTCATCTCATTCTCTGTTGCCCCTTCTTCTCCTGCCCTCAGTCTTTCCCAGCATCAGGGCCTTTTCCAAAGAGTTGGCTCTCCACATAGGTGGCCAAAGAATTGGAGCTTTAGCTTCAGCCTCAGTCCTTTGCATGGCCCTGTGCTATTTGCAGATTAGTTGGCAAGGAGTTTGAAGTTGTTATATAAGTCTAAATCAGAGAATTTTAACAGGAAACTTAATTGCTAAAAAAAAACCTTAATTTTCTCTGTGTGTGTGTGTGTGTGTGTTTTATAACCTCCTCCTAACCTCATCCCTTCTCCAGTCAGCCAAGGCAAGTGTGTTAGTTGCTCAGTCATGTCTGACTCTTTGCAACCCCATGGACTGTAGCCCACCAGGCTCCTCTGTCCATGGGATTCTCCAGGCAAGAACACTGGAGTGGGTTGCCATTCCATTCTCCAAAGGATCTCCCTGACCCAGGGATTGAACCCGGATCTCCCACATTGCAGGCAGATTCTTTACTGTCTGAACAACCAGGGAAATCAGGGCTGGTCTGTTCTTCAGTGACGGGTCCTGTGATGTGTCTTTCTCATCTTCCTTTATCTGGGGCTCTCAGTCTGCCCTGATTTCACATTCTTGATTAAAGCTCAAGTAATAATTTTCTCCCCTAAATTCTTGAACTCTCATAATTGTATACTCTTTAAGGAACAGGGAACAGTCATCTCTCATCTATTTTGGTTCTGTTTTTCTAGATCTGATCTATGCCTGAGGAGCTCTGTTCCCTTCCTGTCTTCAACCATGAAAACACCCTGTGCTTAAACCCTGGGGGCCCCTCTTCCATGTCCGTATTTCACAATAAAAGTCTATTGTAAAAATCACTGCACAGGTTGGCATAGTTGCAGAGCACTGATGCTGTGGAACTGAGTGGTTTTTTAATGGCTGTCCAGAGTCTGTGCCCAAAAGAACTTCCATAGAATTGCTAAAGTTTAACTTTCTTCCACCTCAGATTTGCTACTGAAATTAGCAGAGCTCATTTGAGAGATAAATTTGCTCTTTAAAAATTTATTTCCTCTGCATTCATTTTCTCTTCCTGTAAATGGGAACCTGGGATCTCGTAAAACTGAATTAAAATTATCAAATACTATTGAACCAACCTAATGAAAATTTTAACCAAAAGTCATTGTAAATTAGGTATGTGCTATACTGAGAACACAAGCCTTTGTAAAGTAGATATTGTTCTTATGTAAACTCATGAATGGAGACTCTCTTGAATAAATTACTTCTTAATAACATCAGAGAGTCATTGGCTGGGTAAATACCTCCCCAGGGCATTCACTGAGATCCTTGAATTTAAATATTCAATAGAACTTCATATTTGTCACCTTTACTAATGAGTTTTTCTTTATGAAATCATTATTAGCATGAAAAAGTTAAATTTTGTGTATAATTTCTAAAATTAATGCTCCTTGAAAGACCTCAAGGGCTTGAAATTTGTCTTGCTGGAATGCAACATTTACATAATTTCTATTGCCCCAACATTTACACTCCCCAGCTTCACTGTCAATTTGCTACCTGGAGCAGGAGGGAAAACATAATCTGAACAGCCAGAGAGTCTGGAAACTTCTGCTAAGAAGAGTGATGGATAGCAAAGGACCAAGTAGCAAAATCATATTCTCACTTGTGATTCAGGCATCAGCAATCTTTACAGTGGTTTTTTCTAGGCCGCACATTCCCAACAAGTCCTACTGTGGCTGCCACATTCGTAACACTCAGGCATGAGCTACTGAAATGTTAAATGATTCCCCGAGTGGTAAGAATTTGCTTTGTTATTCATCTCTCTGGAGTTTTTATTTGGGGATTCAAGATTTTACGTGCATTCTCATTTCAACTTTGCGGCAGATGCAGTAGGCATTCTCTTATTAAGATTAGAACTGTAGGTCCTATAACTTCAACATGGAATTATTGAGATGCCGCATTCTACAGAACAGGGTAGGTGACACGCTTGCTTGTAAACAAGCCTGAAACTGCTTTTCCACATATGGAGTAGCACAGCCAAGCCATGAGCGTTCAGGGAGGCCACTCCCACGACCATATTCAGGAAGAAAGATGCAAATGGACTATGACCATTGTGTTCTTGTGCAGTCCAGATCCTGCCCAGGCTCCTCCTGTCTGTGGCTTACTACATCCCCAAATTTACAGATGATTTCCTGCCACTAAGCCAATAGGCTATTTGCTGCAGGGAAATGCAGAGAACACCCTGAGAGCCACACAGGGAGTTCAGTGCACTGCTTCCCAACCGTGGCACCCCTACCAGACTTACAGCATTTAGCTTCCCCCCAAATTGAATCAAAACCATAAGACTAATTCATGATGCTACAGTTGGTTGTAAGAAAATGAATACCCTTTCTGAGTGCCATAATTTTATACCACCTTTGTAATATATCCAGTCAAAAAACTGTCTTTAACAAACTCAAAACGTGGAAAGTTAAAAGGAGTACTTGAATAAATCATATTACTGTGAAATATTTTCTAACATATAGGCTAAAGATATTAACAAAAGTTACTCAAGGAGGGTTTTATGTCAATGAATTTGCTAAAATACACGTAAATGCTGTCAGTTAAGTTTTATTTGGGGGCAAAATGAGGACTCTAGTCTAGGAGACAGCATCTCAGGAAGCTCTGAAAAACTGTTTCAAAGAGGTGAGGGGTGGAGAGAAGTTCAGAATAAATGTGATTTTGGTGAACAGGGAGTACATACACTCAAGCACATATTTTTATTTATTTTTTTTTTATTTTTTGCAGTTTCTGTTACTCTCGTGAAGGTTACTGTTAGTCACGAGGGGCAGACATCACCATGAAGGAATTTAGTGCCTTTCTAGACATGAGGAGATGCAAGAACTGGGATCATAAATTCATCTCCTGAAAATATCCATCTGAAGACCTGTTCTACCAGTGTTTCCCAGAGTACAGAGTCCCTCATCCCTGATTTCCACCCTGAACTCTTTTCAGGGTGATGGAGATCTATAGCTGCAACCGCTACTCTTGATTTAACCCTTGTGGAGGTGGATAGCAAGTGCCACTCTGTAGGTGACATGTGCAAATCACCAAGACACAAGGCAGCCTTGCTAAGACCGCAGATTAGCAAAAAGCTGAGCAGGTACCCCAACCTCCACAGAGAAAACCCACATTCAGCCAAAGATTTTAAACAGAAGCGAAAGGTGCTTCCACATTATGCTACAGAGTCATTGAAATACATATATTCTAACAAAATTATATACATAGAACATTTTTTCTGCTGAATTTCACATCAAATCAAATATATTTGAAATCAAATATGAAGTCCCACCGAAAATAGTTTCCAGGTTAATTCATTCAACAAGTACAAGTTTAGAACAGTCTCAGCACCTGACGGATTCCAGTGGCAAGAGTCCTAGAAGACAAAATTGAGAATGAGGGGTCAGGAGTGACCACCTCTGTGCAGGGGGAGGTGTAATATGCACACACAGAAACCTCTTCGGTTGTCTCTTTCTGTGTCATTTCCCCAAGTCTTAATTTCTCTCTTCTCCCAAGACCCTTCAGGATCATAGAGAGTTCCTCCATGCTAACACGTGCTCTGACCTCACATGGAGTGTCAGAACTTGGCAACTTTTTTTCCGTTTTGACTAGTTCATTACAGTGTCTGAATGGCAGATGTCATCTTCTAGGGTACAAAGTACACTGATGTCTGTAAATCCCCTTGCAGGGGTGAGGTTTGAGTTATACAAAATCAGTATATTTCCTGCCTATCAATTTTGTATGATAAAGATTGTCTATATATCTCTTTAGTAAGAGTTATTCATATCTATGAGCTTCCCCAGTGATTCAACAGTAAAGAATCTACCTGCAATGGAGACACGGGAGACAAGGGTTCTATCCCTGGGTTGGGAAGATCCCCTGGAGGAAGAAATGGCAACCACTCCAGTATTCTTGCTGGGAAATCCCATGGGCAGAGGAGCCTGGTGGGCTACAGTCCAGAAAGGATCGTGGAGTCGGACACAACTAAGCCACTGAGCACGGTACAGTCCGTCCATAATCATGCTAAAGCAGCTCACTGCGTATGATGTACTGACTTGCCAAAATAGAGGTAGAAAACAAAGTCAAGGATGCCCACCTGTTCCCATCCATCCGCTCCTCACATTCCGGGTGGCGACCATGCCGGCCTCAGAGAGAGAACACCTGCATGCAGGCTCCCAGCTCCGCCTCCGCCAAACTCTGTATCCTTGGGGAAGTGTTCTTTTGTTTCAGCTTCCTTTTCAGAAAAATGGAGAATCACAGCTATTCCTATCTTTCAGTGTGATTTTATGGGTTAGATAATAAAATATATTGAAGATGCTTGGTATCATGACTGGAACATGTTATCATGACTTCCTGACTCAGAACAAGATGAAAGAAATAACGGTCCACGTGGAGCAAGCCTCCAAGCCGAGTTTGACACAATGAAAGTATCACACAGTGAAAGTGAAAGTTGCTCAGCTGTGTCCAGCTCTTTGTGACCCTATGGACTATACAGTCCATGGAATTCTCCAGGCCAGAATACCGAAGTGGGCAGCCTTTCCCTTCTCCAGGAGATCTTCCCAACCCAGGAATTAAACTGGGGTCTCCTGCATTGCAGGCAGATTCTTTACCAGCTGAGCGATGAGGGAAGTCCGAGTGTAATTCCAGGCCCTGTCCTTGGTGTTCCCACCCTGTTATTTAGGATGCTCGAGACACATGAACATCCCAAATAACAGGGCGGGAACACCAAGGACAGGGCCTGGGAATTACTGACATGGTAGTGGCTTTTTGGAGGATGTTACCAATGTGATAGAGGTGTGGAGAATTAGTGACAAAGTAGCAAAGCAGCTCTTGGATGACAGCTGTCCACTGCAAATAAGGAGGACCATGGAAAACCCATCTCATTAAGAGTGCTGCCAAGTATCACTTAGGGCAAGGTGTGAGAATAAGGAGTTATGTACAAGCCAGCTCTGTAGGCATCTGCAGAGCGTTGGCATGGCAACCCCAAGCCCTGACATCATACCAGACATTTCATTTCATAGATCCTAGGAACTCATCTAATGGGACAGTCAGTTTATGATGGAATATTCACTTTAACTGGAAAATGTCTCCAAGAGGATCTTAAGCTCTTGGAATTGATTTGTGGAGCTCAGAGTGGTAGAACAGATCCACAAGTCAGGATACCCCTTTGACACAATGCATGTTAACTGACTTCTCTGCTGTAACATGACAATACCTCCGTCTCTCAGGGTGTGGGGAGGATTAACTAAGAAAGACAAAACATTGGAAATTGCTAAGCAAAGTCTTGGATGCAAAGTAAATGATAAACACTTGTAACTTTACTTCCTTTGTTCCTCCTAATTCCTTCTACTTTAAAAAGGAGGAATTCTACCTGTTCTCCAAATTACTTGTCCTTTAGTTTTCAGGCTTATCCATCCAAACTGTGGAGAAGTCTTCTCGGTACACTGCAGGTCTGGGGCTCTGATCCAAGAACATGGTTGTCAGCAAGACCATTTTGGGCTCGACTGCTTCCTGACTTCAGTTTCATTCCCGCAGAAAAGTCTGCAATGAAAGATTTCTCATAGCAGCCGTCTATTTATTTTCATGAGCAAACAGCAAAAGATGGTGCAAAAATTAAAGAGCTGTTTTCACACACGGAAGGAAGAATTGTCTGGAGTCATTCTTTTCAACACCACCCACATAGAGTTATAAGCATCTTAATCATCACTCCGGATTATAAAATTCCATAATGAATTCTGTCTTTGCAATGAGCTTACAGGGTGGCTTTAGGTAATTATGTATAATATGCTGCTTTGTTGCTGTTCAGTAGCTTAGTCGTATCTGACTTTTCAACCCCGTGGACTACAGGATGCCAGCCTTCCTTGTCCTTCACTATATCCCAGAGTTTACTCAAACTCATATCCATTGAGTCAGTGCAGTGATGCCATCCAAACATTTCATCCACTGTTGTCTCCTTCTCTTCTTGCCCTCAATCCTTCTCAGCATGAGGGTCTTTTCCAATGAGTTGACTCTTCACATCAGATGGTCAAAATATTGGAGCTTCAGTTTCAGCATAAGTCCTTCCAATGAATAATCAGAGTTGATTTCCTTTAGGATTGACTGGTTTGAACTCCTTGCTGTCCAAGGGACTCTCAGGAGTCTTCTCCAGCACCACAGTTCAAAAGCATAAATTCTTCTGCATTCAGCCTTCTTTATGGTCCAACTCTCACATCCATACATGACTACTGGAAAAATTATAGCTTTGACTAGAATGACCTTTGTTGGCAAAGTGATGGCTCTGCTTTTGAATACGCTGTCTAGGTTGGTCATAACTTTTCTTTCCAGGAGGAAGCATCTTTTAATTTCATGGCTGCAGTCATCATTTGCAGTGACTTTGGAGCCCAAGAAAATAAAGTCTATCACTGTTTCTATTGTCTCCCCATCTATTTGCCATGAAGTGATGGGACCAGATGCCATGATCTTAGCTGTCTGAATGTTGAGTTTTAAGCCAGGTTTTTCACTCTCCTCTTTTACCTTCATCAAGAGGTTCTTTAGTTCCTCTTTGCTTTCTGCCATTAAGGTGGTGTCATCTGCGTATCTGAGGTTATTGATATTTCTCCTGGCAATCTTGATTTCAGCTTGTGATTTATCCAGCCCAGCATTTTGCATGATGTACTCTGCATATACATTAAATAAGGAGTACAGACTTGATGTACTCCTTTCCCAACTGGTTAATTGGCTTATATAACATATGTAATATCTATTATGTTTATATAGTGTATAATTGCATTCTAGTAAATTAGTATATATGTTATGATAATATATATCTACCCCGCAGTATATAACATATAGTATATACGTTATTTTGTTATTGTTTAGTCTCTAAGTCATTTCCAACTCTTTTGTGACCTCCTGGACTGTAGCCGGCCAGGTTCTTATGTCCATGGGATTTCTCAGGAAAGAATACTGGAGTGGGTTGCCCATTTCCCTCTCCAGGGGATCTTCCCAACCCAAGGATCAAACCTGTGTCTCCTGCTTGGCAGGCAGAATCTTCACCACTGAGCCACTTGGGAACCCATGTACATTATATGTTAGGATGTTTTATATACTATTATGTATCTACCACATATTATATGTAGATATCTACTATATACTATAGTAGATACTTATTATTACATTATATATATGTGTATATATATATTTATATATCTTAATTTCTTCACAATAAAAGCCTTACTTTCCTCACAAAGATTTTTTGATGAGGAAATTGATAGACGATGATATAAAAAGTCCCTTGAAACATTAAATATTCCAATTATGCTGCTCATTTACTTATGTATAAATATGTATATATACACATCAAGCTTACCAAAGAAAACAATACATATATTGACAAGAACTCCACTTAAGTTTCTGACCACTGAATGAGCTAGCAAGACCATAATTACTCACTGAGGATAAAAGAAAATTTCTATGAAACTTCAGGATTTCTGTACAATAAGCTCGTTGAGAGCATACTTAGTTTTGATTGTAGTCTGTGAGCCCAGCAGTGTGCTAGAGAAGGATGGAATAGCCAGGGTGAGCAATTCACGTCACATGCAACCCTTGTCCTTGTGGAGACAAACACTTAGATGTTCAGTAAATAATGGCACAAATAGATGTATAATTGCAAATTGGCTCCATGCTCTATGGATAAGAACAGAGCAAATAACATGGTCATGGGACCTAATCATCAAAGTGCTCCTTAAGGAACAGACGTCTTCCAGTATCTGAAGGGTGATTTGCAGTTATCTAGACAGACAGTGTGGGAAGGAGAGGTGGGATGCCTGTTCCAGGAGACGGGGTCTCAGGTGTCCTGGCTGGAGGAGGGAGCGTTCTACCTGAGGCAGGAGAGCTTGCTGGTTGGGGCACTGGGAGATGGTCTGTGCGGGAGGAGTTCAGGAGACAAGCGGGGCCGGGGTTGCCAGAGGAGGCTGACCTTGCTGACTGTGTCAGGAATGTTGCTCTTTTTTTATTAGTATTATTCACTAATTCATGAGTACTTTATTGCATCCACTTGTACAGACACTTTGTAAGCACTGGGGCTACAGATATAAATGGCCCAATCTCTGCCTGAAAGACTTACAGTCTAACAGAAGAGGCAATGTTCCAGATACATAGAGGATGCAGATAAGGAGATTGGTCAATTCTACAGGGACTGGAAATCAGGAAAGACCTTGTGGGAAAAATGACCTTTGTTCAGGATCAAGACTTCAAATCAAGTCTTTCTTGATTTCCAATCTCCGTAGACCTGACCACTCCCCTCCTGAACTCAGGACAATCCTAGCAGCAATTGATAATCAGTCACACTGTGACAATTTTTCTGGCTTGAATTATCCACATAGACTACTAGAATGGCTCTCACAAGTGTTAAAAGTGTTAATCACTCACTCAGTTGTGTCTGACTCTTTGCAACCCCATGGGCTGTAGCTCTGTTCATGGAGTTCTCCAGGCAAGAATACTGGAGTGGATTGCCATTTCCTTCTCTGGGGGATCTTCCTGACCCAGGGATCAACCTGGGTCTCCTGCATTGCAGGCAGATTCTTTTTAAAATTTTTTTAAATTAATTATTTATTTTAATTGGAGGCTAATTACTTTATAATATTGTAGTGGTTTTTGCCATACATTGACATGAATCAGCCAGAAGTGTACATGTGTCCCCCCATCACAAACCCCCCTCCCACCTCCTTCCCCATCCCATCTCTCAGGGTCATCCCAGTGTACCAGCTTTGAGTACCACGTTTCAGGCATCGAACTTGGACTGGTCATCTGTTTCACATATGGTGATGTACATGTTTCAATGCTATTTTCTCAGATTATCTCACCCTCGCCTTCTCCCACAGGGCCCTAAAGTCTATTCTTTACATCTGTGTCTCTTTTGCTGTCTTGTATATAGCGTCATCATTACCATCTTTCTAAATTCCATATATATGTGTTAGTATACTGTATTGGTGTTTTTCTTTCTGACTTACTTCACTCTGCATAATAGGCTCCAGTTTCATCTACCTCATTAGAACTGACTCAAATACATTATTTTTAATGGCTGAGTAATATTCCATTGTGCATATGTACCACAGCTTTCTTATCCATTCGTCTGCTGATGGACATCTAGGTCACTTCCATGTCCTAGCTATTGTAAACAGTGCTGCGATGAACATTGGGGTACATGTGTCGCTTTCAATTCTGATTTCCTTGGTGTGTATGCCCAGCAGTGGGATTGCTGGGTCATATGGCAGTTCTATTTCCAGGTTTTTAAGGAATCTCCACATTGTTCTCCATAGTGGTTGTACTAGTTTGCATTCCTACCAACAGTGTAAGAAGATTCCCTTTTCTCCCACACCCTCTCCAGCATTTATTGTTTGTAGACTTTTTGATGGCAGCCATTCTGACCAGCATGGAATGGTAGGTACCTCATTGTGGTTTTGATTTACATTTCTCTGATAATGAGTGATGTTGAGCATCTTTTCATGTGTTTGTTAATCATATGTATGTCTTTTTTGGAGAAATGTCTGTTTAGTTCTTTGGCTCATTTTTTGATTGGGTCATTTGTTTTTCTGGTATTGAGCTACATGAGCTACTTGTATATTTTGGAGATTAATTCTTTGTCAGTTGTTTCATTTGGTATTATTTTCTCCCATTCTGAAGACTGTCTTTTCACCTTGTTTATAGTTTTCTTTGTTGTGCAAAAGCTTTTAAGTTTAATTAGGTCCTATTTGTTTATTTTTGCTTTTATTTCCATTACTCTGGGAGGTGGGTCGAAGAGGATCTTGCTGTGCTTCATGTCAGAGAGTGTTTTGCCTGTGTTTTCCCCTAGAGGCATGATACACTGCTTCTGGCTTTCAACTGGAGTGAAGAAGTTTGTATTTTCTAAGTGATTATGGTAATCAGTAGTGAAGAAGAGAATGGCATCTTCAAAATATCTTTCAGATTTCACACCCCTAACTTCATCTTAGGGGAGACTGATCTTGTACAGACAGAAATGGTATCTATAACACTTAAATGTTGACTTTTTCCTTTTTAAAATGTTTATTGAAGTATAGCTAATTTACAGTGCTGTGTTAGTTTGGGATGTACACAAAATGATTCCGTTATACATATAAATATGTTCTTTTTTGTTGTGGTGTAGTTGCTAAGTCGTGTCTGACTCTTGCAACTCCACAAGCTAATAGCCTGCCAGGTTCCGCTGTCCAACAGACTTCCCAGGCAAGGAAACTGGAGTGGGTTGCCATTTCCTTCTCCAGTGGATCTTCCCGACCCATGGATCAAACCTGAGCCTCCTGCATTGACAGGAGGATTCTTTACCCCTGAGCCACCTGGAGAAATAAATGGCAACCCACTTCAGTATTCTTGCCTGAGAAATTCCATGGCAATTTGTAGAAATGTAGATCCTGGCGGGCTAAAGTCTGTGGGGTCACAAAAGATTCGGACATGACTTGGTGAACAAAACAAGAACAACAGCAACACATTCTTTTTTTAAAACATTCTATTCTGTTATAGGTTATTGCAAGATGTTGAGTATATTTTCCTGTGCTTTGTAGTAGGTCTTTGTGGTTATCTATTTTATATATAGTAGTGTGTATATTTTTATTCCAAACACCTAATTTATCCCTCCTTCCCTGTTTTCCTTTTGCAAACCATATATTTCTGACATTTTAGTGATTCCAGAAAAATCTTCAGTCTTCACCTTAAGCTGGAAATATCATCCCCACAAGAGATCTGAAATTCCCAAACCAAAAGGTTTAGTCCTTTGGCTTAAAGGCTTTATCTCTATTAAAATGGTTTAAAAAAAGAAACATCCTAAGAAGTAGCAGATAAACCTCTTCTGTATGATTGTATGAATAAATCATTGAGTCTTTTCAAGGGAAGAGGTTTTGTTTAGGAAGAGGTGAAATAAAACCCAAGTATTGGAAGATGGGTGGGATGAAATGAGTAACACCAAGGAGACAAAGAGAAGATCCAACAACCACATTCAGAGACTACAATTTAATGCAGTCACTCCCTTGCATGAGAAATTTTGTATTAAACCCCCAAATCCCAAGTTCCAGCTTCATTGTGGTTTCTGCTGGACCTCATCTTGAGGATCTAACCCTGGTGGCTCCTTTTTTGCTACTGTGATAAATAACACTTGTGAAGCCTAAACTTGGATGTATCAGTGGCACTCAGGTATAACAACTCATAAAAGCTCAGAGTAGTATTTGCATTTTTCCTGGAACAGAAAATGCCAGGTTTCCAGTTGGAAGCCCCAGCCGGAGAGGAGGGAGGTGGCTGCAGTGAGCACATGCAGAGAGGAGAGCATCTCTGAGCCTCCTGCCAACGCTGAGGCGATGCTACATCCCCACCCGCTCAGAGGGATTAGGCAGACAAAACCCAAACACAGAAAGAGATGCAAATATCCCTAGGAACTGGGACAAGTAGGAGCCTCAGCTCCAAATGTCAATTACTGGAAGTCTCCAGAGCCTGGTTAAAAATAGATATGCAGGTTTCTTTGTTCACAAGTCAGAAAGGGTCATCCCATCAAATCAGATTCCCATCACTCTCTTTTCACCCAATAGCCGAGTTGTCAACCGTCGGCAACTGTAAATCTTGGTTACAGTGCTGTCACAGGCTCTAAATTAGCAGGCGCCCTTTCAATTATATTCAAATACTGCAGTTTCCAGGTTTTCACAGGATGTGCATGATATGGAGATGCACATAGACATAATATGTGTAAACATTGCTCTACCCAGGTTTTTTTTTTCCCCTCTGTGTGTTATGCAGAAAGAGAGAGAGAGAGAGAGAGAGAGACGTGTTGGGGGAGCAGTCAGGAGTGCCAGTTAGGCAAACCAGGAGTCAAAACAGGTGGAAGTGAGGACAACCACATCCAATCTTCTTCTTCTGCCCTCACCAGACTTAACAGAGCTTCAGAAAGCCCCTCACGCTGCAGTTTTCCTTGTCTCCATACTTAGGCAAATCCCTTGGTACCCACCTTTGCCCAAGAAATACTGTACAAATGAATTAGATTTAGCCTGAATGACTCATGAACTTCTCCTGCTAAAAGTGCTTAAATTTGCAGTCGACTCCAAATTAGACTTGGTAATTGAAGGAGCTGTGGTACAGATATTCCCAAATAACAGACAATCTAAAAGTCATTTTGACTTGATTCTGGTAGGTGATATTTGATTTTCAAGAGGAGCAGTAGATTTGCTTCCCTAATTAGTTTTTGCTTAAACAGGTATCCAACTTGGATTCTCTTCTATGAGCCCTGCCTGTCTTGAAACAAAAGGAAACAAAACAAGAAGGAAAAGTCCAAAATGCAAATGTTGCCACTCAAAGGGGGTATAACCACAATATGAATGATTTGCAAATTCTCAGAAAGTCTAGGTTATAATTGTGTCTATGTTTGGGACATTTAACACAGCACATTGCATCTCTGCAGTAGTTCCTTCCATGGATAAGCAAGCATTTCAAAAACTGGTCCACCCTCTAAAAACTGATCCAGATCTATTTTTGGTGATGAACAGAATTTATTAGAGCTCAGGAGAACCCTTCTTTAAATATAAGCAATTTTATTCCCCTGGACTTTTTCTAACATAAGTTTTCTTCCCCGAAATAGGTACAAAATAAAAGATCCTATAAAACTGACTCTGCTTCAAACCATTCATGGTGTCTACCCAAAAGAGCCATCCTGTTCTTTCTGACAGCTCTCAGCAATTCTGCTGTCTCCGGTGGCCCCAGCCTAACCTTTTTCAGAACCTACAGGCATTGTAAAGTGGTGCCTTTTGCTTTCTCTCTCTCTTGCCCTCCAGATCCCTTTGAATAACAACTCCAAATTTCCAGTTCTTGCCATGTTTTGAAAACTGTTCTTAACCTTTCGTGTATATTAACTTATTTAATCACACTTCTATGGTTGGATACCTTCTTTAACTGTATTTTACCTAGTAAGCAGTAGAGTGAGAAGTCAAACCCAGCAGGCTGATTCCAAGACTCACGCTTCTGCTCCTTACTTCTACCAGACTGTCACGTGGTTCCCGACCCTGGAATCTACAGGAGTCCCCACTGCTGCGGCTCTACTAAAGACACAGAGTGTGATACTGATGACATGACACAAAAGCACAGCTATTCGTGGGTCCTTTAGACTCTCCCCACTCTCCCAGTGACTCAGTCAATTAAGGCAGAATGTCTGCACATGAGGGACCGTGTGTTCAAATAGCTCCCCAAGCGACTCAGTGGACAGCAGGGTTGAGAACAACTCATCAAGATTAACAGAGGGAAGAGGGGGAGGAGATGATGGGGAAATGATGATAATAAAAATCTAAGTGTACATGTGTCCCCCATCCTGAACCCCCTCCCACCTCCCTGCCCATCCCATGTACACCCATGGCTGATTCATGTCAATGTATGGCAAAAACCACTACAATATTGTAAAGTCACTAGCCTCCAATTAAATAAATAAAAACAGTATCGTTAAATCAGCTTATGAAATTGGCAGTATCAATAAAAAGATGATTTACTAAAAAAAAAAAAAATTTATCTAAGTGTTTGAGATTCTGAATCTCAACATTACACCTGGGCCTGGGCCTGGGTCCCATTCCACACATAGAAATATGTAGCCTTTTCTCAGGCAAGGGAGCATTGCATGTAATTAAGTTGGACCTCCTCCGTTCTTGAAGGGAAGATCATAAAGTCCTAATCAACACAGCAGTAGAGTAGACGAGGAGGTTGTGAAAGAGAACACGTATGAGCTCTCTTCTGCCCCGAAAGATCTGTGATTGCAGAGAAAACACTAAATGCAACCATTTGCTGTTGTTGTTTAGTCGTAAGTCGTGCCCGACTCTTTTGAGACCCCATAGACGGTAGCTCATCAGGCTCCTCTGTCCCTGGGATTTCCCAGGAAAGAATACTGGAGTGGGTTGCCATGTCCTTCTCCAGCGGATCTTCCTGAGCCAGGGATCAAACCTGTGTTTCCTGCTTGTCAGGTGGATTCTTTACCACTGAGCTACCTGGGAAGCCACGAGATAGATTAAAACGTCTTTTTACCTCTGTTCCCTCACTTTGCATCTACAGTAGACCTTATGTCATTCTCACTTCAGTACTCTGTAAGCCAGATAATTATTTAGCAAACCCCTGCAGTCCCAAAGCGATCTCTGAGCAAAGATTTAATGTCTGACTTCAGTAGTAAGATTCCTGACTACTAAGACTTCATTATCTTTGTGAAACAAGCGACGATACATTTCTATCGAGGTGCCGGAAAGTTTTATCAGAGACTGTGAAGTCTGAACTACTATTGTCAAAGCAAAGGGCTGAAGCATTTTGTGTGGTTGGCATTCCTTGACGTCTGTCTGTCTGTTTGCATACCCACTCAACTGAAAAATTTGGTCATTCACAATGGGGCTCTCTGTCATTAGTCTGAATTAGAAAGTTTCTCCTGTGTTTTAGAAATCAAATTGAAGTCCTCAGGAGGTGAAACGCTTGAAATTATCTAAATGATTTTCATTATTGTAGCTCTGATTTTTATTAAACATGTTATTACTTTTCAGAAATCATGAACAATAATATAATAATTAACAACCAAATATACGTCAAGGGGTACTTTAATTCAAACTAGAAAATTAAAAGGCTAGTGATCAGCATCTCTGGCAGTGGAGGATAGCCTCTGGTTTCCCTGTGAGGCCTTTTTTGCTGGAAAGTTTAGATGTGGAGGACAGACGAGCCTGGCGGGCTATAGTCCACAGGGTCACAAAGAGTGGGACACAACAGCGATTGAACAACAACAACAGCGGCAACATGGGGCTTGGGTCAGTCCCACACAGGCACACTGCTTTCTCCTTCATTCTGTCCTGTGCCCTGGTATTCTGCTGTATCATGTCTGTTGTGCTGTGCTTAGTCGCTCAGTCGTGTCTGACTCTTTGCAACCCCCCGGACTGTAGCCCGCCAGGCTCCACTGTCCATGGGGATTATCTAGGCAAGAATACTGAAGTGGGTTGCCATGCCCTCCTCCAGGGGATCTTCCCAACCTAGGGACTGAACCCAGGTCTCCCTCATTGCAGGCAGATTCTATACCATCTGAGCCACCAGGGAAGCTCAAGAATACTGGAGTGGGTAGCCTACCCGTTTCTCCAGGAAATCTTCCCAACCCGGGAATTGCACTGGGGTCTCCTGCAATGCAGGCGGATTCTTTACCAGGTGAGCTACTGGGTCCCAATATTTGCTCTTAATCATAGAAGCAAAAGTTTTAATGATGTTCTTAGTATTTAATGGTGAAAGAGTGGCAGCATTCCCATTAAAATATCCCCCATCCCATCTCAGGAGGTTTTTTTCTTTTCTCTTTCCTCTCCTATCTATCCAACCCACTTGCCTTCAGACTCTTCTATGAATGAACACAGAGTGACAGGTATATTTGTGAAGCTCTCAAACTGTGTGAATGTGTGAGATCCATCTTCCTCCCCTTTCTCCTCTAGCTCAGCCACCCTGAACTCACTGCAGTGTAGAAGTTCACCTCCTTCCCATAAGAACCTGGAAATCTCAGGGGGAGACTTTACCAACGGACTGACTCTCAGAAGCATTTGCATTTAAAATATTTCATTCCTATTTTGGAATAAAAACCTGTGTTTCAACTTCAAGGTGGGACTAGTGGAGAAGGCAATGGCACCCCACTCCACTACTCTTGCCTGGAAAATCCCATGGGCGGAGGAGCCTGGTAGGCTGCAGTCCATGGCGTCACGAAGAGTCAGACACGACTGAAGCGACTTCAGCTTCACTTTTCACTTTCATGCATTGGAGAGGGAAATGGTGACCCACTCCAGTGTTCTTGCCTGGAGAATCCCAGAAACGGGGGAGCCTGGTGGGCTGCCGTCTATGGGGTCGTACAGAGTCAGACATGACTGAAGCGACTTAGCAGCAGCAGCAGCAGGGGAGTAAGAGTCCTGCAGGGTAAAGAGATGCCACCTGGAGAAACGAAATGGAGAAACACATAGAAAATAGACTTATGGACATGGGGAGAGGGGAGGAGAGGGTGAGATGTATGGAAAGAGTAACATGGAAACTTACATTACCATATGTAAAATAAAAAGTCAACGGGAATTTGCTGTATGGCTCAGGAAACTCAAACAGGGACTCTGTATCAACGTAGAGGGGTGGGATGGGGTGGGGAATGGGAGGGAGGTTCAAAAGAGAGGGGAAAAATGTATACCTATGGCTGATTCATATTAAGGTTTGACAGAAAACAGCAAAATTCTGTAAAGCAATTATCCTTCAATTAAAAAATAAATACATTTTTTAAAAAAGAAATAGCACCTGAAATTATACACAAAAAATGTGAAGTGGAGCCTCACATGTCTCACTTACTCACTTAGCACTTCAATTCAGTTCAGTCACTCAGTCGTGTCCACTCTTTGCGACCCCATGGACTGCAGCACGCCAGGTCTCCCTGTCCATCACCAACTCTCGGAGCTTGCTCAAACTCATGTCCATTGAGTCAGTGATGCCATCCAGCCATCTCATCCTCTGTCGTCCCCTTCTCCTCCAGCCTTCAGTCTTTCCTTTAGCACTTAGAGGAGATCAGAAAAGAAAATAAGTTTGGGCTCATTTCTTTCTGCCAAAATCTTCTTGAATATCCCCTGTTACCACCCCCCGCCACTCCGCCGACTTTGTGGAACTCAGGATGAACTACTATTTTTAGTAACATTTTATTGGAACAGATGAAATGTTCCAATATTTTGGAATATCTATTATCATATCCATTCATTTATATATTACCTATGGCTGCTTTTGGACTAATGCTGTAAAGTTGAGTAGTGTCAGAGACTGTGTGGTTCACAAAGGCAAGCATATTTACTCTGGGTCCTCTATGGGAAACGTTTGCCCACCCATAGAACTTCTTTACTTTTTACAAGTTTTTATGCAATTTTTAAAGTTCACTTTCCATTTGCAGTTATTACAGAGTATTGAGTATATTCACCACACTGGAAAACACATCCCTAGAGCCTGTCTTATGCCTAAGTATCTGTATGTCACACCCCTCACCCCTGGCTTGCCCTAGTTTGTTCTCTGTACATGTGACTCTGCTTCTTTTATGTTACAGTCACTGGTTTGCTTTGCTTTTTAGATTCCACATATAAGTGATATCATTCAGATCCTGTGGTTATTTTTTCACCTAGATTTTATAACTTTAAGCTTTATTATGGTACCAAAACCTTAGACAAATAGATTTGCCAACCACCCAAAGATTCCTTCTCCATATGTCCCCTACTGGTTTGAAGGAGAGAAGATAAAGTAGATGAAAACACCAAAGCTCAGAAAGTCTTTAACAGTACAAGTAGGAGAGCAACCAGTCCACCAAGACTGGCCTACACCTCAGACTTTCATCTCCTAAAAACAAGCCATTTTTTCAGCGGAACTCAACTCTTGAAGTAAACACTAAAATCGTGAGCTTGTGGGGTGGCCAACTTTCCACCAGTTTATCAATCTGGGTTAAATATTCAGATTCATTTGAAATGCTGGCTCTTGGAGTACAATGCTCTAGTGGACATGTAAATAATAACTCAATGTTAAGGGTGCTAATTACAGACCCCAGTCTCTATAATCAGTGAACAGTTTGATCTGGAAAGTCTCCAATGGAGTGTGTAGCCTCAATCTCCAGGCACTTCATTAAATGTCAGCAAATGTCTAGCCAACTGATAGTATTCGGGGCTTTTGAATCCATCAGGCAGGGTGATAGTAGATTTCTTTCCTCTATTTAAGGTAGGAAACGTTGGTCAATCAAATGAAGTTAATGTCAGATAATGGGGAAATGATCATTATCATTAAATACTTGGACGGTGACAATGTAGATGAATTCCTTGTAAATCTAGAGGCAAAATAAGAAAAACTGAATAAAGCACAGAGAGAGTTTTGGTTCATGTACAGAAAACAGTTCCCATCAGAGCTGGTCAATAGTTATAAATGACCCACTATAAGAATATGTGAACAACTGGTCACTGCTAAAGCATAAGCAAACTAGATAACCATCTGTCAAAGCTGGTGAAGGTGGGATTCCTGTGTTGGGTGGGGAATTCAGCAAGGTGACTTCCTTTATAATAATTTCCTTCTAATAGCAGGCATGATAAAATTCAGAAATTATTAATTGATTTTAGGAAGTTTTATGTTATTAGCTTAAATCAATTATTACTAAGCATCTAAAGACGCACTTTACTAGACAGTGTTTTAAAATGTTCGTTTTTATGTTTTTATTTATTTGGCTGCTCTGGTTCCTAGTTGCAGCCCATGAACTCTTTAGTTGAGCCGTGTGGGATCTAGTTCCCCAACCAGGGATCGAACCCAGGCCCCCTGCGGTGGGAGTGTGGAGTCTCAACCACTGGACCAGCAGGGAAGTCCCTAGATCCTTTATAGGGAGAACTTCAGGAATGTGGATTTTATGAACATAGATAAATGCACACAAACAAGGGAATAGGTAAGATTTCACATTTTATGCTTTTGGAGCTGATTTGAGAAAGGGAAGTTATGACAACACTGAGTGCTTGAGGCAGGAAGCAAAATTAAAAGGGAAAAAGAGGAAACATCAACGGTTAAATAAAATTTTCCTGTTGCACAATAATTCTATTTCAGTCTACAAGTTGAGAACACAGGATTGTGTTTCAGTACTATCACATAATTGTCAACTGAAAAAAAAAAAAAAACAAAACTACACACAGAATGCGCGAGTAAGGTTTTATTTGGGGCAAAATGAGAACTCTAGCCCGGAAGACAGCCTCTCAGATAGCTCTGAGGAACTGCTCTGAAGAGATGGGGGAGAGTGAGCATATATGTGGTTTTAGTGAAGGGGATCCATGCAGTCAAACACACACTGTGGCAGAAAGTTGTTGCTGGTCACAAACAGCAGTGTCTCCGTTCATGATCTAGTGATCTTCTAAACGTGAGAAAATGCAAGAATTTGAGCTCCTAAAATCTCTTCCTGAAAATGTTGAAAGCCTGTTCTCCCAGTTTTCCCACAGCACAGAGGGAGTCATTCCCGATTTCCACCCTGAACTCTTTTCAGGATGTGTTGAAGGTCAGCAACTGCTGTGGCCAGTGACTTTCTCCTTGTAAAAGCAGATGCCAAGTGCCGATCTTTAGCTGATGAAATGAACACATTTTAAAATAAATATGTAAATAAAGCTTCAGAACTAGAAGTCACTCTAGAATCCCATCATCTTGTTTTTCAGATGTGGGGATTGAGGTCCCAGAGGGTAAAGGACTTGCCCACAGCTCATGGAATTTTCATGGTGCTGAGGGATTTGGGTGGTGTTTATAGCCAAACTAACTCATTTATGTAAGGACTAATTGTCTTAGGACACAAGACAGTGGCATTAAATGAACCTGAGGAAGGAAATGCAAACAAATTACTTGGTACATACTAAATATCTCCAAATGAAAGCATAACAAAAATTATGTCAGTGTGTGAAACCAATTGGAGAGCAAGAATATTGTGGAGATTTGTGATAAGAAAAGTCACTGACTCAAGAAAGAAAAGGAAATCACAGGGAAACAGTTATAGATTATTCCATTTTAGAGCTATTTCTCTTGTTTTCCTCTCTTTTTATGAACTCTATCTCATTGTGAGATCTTGCCTTGGGAGATTGATATAATTGGTATTGTTGAGCCAAGAATAATGTCAAACATATATGATTGAAATAATATATGGAGAACAGTTATAAATTATACTTAAGCTAAGAAATAATAATTCTGTTAGCCTATTGGATTCACCTTGACCCTTATACACACACACATATAAGCAGACTAAATTTTTATCTAAAAAATAAAGTCATTGTTACATAAACTCTATAAAGGCACAAACTATTTCTGGCCTGTGGTCTTTAAGCTGCCTGCCCTTGCAAGGTATTATATATGCAATATGTGCTTAATAAATACTCATATATGAAAAGCATGATGATGATAACAACCTTTGCCAAATGCCAATTACAGGACATCCAGTCAAAGCTTCATGGGTCAATACATCAGCAGAAAGGAAGCAGCAAATGGAATTAAAATAATGTATCTGTTTGTTCATTGTTAATGGCTGCTATGAATTTGAATTAGGCCAGTAATTGCTTCCCTGATATGAGAGCAAAATGCCAAGGTAAAGACTGTAATTAACATTCAGAAGGAATAGAAGCCCAGAGTGTGTGGACTCTTTTGAAAAGAAATCTCTAGTTTCCTCTGTCCTTCTTCCAAACCTCTTCCGAATTTTTTAGCGTTCTTTCCCCTCAATTCTGTTTTTGTTACTTTTGATCTCTCTCCTCACGTTTAACTACTGTCCCCAATTTTTAAGCCAGCAAAATACCTATGATTAAAGGCTGCTACTTCTTTCCTGTGAAAAGTTAGGGAATAAGAAGTAACTGCCCGACCAGCAATAATGGAAGTCTTGATGGACAGAATGTGGAAAGGACTCTGAGATACTCAAGTTTTAAAATAACACTTATTATCCAAGCTCCTTTGTATCCAAGGAGAGGTGAGCTGTTTCCTTTTGTCCTATTCGATTATCGCTTTATAGGGAAAGGGCAGCAGTATGGTCAAACAGCTTATGTCCAAAGGAAACTGTCTCAATTACATCAAACAAGAATCAAACACTCGTTATGCTGTTGCTGTTCAGTGGCCAAATCATGTCCACCTCTTTGCAACCCCATGGACTGCAGCGTGCCTGGCCTCCCTGTCCCTAACTATCTCCCAGAGTTTGACCAAGTTGTAGTATAGTAGAGTTATTATACTAAATTTTACAAAGCAAGTACTCAAGGTTTTTGCAGTTCCTATCAGTTGGGATCAGTTAGTGATCTTGGACTACTTAGAAGGTGATAGACTGATGTGTCTTAGTATATCCTCTATTTTCCATACAAATCACAGAATTCTAAAAGGAACACCCATCTTTGCAAGGGAAGCTGATGGCTTGGTGCTTGGGTAACACAGCTCAGAACATTTGCTTTGTCCATTCTCTTCCCCATGGCTCCTCACTGCCTTGGATTCCTCAACCCCATAACAATGTTTGACTGAGGATTCCAGAATACACTTATGAAAACTCACAGAGCCCTTTGCTGGCCACTTTGCAAGGACTCAGCTCCTGTGGTACTAAAAGAATGCTTTAAAGAGCAGACCAAAACCAGTTTTCCTCTCTAGGATAAGGGGCATAGGAGCAGTATTTTTTGAAAAAGAATAGTTGGGGGAAAAAAATGAGTTTTTCAAAGTCAAACCTTCAGGCAGGGTGGCATTGTTACAATCATAAGGTGGGGTGAAGACATGAATTTGAAATAAGAACCTTCATCATCTGGGGATAACTAGTATCCCAGACAAAAATTTGCTAAGACCAGGATTTCATATCTCTAAGTAGGAATAATTACAGGGATGCAGGAAGCACATGCCAATCAAAGAGCTTCTCTGATTCAAGATGCATATACTAAACTTTTGCTGCGTGGGTAGCACTGTCTTACAAGCATCACAGAGTCCAGCAGAAGTGTGGTGTTGATTAGATAATATGATTAAGGAAAGAGTTGTTTGGTTGAAAATCAATTACAGTGGTTTACCCACTACCCGGTGAGCTTGAAATCTGAATTTTTTTTCTTTTCATTTCTGTTCCTCCCTCGAAATGACTTTAAAATGTCAAATTTTGTTGTAGAAGCAGCGGGGGTTTCATTTATAATATCAGCATCATGAAATTTCACAAGAAATGCTAAAATGCATTAATGGATTCAGTAACTAGCTATGGGTACTTGCATACTTCTTCTAATGGGATACCTTTCTCATTTTCTTTTTACAAAGTGAGACAAATGGCAAAAAATGGAGACACAGATGTTGTTATATAATGATAGAACAGCCAGGAAAATGAACTCATGAGATGGTACACCCAATGCATTTGAAAAGTAAGTCCAATGCTAAGAATTAAAGACGGTTTTTTAGTTTTCTTTGTACAAGAGTTTCTCTATCTTGACTGCATTGACATTTTGGGTCAGATAGTTCTTTGTTGTGGGGGACTCTTCTGTAGGTTGTGGGATGTTCGGGAGCATCCCTGGCCTCTGCCCACTAAATGCAGCAACAAGCCCCTGTGTGACAACCCAAACTGCCTGTCTCCAGGCATTGCCAACTGTCTCTGCTATATACTGAAATCTCCTCATTTAGAAACTCTGCTTTGTACTGATGCCTAAGGAAGAATAAGTTTCGTGAACTGCTACTGACTGTGAGAGCAGATTTTGGATTCAGTACATCACTGCTGCTCTAATTTAAACCAAGAAATCACATACTCCAGGAACTACAGCATTATCAAATTTGTGGGTTTTTTTTTTTTAATTACAATCTAGTTGATGTCCGATATTATGTAAGTTTCAGGTGTACAGCAGAGGGATTCACAGTTTTTAAAGGTTATACTCCATTTATAGTTATTATAAAAAAAAAATTGGCCATAATCCCTGTGAAAGTGAAAAAAAAGCAAAAGTATTAGTCACTCAGTCGTATCTAACTCTTTGTGACCCCATGGACTGTGTAGCCCACTAGATTCCTTTGTCCATGGAATTCTCCAGTCAAGAATACTGAAATGGGTACCAATTACCTTCTCCAGGGATCTTCCTGACCCAGGAATCAAACCCGGGTCTCTTGCATTGCGGGCAGATTCTTTACAGAGAGGGGACTGGCTTCCCATCCCATTATTCTTGCCTGGAGAATCCCATGGACAAAGAGCTGGACACAACGGAGCAACTAACGCATATTCCCTGTGCTATACAATATATCCTTGGAGCTTATTTATTTTATACAAAGTAGCTTGTATCTCTTAATCCCTTACCCTTTTTCTGTCCCGCCCCACTAGAATTCATATTTTTATTGTGTGACTCAGAAGTTTCTTTTCTTAAGAAAAAAAATGCACAGTGTTGTGATGTCCTAGTCCCAGGGTTGCCTTTCTGAGTCACCAAGTAGCCTCTGTATCTCAAGTTCGTGCCTTAACTTCCCTGAGCAGAGACCACCTGGAACTTTTGGTCCAACTTGTGTGCATGGGGGTTAGTTATAATAACAAACCATGTGCACCATAAGAGAGGGAGTGATGAATGTGTTTATTCTACCATCTGCTTACCTCCTGCGAGGATGGCACACTGTTTATCTCTGGATTTGCAAGGAAGAGGCCACAAAGGGAGCCCTGAGCCCAAACAATCCTCAGCTTTTCTAGACCTTTATTTCCCTGTTTATCGAAAGGTGAGTATCTTTTTTCCCCTTGGACCTTTCTTGTCTCAGAAGATTTGAAGATGTTTCTGTAGTTTTATGGAGCTTCTTGGAGCTTGGTAGGATTTAAACATGAAGAACTAGAGTTTATCAGAATGGGAAAAGGGCATCAGTCACATTTTAATGGTGTGTCAGCCCAAACTTGCCTTGTACATCAGGAAAGATTTGTACTCTCACCAGACCCAGGAATTTTCAGAGCGGATTGTTCTTGCCTAAAGTTTCAGTAGGATTTGCCATGATGGACTACATTCTTTTCCTCTATTTGCTGTCTTGATTTCCATAAACTATGTTTGTCTCATTTTCCTAACACATCCCAGGTAAGCTCCTTTCCCGGATCATCCCTTCTATGTATGTGTGTGTATGTTAGCTGCTCAGTCATGTCTGACTGCAACCCCATGGACTGCAGCCCACCAGCTTCCTCTGTCCATGGAATTCTCCAGGCAAGATTACTGGAGTGGGTTTCCACTTCCTTCTCCAGGGGATCTTCCCAACCCAGGAGTCAAACCCAGGTCTCCTGCATTGCAGGCATATTCTTTACCATCTGAGCCACCAGGGAAGCCCCCCTCCCTTCTATAAAAACCTACCAATATAACAGGGTTCACAGGTCCCTGTCCTCAGCTCTGTTCTCCTCCTTCTGCTTCCTCCTGTGTGATCTCATTCAATCCCAGTTTCAAATAAATTCACCTGTCAATGGTTCATTTCCACAGCCTACAATCACTGCACTGAGTTCTGTCTCCTCCATCCAACTTGTACTTAGTGTCTTTATCTCAATACAAATGAGCACCTCAAACTTAACCTGGTCAAGGACAAACCACTGACTTCTCTCTTCTCTCCCTCAAACACCCAATCCTCCCCCAAATCTAGGAGGCATCCTTTCTTTGCTTCATACACATACCTAGTTTTTCAAAATAGTTTGGAAACCTAGTTTTCCAACATAGTTTGAAAACCTAGTTTTCCAACCACTGTTCACATTCTCCACTCTCACCCTAGTGCAAACCACCTGCATCTCTCACCTGGATCAAAGCAATCATCCTTGAATTACCTCTCTGTCAACAAAGTAATTCTAAAGCTTTCAGTTCTCTGCTTCCCATTATGCTTAGGGTGCAATTCAACCCTTATTAAAATCAACAAGACCTCCAAATCCTGGCTGTCACTTCCCACCACCCCTCCCTCACTCACAACACAGTTGTCACACTGACCTGACTTCAATCCCTAACACATCTGGTATGTTTAGGTGTGTGTGTGTATGTGTTTGAACATGCTCAGGGCACTCAGTTATGTCTGACTCTTTGCAACCGCATGGACTGTAGCCTCCTGGCTCTTCTGTCTGTGGGATTTTCCTGGCAAGAGTACTGGAGTGGGTTGCCATTGCCTTCTCCAGGCTGTCTTCCTGACACAGCGATCGAACCTGACTCTCTTCCATCCCCTGTATTGGCAGGCAGATTCTTTACCACTGCACCACCTGGGAAGCCCTTTGTTTTGATGGAAAAGCTTTTTGCCTGTTGCAGTTTGTGTATGTGACACTATTTCAAGACTTTCTAATAAGTCAACTACTTGACTCTATCATGTGCTTGCTGACCAACACAGTATTTTTATCCATCTTGAGATCTGCAGAGAATCCCAAATAGCCCTTCAGTGATTTTTAAAAAGTCTCCGTATGAACTAATCAGGTGAACTCCTATTTCTGGGTAGCTTGCTTCGAATTCTGGTCTGTCATGCAATTCTGCTTTCACATTTTTGGTTACCTCTTAGACCCAGTGATGCCTGAATTCTTTTTTTTTTTTTAATAGGTCCTTGTTGGTTATGTTTTAGTTTATTGTTTATTCATTTTTGGTTGTGCTGGGTCTTGGTTGCTCTGTGAGGGCTTCTCATTGTGGTCACTGCTCTCATTTTGGAGCACACTCTAGGTGCATGGGCTCAGTAATTGTAGTGATTGGGCTTAATTGCTGCGCAGCATGTGGGATCTTCCTGGATCAAAGATTGAACCTGTGACCCCTGGATTGGCAGGTGGATTCTCAACCACTAGACCATCAGGGAAGCCCTGGTTATCTATTTTAAATATAGCAATGTATACATGGATTGGGAATTTGGGATGCCAGAATTCTTAGGCAACTTAAGAACAGAATGTGTCGTTGTGTGTGGATTGAACTAGCACCAAAAGGAACTAAAGGTATAGATGCTTTCAGAACAATGAGATCAATGCAGGATTCTTCTTTCAGACAATGTTTAGACGATAATTAAAACCATAACCCCTCCCAAAATATTAAACATCTTTTGGCCACTAGAAAATATGAAACTTCCTTCAAGAGTAGCCTTTAAATTGAAGCAACTCTGCAAAGCTCATTTTTCCTTTTTTTTCATTTACACCACTCTTATTTTCTCTATAATTACTTTGTTGCTGCCTACATCAACAGAATTATCATTGGTAAAATAAATTTCTATCTGAAAAATAAAGCAAATGTGCCGTACAATGACCGATATTGCCCTGAAATAAAAAACAAGATGGTAGCTGAACGATAGCTAATTAGAGGCAAGCCGTCAGAATTAGGGAGCCCTGCTAGTTAGACATATTCAGCTTCAAGAGAAAAAAAAAAAAAGTGTGAACTACAAGGGAAAAAAAAATCCGAATCTACCTTGCATCTTTCCACAGCTCAGCAATTAAATGAAATTCACACCAATTGAGATCAAGGATGCCTGTAGGCTGATACAAGAAAAGAAGGTTACATATGCCCCTATGACATGTTGACAGAATTACAATCATTTCACCGCTAGAAGGACAGGAAATTTTTGATGAATTCCATACAAAGTGATATCCTTTAATCATAGGGAAAATGATTTCTCCAAAATATAAAAGTGGGCATGTTAAAATACTTTTTTTGCATGCCCATATGTATATTTTAATTGACAAATAATTATGTTGGCTTAGACCTACAGTGAGCTCATCCTTTACTCATTCCTACCCCATACAAACATAAACATGTAAAAGCCATGTAAAACATAGTAAACATCTAGCTTACTGAAAATGTAGTTTATACTACAAAGGGCTTTTATTTCCACCATATAAAAGATTCATCACTGGATGACTTTATAAAGAGCTCTCCTGTGTGTTTTGAGTGTTGGCTTAGAGATTATTATTGGACCTAGATGATAAAAAGAAAGAAATTTAAAGTTCACATTCCAGAAAGCCATAACCAATTGAAAAGCTATTAAAAAAAAATTTTTTTTAAGCATCTCTAAAATCATTAAATGTGTCGATAGGAATGTAAGTCAACATTTTAAGAATTTCATGGATCTCTTTAAAGAACAAATACATGATATAAAACAGGACATCGGTAGTCAACCAAAAGCCATGAAAGAAGAAAATAGACCCTTTGCTTTTTAAGTAACTGGAACAAAATAACCTTGTTCCACCATACTCATAGGATTTTTAACCCTCCAGCCTCCAACTTAAAAGCTAGATGATCAAATTGTATATATAAAATAAGTTTTCATATGTCAAAACTCTGGTCAGTGTTTAGTAACCTCTTTTTACTTTCAAATCGCTAAATTATATTCTCGGATAAAAGTGATTTTCTATTTTTTATGAAAGCTGCTTTTTCAATATTTACTGCTTACTACGCTTATAGCAAAAAGGCTTAAATCATCATTTCTTTTATTAATCTATGTTACGTAACACTGTGGGTTCAAACAGTGAGTCTAAATCACCATTGTGCTGTTCTCTGAAACCAAACATAGCTGACACATTAGCCAAAATCTCTCGTAGAAAAATTACAACCCAGGATTGTGTTTCAGATGATAAAGAATCTGCCTGCAGTGCGGGAGGCCTGGGCTCAATCCCTAGGCTGGGAAGTTCCCCAGGAGGAGAGCATGGCAACCCACTCCAGCATTTTTGCTTGGAGAAACCCTTGGACAGAGCACCCTGACAGGCTACAGTCCATGGCGTCACAAAGAGTTGATATGACTGAGCGACAAAGCATAGCACAGCACAAAACCCATCATTTTCATTAGCAGTGAAATAACTCACCTATCTGCTTGTCTGAAGGGATTTCTATAAGGATAAGATGGGCTGAGCTACCTGAAAACTCTGAGAAGCGTGACTAGCTGTCCATACAGCCAAGAGACACAGGGGTAGTTAACACTGGTATATCATTTGCATTTATCAGCCACAGGTGATTAGAAAGTACCCCCACGTGGTCCCTGAACGTGACACAGTGAACCTTCTGGCAGGTCCCCATCTGTGACAAAAGGACACTTCCTCTTCTACGTGAGCTGTTCTTTTGAAATCAGCTAGAGTTGATACAGTTCAGATGTGATATGCTCTCTGCTTTAAAACACAAACTTCGTTCTCCATTAGTTAGAGAATTTCTGCTTGAACAGCAACAGAAACCATGTGGAAGGAAGCAAGAATGTACCAGCTGATATTGCTAGCTGACCCACAGATATAATCACAGATAGAAATCCTATCCCCAAGAACAGAGCAATTTTTATCAATTATGCTCTATTACTATTCAAATGGTCAAATAATTCATGAAGTTCTATCATAGTATCCATACTTACGCTTTGTAACAAATTTGAGACTGATCATTGAAAAACCAATTCCTTTTGGTTATTGTTGTTGTTTGAGTCAGTTAGTGTTACTTTCCTTGGAGAAGGCGATGGCACCCCACTCCAGTGCTCTTGCCTGGAAAATCCCATGGACGGAGGAACCTGGTAGGCTGCAGTCCATGGGGTCGTGAAGAGTCAGACACGACTGAGCGACCTCACTTTCACTTTTCATTTTCATGCATTGGAGAAGGAAATGGCAACCCACTCCAGTGTTCTTGCCTGGAGAATCCCAGGGACGGGGGAGCCTGGTGGGCTGCCGTCTCTGGGGTCGCACAGAGTCGAACACGACTGAAGCGACTTAGCAGCAGCAGCAGCAGTGTTACTTTCAGTTTATTGCCATGCTTGCGTCCCTGTCTTCCTCTGAACCTCAGGTGGGCACTATATCTGAGTATGAGAGACCAAAGTGATCAGTACCACCCACAGCACAGGCAAAGATAATCTGTTGTTGGAATATTCCTTCCCATGGCAACAGTCTGGGCTTCCTTTGTTTTTATTACTGTGCCCAAAGTTTATACCTAAATCTCATGACCCAGATGTTTTAATTACGTCGAGCATAACTAATCAATACCAGCAAAATGCTCCCATAATTTAATAGAGCAGATAAAGCCTGGATGTCTAACAGATAAGGATAAATCATGTGGGCATGTGAATCACAGTTTTTATCAGAGACTCAGTGGGATCATAATGCATTCTTTCAATCTGCACCAAAGGTAGTAGCAGGAAGCTATTTTATAGATTTCTTGGTAATCTGAGCTGATGTTATACCTGTTATAGGAGTTTTCCAATAAAATAGAAACACAGCAGGATAAAAAAGATACAAATGGTGATTTTATAACAGTCAATAAAAGCATGACTCTATAGTAATGGAAAATTTGTTCATGAATTGGGAAGTATCAGTGGCTCGGTTGGTGTGGTAATAAAATAATTTGTGTTCTGCCATTGGAACTTTTTTTAACGTGCCAGCATATACCTTTAATTTACCGGTTTTTTCTTCCCTTTGAGAGAGGAGTCACCAAAGGCAATGAAACTTATTAAGAAAATAATGTATCTTAGTCAAATACAGGCGCCTCATCAAAATAGCCTTGTGAATGGCTTTTTAAACTACTTTATAGGCCATTACTTTTATTCATGAAAGAAAATTTAAGTCTATTATGTGAAAAATAAATTTATGTTTAGCTCTCCCTTTTCATGCACATGGGAATGAACCATTTTATGTATAAAATAGTTAACCTCATGCCTCCCAAATTAAGAGCTTTTACAACTCTTTATATTAACTCATGCGTTGACCTACAGGAAGTAAAATGCAGAAAGAATGAATTGCCATTAAGTGAAAGGAAAAAAAGCAGATTTCAGTGAAAGGAAAAAAAGCAGAAAGCAGAGAAAAAGGAACCAGGGTCATTTGAGGGAGGAGGGCAGAAATGATATGATATTCTATTTGATCCATCAAAGTACGTTCTATCCAAAAATTTATCCCCAGTCTTCTCCAAAGGGAATACTATGCTGTTTTATGGGTTTCTGTTAGTGTCTTTGTAGATATTAATTGGCTTGGGAAACTTTCCTCCCCCACCTTCACCCCACCCAGGGTTGCTAAATTATAAATAATTCAGATACTGACTGAATCGTGTTTCCTAGTGAAGCTATGGAAGAAGGAAATGGCAGCCAACTCCAATACTCTTGCCTGGAGAATCCTGTGGACAGAGGAGCCTGGTGAGCTGCTGTTCATAGGGTCACACAGAGTCGGGCACGACTGACGCGACTTAGCAAGCATGCATGTATTGGAGAGGGAAATGGCAACCCACTCCAGTATTCTTGCCTGGAGAATCCCAGGGACAGAGGAGCCTGGTGGGTTGCCGTCTATGGGGTTGCACAGAGTCAGACACGACTGAAGCAACTTAGCAACAGAAGCAGCAGTGAAGCTATACTCTCAAATTCATGAATTATCAGTATTCTCCCCCAGTAACAAGATGCATTCACTTAAATTATATGACTTCATATTTGGTATTAAAGATAGGAAGAGAAGATCACTGTTATCTCAAGAATGTGGGAAATGAAACATCAAAGGGAGAAAGAAGCCACTTATAAATGCTTTCTTGTCTAACAAAGCCAATCCAATAGTCATGTATGGATGTGAAAGTTGGACTATAAAGAAAGCGGAGCACTGAATAATTGATGCTTTTGAACTGTGGTGTTGGAGAAGACTCTTGAGAGTCCCTTGTACTGCCAGGAGATCCAACCAGTCCATCCTAAAGGAAATCACTCCTGAATATTCATTGGAAGAACTGATGCTGAAGCTGAAACTCCAATACTTTGGCCACCTGATGCAAAGAGCTGACTCTTTGGAAAAGACCCTGATCCTGGGAAAGATTGAGGGCAGGAGGAGAAGGGGATGACAGCGGATGAGATGGTTGGATGGCATCGCCGACTCAATGGACATGAGTTTGGGTAAACTCCGGGAGTTGGTGATGGACAGGGAGGCCTGGCGTGCTGCGGTTCACAGGGTCGCAAAGAGTCGAACACAGCTGAGCAACAGAACTGAACTGATTCATTCTGAGGAAACCTAAGTTTATTCCAAAACAATTATTTAATGGAAGTTTGATGTCACTTTTGAATGCCGTGTGACAGTGGCCAAGGGCTTCGTTCAGTGCTATGACGTGAACTACATGACAGCCCTAAATCCAGATGACTTGGGCTGTTTTCCTGACCTTATTATCTAGCTGTGTGACCTTTCCTTTCTGTGCTTCATCTGATCTCTTAAGAAGGAATTAATGTAATACTGATCCTGTGGGAAGATTAGAAGGATTGATAGAGGTAAAATAGTTAGCTTACCTCACAGAAGGTAGTAAACACTCAGTAAATGGTAGCTGTTGATTCTGATTTGGATGGCGGGATTAAAGCAATCCATAACCTAATTTGAAAAGGACCAATGAGGCTGTTTTCATCCAAAGACAGACATTCGATTAATCACAGGTTACAGATATTATCAGCCCTTTCATCTGCCTGAATTTCATCATTTCTTGATACCTGGTTCAGTCCTCAAATGATGCAATTTAAAGCAATTGAGTGGATCCAATTGGACTGCTTTTCATGAAGAGGGGCAGGAAATGTCAGATGGGAAGTGTTAGCCTATATACTAGTCTGTGACTCTGGTGTAACACTGAGTAGGACACCTGGTGGGCTTCCCTGGTGGCTCAGACAGTCAAGAATCTGCCTGCAATGCAGGAGACCCAGCTTCGATCCCTGGGTCAGGAAGATCCCCTGGAGAGCGGAATGGCTACCTACTCCAGTACTGTTGCCTGGAGAATTCCATGAACAAAGGCTGGCGGACTACAGTCTGTGCGGTCTCAAAGAGTCAGACACAACTGAGTGACTAATACTTCCACTTTTTCACTTTCAGGACATCTGACAAGTAACTCATTAATAAATAGGAGTTATCATAATTCTACAGTCTCATGGTTTTGGTGTAATAAACAAAATTTTAAAACATTATCATGTGAAGTTTAGAATACCAGGCAAATATAAGGGATTCTTACCACCTTCAGTAGCATATCCCTTGCCCATGATGAGTTTGTCTGCTTCCTAGTTGCTTTTTTGAAGCTGCTGTCAATACCCAATGTCTTGAGAGAGTCCCCATTGTCAGCACCAGCTCTTGAAAACCCCACAAAATGATATCAGTAATGATTACATGAGAACACTTAGGTAAGGCAGCTAATGAACCACAGGACAGCTTCCTTAGATACTAGGTCCCTTCACTAATTCTTGTGTCCATTTATACCTGCTCCCCTGTGTAGGGAGAAGGAATGGCACAGAATCTGGGATGCAAGAATTTTGAGACGAAAGGGGTAGTGCTAAGGCTCAGATCATCCTAGCTGCAGTCAATGTTGACTGGATGTCCTTCGTTCAAAAGATAGAGAAATTCAGAGACACCGTGAAAAGCCGAGAGTACCACTGAGGTCTGTTTATCTAAACTTCCTTATCCAAAGTAATGGTTCTTAATTAAGAGCCCAGTCATTTGATCCAGACTCAAATAATTTTTTTTTTCCTGACCATAGTTTATTGAGACCTTCCCATGAGCCAAGTATCATTCAAAACTATTTGAACATATTATTCCTCATCCTCACACTTGGGGTTATCAATAGTCCTTGGTGTGGAGATGAGGGAAGAGGCTCGGAGAGGTTCAACAGCTGCCCAAGCTCCCACAGGTGGGGAGTAGCAGAGCCTGGGTTCAAACCTTGGGCACAGGAACCCAAGGACTTCTGGATTGCCACAGAGAACTCCACTGACGGGGAGTTCTGTGACAGTGGCCACAACTCCACTGACAGCTGGTGTTTGACCCAGATAATCTTGATGGGCAACTTTTGCAGGTAATCCAGTCGGGTTCTTGCCTGGGATCAGTATGCAACCCCCTCCCCCAATTGAATTCAGCATCAAATGCACCGTAAAGTAAGCAGAAATCATATCTTAGGAAAGCCAGGTGGAGAAAAAAAAATGAATGCTAACTCTAAAACTATCATTTAAAACCTTACTGGATGTAAAACAAAAATGTTCTGCCTGGTAACACAGATTAATAAAATAATTAAGCCGTGTTAGACAGGTAATGTTTTAGTCAATTTAGTGTGGGTAAAGCACTCCTGCACAGATTGCAACTTCTGCACAGAGACTATAAACATTTGCCTTTTATGAGTTTTTAAAAGCATATCTTACTTTAAATTCAAAACCTTAGTGTCACACACAGCTGCATTTGATGAAGAGTTACTCCTGCACCGTTTGCAAAGAGGAGCCTGCCGCTGGGTTTTGACAGAGGTTTAGAAGAAGGCCGAGGTCAGTCTTTAAAAGTAACCAAGTAGATCCAGCTTGAAATATTAATCATTTGTTTACCCACACTTAATGCATTTTACTCCTGTTCACCTACACAGAAATCTCACTTGGAATTTAACAGCAATCTATACCCAACCATCAAATATTTAGTGTCTGTTTAGGAAAAGTAATCGGTATAACCCAAAGTTACTGTTTGTTCTGTTTGATTAATGTTTGCCAAGTGGAAGTTTTGGAACAAAACGATACATCAGCATTCCATACCTTCCTCTGCTTATCGATACCATATCTCCTTCCATCTTTCCTTGCATTGCCCTTTGAAAGTGGAGCACAATGAGTATTTTCTTGAATTAAATCTTAATTTCTATAAAGAATTTGCATTTCCTCTGGATGGCAGATGCTTCCTTCTCAGAATTCACCCTAGATAAACTAGCAGTGTATCCACTTCTCATCACATATTTGCCTTCTCTACAGTTTCACTAATCGCAGTTACAGCCGAGGACAGCCTTCCTCCTGTCCTGGCTCCTTTCCTGTGGCATTTCTTCAGATCAATCCTTTCATCTCTGGGGGCAGCACAGTACTATAAGTTGAGAGTTTGATGAATGAAATAATGAGCATCCTCACGAGTATAGTGAGGATAATGGAATCCACCCCACTCATCGAACAGGCTGTTGCAATGATTAAACAAGTCAGAATCTAGGCAAATATTTTAAAAGTAGTAAAATGATGTATAACATATATTCTTATTACTATTGCCACCCTTTGAATAGTGCATGGTAAGAAATTTTTGAAAGAAGTTGAAGGTAGGAAATAAATACCTGTAGCCTCATAAAAATGTGCACAGCTTAAATAACTTTGCTCCATAAAAGGTAGCATAGTTTCCTCAATGCTAGAATTGAAACATTGAAAACAAAGCAATGCCCTTTATTTTCTCCTCTCAACTCTGACTCAGAGCCTAGTTCTCATAAAAGAAATGTTTTTCTAAGTAAAAGTTATTTTTTTCAAGAACAGAATTTTGTAGCCCAATGCTAAGTCATCAATGTAATGAGTTTCAATAGGGAAACAATTCTGCTGTGTAGGAATCATGAATGACACCTGATTTACTACAACCAGCCATCTACCAATGACCAGAAAAATTAAGAATAACTTGCATGGATAAATTGAAGCAAGCTTTAGCATTTCCTTTTATAATAACCATTTTTATTATCTTAACTTGGGCAAGATGCCAGCAGAAGTGAGATTTCAGAACTGGACAAACTAAGAGATAATGAGCCAAGATACTTCTTCTTCTGACAAGGAAACAATACTTCTCTTCCTTGATGTTGGATCCTGATGTTAATCTGATTTTGATTTTTCTCAGAGGAAATGCTATCGTCTCAACTGCAAAATAGATTCCTTCGTCATAAATCATTATGCTCTGTGCTATTCAAGGATTTTATCTTTTCTCTGAATTTGATTTAGTGATATCTGTAAGGAACAAGATTTTAGACCCAGTTGTCACCAATTGAAAGTACTAAATATTCCCTAAATTTATCTTTTTTTCTATTTAATATGACCTTGGGCTGGGTCTGTGCTTTCCTCAGGATGGCTGTTCTTAGAGTGGTTACAATAATAAACATTCCATAATACGTATACAAAAATGAATATAGCTGTCTCAGAAAAAAAAAAAAGATCAAACATTTCTTGACTTTAGGTAAGCTGAAATAAGCGAGATTCTGGTCTAAAAGATTTTCTAAGCTATGTCCCCAGCATCCTAGAAAGGGAATTCTCAGTGGCCACTCAAACAGATCCAGTTAAAGAAGGAGACACAGTCAGGAACCAGTAAAGACAGCGTTTGTGCGAGCGTGTTTTCAGTTCTTAGTTCGCTGTCATTTGAATAGCGTTTGAGCTGCTGGAAATTCTTCTAGAAATTCCAAGCAGCTCACCAATTAGCTTTTACCTTGAAATGTGAGTCTTTCTTTGAAACTTACTTAAACCATCTAATGTACTTCTGCATCTTTTGCTGTCCCTTCTTTTTTTAAAAAACCCAGAACCTGATTACTAACCTGAAAAAGTGAATTAGCAACATTAGGGAGGATAAAAGAATACTGCTTTGAGAACTCGGGAAAGCACCAGCATGTCTTTCTGGGAGGAAGAGAGAGAGCATTCTAAAGGAGGTAAAAATTAAAAGCAGTAGTACATACTTGACAAACAGCCAATGCATTTCAAGATGTTTTGTTATATTTACATAAATCACATCTCATTGGTAGTATTCCTCACATCTTGGTCAGATAATTGCTCTAAATACCATCGGAAGGGTAGTGGCAAGACTGAGGATTGTCTTTTCCTTTTAAAGTAAGCATGATATTTGATTTTTAAAGAGCCAGTAATATTACTTATCAATCTGTTAAAGCCATGTAGAATCAGTGTGTTAATATATTCAGCAGATGAATATCTGTGTTCCTCCCTCTTGTGTCTCAAACCCAGGCCCAGGATGGCTGACTTAGAACTGCAGAAAAATCAAGGCCCCATCCTTGAACTTTCCAACTATTGTAAATCACCTCATCTCTGTGCATTTTCACAAAAAGTTCTATTCCTTTTCTTTTGAATGAATACAAATCAAAAACAAAAATAATGTCTGGGTAGTAATCCTGACGTGCTTTTATTCCCAAGGCCATCTCTTCCAGGATGTACAAATTGGGAAGAGTCATTTCACCTCTTTTGACTTCAATCGCCTGAACTAAAAGTTAAATTTATAGCTGAAGCATGGATTAACTCTTTTGTGCTTCAAAAGTCCAGGGTCACACTACAACCTTAATTATGTGGATTTTGTCAGTGATAGCTGTCAGCATGGTGTTCGTACTGAAAACGTACTAATTGTTCATATCTTTCTCTAAAATGTTTGCCTCCTGTAAATATTTCTAGCCCATAAGTTTCTATATAAATGACTCCAAATGGCCACATGGAGTTGACTTAATCACTGAGTCTATTGGGATATTTATAAATGATAATGATCTTGATATACATTCAGAAAGCTCTGAAAGGAGTATGATTTTTAATGTAATTCTAAGATGTACAAGATGGCAGTTCTACTTAAAACATTTAATCCTGATTAGTAGAACTAGTTGGCAACCTCTGTTTTCTGCTGTTTTGGAAACATGTTTAACTTCAGGCCTAACTTGTGTAGATTAGTCTTGGATTTCTTTCTGCTTTTACCAGAATTCCAATTCCTACCTTAATTATTGACTATAATTTCCCCAAGGGTATCTTTCTTTCTGTATTACTGAAAAATCTATTTTTTTGTTTGTTTCTGGATATGAATTGAAAAGTAACTCTAATGAACTGACACTAACATTAATAATAATATATTTGTAGGTGCTTACATTTATATAGGATATTCTTTCTATCCAAGGAGGATAGAGGCCTTATCCTGTTTGACAGGGTGATAAACAAACTAAATCAAAGTGATCGATTCCATCACCAGGGGTGAAATGTCACAGCTATTAAATAGTCCACATCAATACAGGAGTGAAGGGTGAACACAGAAAAAGATTTCTTTCTTTGTCATCTTATGGGATGTATCTCCACTGTTGGTGGTCCTTCTCAGACTGCCAGAGAAAATCCCAAAGTGCTTGTAATAAATTTCACCTCCAGCCATTTGTGTTCCCACCTTGGGTTCAGTATGAAGACAGAGTGATGAAATGGGACAAGTGTGGGATTAGAGACAGATGGACCTGTTCTCTGGTTCCGTTTCTTCCGCTTAGGAACTTTCCAACTTGGGCCAATCACACAGCTTCTGTGAGCAGCGTTTGCCATCCCTGTGTGGTCAATGCAGGATGTGATGATGACTCCCCTGGCAGGATGTTATAACCATTAAATGATATAGAATATTCCAGTTGCCTAGTGTATGCCTTCAGTACTCCACATGCGATAATTCCTCAAGGAGGAAAGTACGGAATCGGTGTCCAGGGCTGAGAGTGGGACAGTGAGTTTTTTCCCACTTTGTTTGACTGGTCATTGTCTACACATTTTCTGTCTTGCTGATTGGTCCCTTTCTTGGTCTTTGGTTAGAAAGAGAGTTTCCTTCAGCTTTTCTCCTGACATTCTTTGTCTACTCACACTGTAGCTTCAGAGTTGTCACTTTCTAGAGTCCCCAGTCGCGGATATTTGAGGCATGAAGAAAACCCAGGGGACTCACTGCCGTATTATGGATCGATTCCCGTTGAGTTCAGCTGGGCTGCTTTTTCCACTTGTCAGTCTTCCTATGTCTGGTTCATAGACACAGTGACCGAGTGCTTGGCTGTACTTACCATAGGCGATGGCACCCCACTCAGCACTCTTGCCTGGAAAATCCCACGGACGGAGGAGCCTGGTGGGCCGCAGTCCATGGGGTCGCTAAGAGTCGGACACGACTGAGCGACTTCACTTTCACTTTTCACTTTCATGCATTGGAGAAGGCAATGGCAACCCCCTCCAGGGTTCTTGCCTGGAGAACCCCAGAGACGGGGGAGCCTGGTGGGCTGCCATCTATGGGGTCGCGCAGAGTCGGACACGACTGAAGCGACTCAGCAGCAGCAGCAGGATGTACTCCATCTTGGTCGTGAACGTGGAACACAGATTTTCTGCAATAATGTTTATTCTTGAAAAACACATCTCTAAAGTATGTCCCTATCTTCCTACCTTCCTAAGCATCCTATACAGAACACAATTTAATCTTTTATCATTAAGGTATCACTATGTTAAAAAATTTTTTTAAGAATAATGGTCTGTTCACTATCATAACTGCATAGTATCGTAGACACAGATGCTATAGGGGATTTACCTCCATTATAAGCTAAACCCTAAAGATTACTGTCAGGCAAAACTAAGGCCCTTGTAATGGTTAAATCAGTGTGCTTCCATCATCCTGTGTTACTTTTCTTTTCTTATGCAACTACCTATCCTAACATTCTTAGAGACGTTCGTACCTTCTTACCAATACTCCGCACATTGTTTCTAAACCACTCCATAGTGACAGTGAACTAAAGTGCAAGGTGACTCTACGAATCCTCATTGGCAACAACACAGAATACCTGCCCTCGCAGGCCTGATAAAGAAAAACAGGGTGCCATCTTAAAGATTCCTTTATGGTATACAATAGCCTGGTCAACTAGAAAATATCTTGTTTAATCCAATTCATTTTTATCAAGCACTATGATAAGCCAGGCACTGAGCTGCTAGGGGACACAACTATGAGAAAGATCCTCCCTCCCCAAGTTGTTTACAGTAGAAGGAGGAGGAGGTCCCACACACTAAGGACAGGGAGTGATGACAGAGCTCAGATGGTAAAGAATCTGCCTGCGATGCAGAAGACCGCAGTTCAATTCCTGGGTCAGGAAGATCTGCTGGAGAAGGGATAGGCTACCCACTCCAGTATACCCAGTCTTGCCTTGTGGCTCAGCTGTGAAGAATCCACCCACAATCTGGGAGACCTCGGTTCGATCCCTGGGTTGGGAAGATCCCCTGGAGTAGCAAAAGGCTGCCCACTTTGATATTCTGGCCTGGAGAATTCCATGGACAGTCCATGGGGTCGCAAAGAGCCAGACACGACTGAACCACTTTCACTTTCAGCGATGGCATAATGCTGATGGATTGAGAGAAGAGGGTTGAGGAGAGCCTCTGCGTAGAGGTGACCTTTGAGTTGGATTTTGAAGTATGAGAGGAATGTTTTTGTTTAAGTAAAGGGAGAGAGGAAAAAATACAGGCATGATCATGGGGGCTAGAAAACACCCGGAAAAGTCCAGAGCTTGGCACGGTGCCTGATGTGCTGGGGATTCTCAGCTGATACTTGCAGAGCTGTTGATTTAAGCTTGCATAGTGAGTCGGAGAGATAGGAGAAAGTTAAAGGACTTTTGCAAGACATTCCTTCTCTGTTATTTTCTATTTCATTAGGTGCTTTTGCTCCTTTATTTCTTTTTGCCTGCCTCTGGTGTACAGTGATAATATGTACACAAGCAAACTGCACAGTGTGAGAACTGCCGCTTTCAGGAAAACTTGCCACAAGTAGCCTTCTTTCTCTTTCTTAAAAAATCATAAGAACATGAACTGGTTAAATTACTTTGCCGCCTCTAAATGTGGAAACTAGTTGAGTTCTGGAGGGGAAAAAAATTGATTGCCATAACAAGGTCTACTGCTAAACTGAACATATGTTGCTCATAATGTCACTTTCTAAATCAATGAAATTATCATTATAGAACATGTCGACAAATTAGACATGTAAAGCGCCGGCTGTATGTGGGAGAGATGTAATTTGGCTCCATAAAAAGAAAATTAAACAATAAAATATCAATGACAGATGTAGTTAGCTAAAGGTTTCGAGGTTTAAATACCAATTTGTGGGGAAAAATTATGCAGACAAACTGAGGGTACCGGATAAAAATACGAGTCTTCATGAGAGAAGAAGTTTCAGTCTTTTGACCAGATGTTCTAAAACCTTAGCTGTGCCTTTTATTTAATGGATGAGTCTACAGACAAGTTCCTAACTTTTTGAAATCCAAATAAAGTAGGTTAGTTAGTAGACGATAAAAGAAATAAAGCTAATCAAATATTTAAATCATGTCTCTGACTGTAGTCCATGGGATTCTCTAGGCCAGCATACTGGAGTGGGTAGCCTTTCCCTTCTCCAGGGGATTTTCCTAACCCAGCAGTCAAACCCAGGTCTCCTGCATTGCGGGTGGATTCTTTACCAACTGAGCTATCAGGGAAGCCTGATTTGAAAGATATAATAGATTAGGCTAGCTTGGTCAAGCCACATTCTCTGAACCTGGGATTCTTCAAGTGCAATTGTCTTGTGTTTCTTTCCTTAGAAAGCAACATGACAAAAAAAAACCCCACAGGTTGCAATGTATTTCTAGTTGTGGTTAATTATTCCTAACAATAACAGCATCATAGAATTATATAGAATCTTAAAGATAAGTATAAAAAACAATCAGCACAATTATTGATAATAAGCTTATTGTTATCACTAATAAAGTTGCGGGGTATATTATAGCAAAATAAGTAAAAATCAATCATCTTTTGTACCTGAGAGAAGAATTTTCATACATTGGCTATTTCTAGTGGGTTTCAGACTTTCAATGTCTATATCTGGAAGAATAGATAGACCCAAACTTTTCTCAGCACTGAAGCCCAGGACAGGGTAATGGCATATAAGCAGTAGAAAACGCCTGATGATGGTCTTCAACAACCCCTATTGATTAAGATAGGAAACACGACATATACCAAGATTATAGAAGCGTCAGAACATTTCAATGTCTATGGAATTTACTAAGCGACTTCTCTAATCTTTTATAAATCTACTTTTTCCCCTCACTGTGCCCTCAATCTTGGGAATCAAGAATTGGTTCATATCTTGTCTCCTAGCATTTAGCCCAGCAACGGGCACAGAGTAGTAACTAAATAAACACATGTTAAAATGATGTTCAGCTGGAAAGAGGCAGAAATAAAAAGAAGAAAGGTTAAAATATTTCCCAAGTGAAAACCATTCATTCTGTCCATAAAATAGTTCTGTTTCTGCATGCGGGAAGGTTGTAATCTGGCCCTTGTGTAGTTAAGTGGGGTCACATGAATGGTAATTCCAGCAATCAGTTGTAAGAGGAAGTGGCCATGCTCACGTCCAGGCTGGCCAGTCTGGTTGCTAGTGTGAGACTTTGTAGAGGGTACGTTCACTCTCTCAGTGCTCATGCCAGCTTCTCCATCAGCCTGAATTATAATCCCAGGTTAACTATAATGAACAGAGTCCCAAACTAACCTATGGACAGAATGTAAGAGTTAGAAATCACCTTTTGTGGTTCTAAGTCCCTGAGATGATGGTGGATGGTACAGTAGGCAAAGATAAAGTGGCTGCGATCATCTCCCAGGAAACATTCCTTCTCCTATTTAAATGCCATATGGTATGCATGCATGCATGCTAAATTGTTTCAGTTGTATACAACTCTTTGGGACCCTGTGGACTATAGCCTGCCAGGCTCCTCTAACAGGTATTCTCCAGGCAAGAATACTGGTGTGGGTTGCCATTGCATCCTCCAGGGGATCTTTCCAACCCAGGAATCAAACCCAGTCTTCTATGTCTCCTGCATTGGCAGGTGGGTTCCTGACCACTAGCGCCATCTCGGAAGCCCACACCATCTGGTATACATCTTCCCGATCATCTCAACCTCACTCCCAACCTCCATCCCATTCCCAAAGGGGCCAGTTTGATTAAACTTTCAAGTATTGCAGTAGTCCATACCTGAAGATTTTCCTCCAGTGGAAAAACTCTTTTCAGAGTGGGCTTATATACTAAGTTGACAAGGATGACTGCAGAACATTACACAAACACACACATCTCAGCAACTTCATTCACTGTCTTCTTAGTCAATACAGAAAAAGACTTGATATAAATAGATAGATTACCATGATCATTCAAGTAGATATAATTTTCATGTCTAATGTTATTGAATGGATGGAATTCCCATGACTAATATTACTGAATGGATGGTTCCATTATATTGCACACAATATAATTAATAGAAAAAAAATGACAGTTTTATAAAGCAGGAAGAAATGAGGATCTAACATAAATGACATTCTCTTCTGAAAGTTGTGGATCGAAAACTTCCCCAGCATCTGTTATGGAAATATGGAAACTTATATTTTTAAATGCAGTGTGAAATGTAAAATAAGAGATAAAATGTGGTGAGTCCATGTTTGAAGATCCATGCTTGTCAAAATAACACTTTCCAAAAAAAATCATTTAGAAAGGGTACCCCTCGGAATATTGCCACCAACAGTGCTACTTTCAATAATTTGTATGTTTGGTATATCCATACAATATTCAACCCTACCGATTCATAACCCCAAGAGGAAAAAAAGAAGCAGAATACCAATACAATAGGTAACCTCCTGGCTGTGTGAAAGGAGACATATTTTGGCAGGCAGGTTGGGATTGGGAAGCCCAACCTCAAACTAGCTGAAGAGAGAAAGAAGTTGTGATGGGATCAATTAGTTGGCAATGAAAATTAAGAAAGCAGCATCCAGCAATAAGGAGTGTGATGTAAGTGAAAGTGGGATTGGGCTACTCACTCCCTTTTCGGATGCTGGCGACCACAGGGGCAGGGGTGGGGCAGAGGGTGGATGCCTGTCCAGAGGCCAACTCCCCCAGCTGACAATCAGTGGGCAAGAGCTTTTATACATGGAGGGTCACGTGTAGAAACAAGCACAGTCAGCTCTGACAGTCACCTTGATATCTGTCATCAGTGATCTGATGTTCCATTTCTTGAGGCCAGTTCTTGGCACTGTGGGAGCTTATGTCAGGATTCCAGTTAACTTCTCCACCTGGTGGGGGTTTCAGTCTATAAGACAGTTCAGAGGCTATGGCTCAGAGCATTACCTATTGCCTTTGAAGAGGTTCTTGACTTTGCTTAATGACTTTACTATTATCTGGTCTCCGTTGACTGTGTCCCTTGGTTTCTGCATTTTCTCACTTCTCTGATTAAACATTTTCTTTGGCTGAAGTTTTTTCCATAGACAAAAGGCAGAGAGCATGGCAGGGGGTAAAGACCATAGTGTCCTGCTCAGTTTCAATGTTGCACAGAGTAGTTGTTTCCTGGAAGTTAACTCTGGGACCATTTTCTTTATTTTAAAAAGTAGCAAGAGCTCCCAGGCAGTCTACTGGTTAGGATTCAGCACTTTCACTGCTGTGACTGGGGTTCAGTTTCTGGTAGGGAAATTGAAATCCTGCAAGGCATACAGCATTGCTAAATTTTTCTTTTAAGTAATATTGTAATACAACCTGCTAACAGTTTATCAAATGATGAAGACCACACTCCTCAGGGAGAAGAAGAGGACCTAAAGGACGCTTCAGCACCTACATCTGAGTTGCCCACAAGTTCAGTCTATGCCTAGGCTTATTCCACCTGTCAATTTCTATAAGAGATTTGCTATTCTTGCTTGGATTGCACGCAGCATGTCCATAATCGCATCCATAACTTATATTTTTCCTCAAACTTTCCCTCCCTCTGCCTTTTAGTAGAGATAGATATTCCAACAACACTCATCAGAGAGACAAATTTTAAGCATGTAAAGAGAGTATGCCCAGGAGAGGCCGCAGAAAGGGGACAGCCTGCAGAATCCATAACACCTGAGACTTCACACTCATCCAGGATTGGCTGCAAATTTTGTGGGGCCTAAAACTAAAATTTGGTAGGCCCTTTATAAGAATGATACAAAATTACAAAAACAAACTCCACTTAAAAGAAAGTCTCTTTTGAGCATGAGAAATCATCAGTTTAGTTCAGTTCAGTCGCTCAGTCGTGTCCGACTCTTTGCAACCCCATGAATCGCAGCACGCCAGGCCTCCCTGTCTATCACCAACTCCCGGAGTTCACTCAAACTCATGTCCATCGAGTCAGTGATGCCATCCAGCCATCTCATCCTCTGAGAAATCATAGGAAATAACAAATTTTACAAAACAAAAAATCCAGAAAAATAGCATATGTATATTTATTAATAGCTGTGAAAAGGTAGGCTTAAAACGCAACATTAAAACGAAGATCATGTCATCCAGTCCCATCACTTCATGGCAAGTAGAAGGGGAAAAAGTGGAAGCAGTGACAGATTTTATTTTCTTGGGCTCCAATGTCACTGCAGATGGTGACTGTAGCCATGAAATTATTTAGAAGATGCTTGCTCCTTAGAAGGAAAGCTATGACAAAACTAGACAGCGTATTAAAAAGCAGAGACATCACTTTGCTGACAAAGGTCGGTATAGTCAAAGCTATGATTTTTCCAGTAGTCATGTATGGATGTGAGAGTTGGACCATAAAGAATACTCTTGTGATTCCTTTGGACTGCAAGGAGATCAAACCAGTCATTATTACAGGAAATCAACCCTGAATTTTCACTGGAAGAGCTGATGCTGAAGCTGAAGCTCCAATACTTTGGCCACCTGATGTGAAAAGCAGACCCACTGGAAAATACCCTGATGCTAGGAAAGATTGAAGGCAAAAGGAGAAGAGGGCCACAGAGGAGGAGATGGTTAAACAGCATTAATGATTCAGTGCACATGAACATGAGTCAACTCCAGGAGACCGTGAAGGACAGGGGAGCCTGGCGTGCTGCAGTTCATGGGATTGCAGCATTGGACACAACTTAGCGACTGAAAAACCACCACCACAAAAATACCTCAGTATTACTCTTGCTCCAATATGCATTTTGGTTACGAAGTCTTTGATCGCCTTTTGATATGATAAATAATCTTTTTTTTTTTTTAATGAAGTGGAAAGGTGACTCCATCTTCCAGAATGACTGACCAGAAGCTGGTGGTGATTGTTACTATTGCTATGAGAGCTTCCAACTTCATAACTTGTCATTGGTAGCAGCATAAACACATTTAGGATTGGAGTTAAATTTGGGAGAAGTTCTTCAAGTTTCTTTCCTATAGGAACTGTCAGATTTGGAAGAACTTTTTGTAGGAGAGCTTCACAGTTGTACATTTCACATTTTGTTTTCTCTCCACTTCCCACACACTTCAGTACAGGATGCTATTAGGATGTGTTTATGTCACCACTGGATCTCCACCTCAGCAATATCACATTACAGTGCTAAGTAGGTTGGCCAGGTGGGCATAGGACCAGCCCTGGCAGCCATTCCTAATCCAGAAATTCTGGCAAACTTTTAACTGATCACAGAACCAGCCATCCATATAAATATATGAATCACAACATAATGTCCCCTTAGCTAGACCCCTAAAATACAATGGAATACCACTAACAGAAGGGGCGCTATCACAGATGAGAAGGTAATATGAGTGGGAAAAAGCATCTGTCTTAATCCATTGGAATCATAGCATCTCAGTTTAAAATTTTTTTACAAACCTAGGACACTTTATAATAGGAGCATCCCAGCTTGCCCAGGACAGCCCCAGGTTTAGCACTGAAAGCCCAGTCTCCCCAACAACCCATTAGTCTCCAACAACCAGAATACTTAGTCACTCTATCTTATAGACACATTTCTGGGGCACCTCCCAGGGCCTTGCAGGGGCCAGGTGAGTGAGCGGCCGTGGAACTCAGCCTTGTGGTCCACCAGCCTTGTGGTCAATGTCTCTCCAGTTGCAGACTTTATCCTGAGAGTTATTACCTTGGACACTGGGCCATATTCATTATCTTCTGAGTTTCTTTCTCTTTTAACAGTTGTAAAATATGGTTGCTTGAGATGATTGCATGAAATTATAAGCATCCTGTGCAAAGTGAGAAATTGGCTCTTGGAAGTTATTGTTATAGGCTATTATTAACTGCAGAAACCAAGTGATTTCCATGGTTACTTGTCTTCCATATTTTAATGTAAAATCAGTGATAAAAAATTAAGAGTTAAATTCTGAATTTAGTTAAGCCAACTTTACAGAATCCCATCCCTGTCATGTTTTATGAACTATTTCTATGCAGCCGTATGTTGTGAAAAAAAAGTCACAATTAATTTTTTATGAACTTAGCGTCTCAGAGAGAACAGTAGTGATGCACTTTATACCAAAAACAACTTTGCAGCCCAAACCATTGGAATTAATAGTTTGAAACAAGACCTCACAAGAAACAAAAAGAATTATTTAGAAGAAAGCTAGAGTTGAAGAAGAGGAATATCTATTTCATTCTACACTGTCAACATACTTCCTTGATAATTTCAGGGTTTAATCACCATGGCATCTGAGAAGTTGTTTCTTATTTTTAACTAAACTTTATTCTACTGTAACATGGGCCCATTTGTCTTAATTGCATCTCGATGGTGATAAAAACAAATGGACAACATTTTCCTCAGAATATTTCTCATCTTTGTGAATGATCATTGTCACTTAGCCTTTCCTAGTCAAAATTAAGCAACACTGTGTCTTTATAGCCTTGAAGAGAGAAACAGTATGTCAGCCACAGGATAGCTTGTATAGAAAAGAAAGTGAAAGTCACTCAGTTGTGTCCGACTCTTTGAGACCCCATGGACTAGACAGTTTATGGGATTCTCCAGGCCAGAATACTGGAGTGGGTAGGCTTCTCCAGCGGATATTCCCAACCCAGGGATCGAACCCAGGTCTCCTGCATTGCAGGTGGATTCTTTACCAGCTGAGCTATCAGGGGAAGCCCAAGAATACTGGAGTAGGTAGCCTATTCCTTCTCACGCAGATCTTCCTGACCCAGGAATCAAACCATGGTCTCCCGCATTGCAGGTGGATTCTTTACCAACTAAGCTATCAGGGAAGCAGGGTAGCTTACTTGACAATATCTTTTCTGTGCCTAAAATTCAGCAATACTCAGAATATAAACTCAACTAATAGGCAAAAAACACCTGCTAAATGAGTAAGCCAATAGCTCAATGTGTGAATTGAGAGAAATTACCAATGTCAATGGACTTGATCATTCTCATCTTTAAAATAAGGAAATTAGATTGCCTTGAGCACTCAGTCCAGCCTTGAAATTCTGCCATCTTAGAATCTATTGTTTTATTCTTCATCCTGGATTCTTTCTGAGTAACCAGAAAAGGATACAAAACCCTGAGAAAGGATCTAACCCAGCATACTGGCAAGACTTTATCCTTGCCTCTTTGGCTGTTTTCCTGTAAATGTTCATTAAACCCGCTTGGTTTTGAAATAAAGGTGTTGGGAAGGTGGTCCATGCTCTAGCCCAGAGTTTTTTGCTGCTAAGATCATTTCTACTCATTTTTTACCCATCTCCTAACTATTTTTGCATGCCTTGTTACAGAGATGTATCAAGCACATCAAACTTGATTTTCTATAGATCATAATACCTGATAAAATACTCCAGTTACAAATAATACAACTGAAGAGAAATATATTGAGGGTTTTGTTTGCTTGTATGCTTGTTTTAGTTCATGAAGCCAAACCTATATGGTGAGACGATTGAGTTGGGAGGGGGTGGAAACAAAGAAGAAAAAAACAACTTCTGATCCAGTCTTGCCAGCACTCTTAGTAGCCAAAAGATGCTGACTGTCAATTTTGCAGGATTCAGTTGGTAAGATGATTTAATCATTTTAAAACAGAAGACCACCAAGACCAATCTGTTCAGTGGTTTCATGTGAATGTTGGCTAATAATTTTGATCTTGAGGCTGTGGTACCCTGGTATACCAGTTTAAAATACTCTAAGAACTGAAAGAATCACTGTGCCTTCCAAATGGCACAGCTTAATCCCACAGAGAAAATGACTCTAGTGGGATGAGAGGCCCCTATCTGTGCAATTGTAAATTATAAATAAGTAATTAAAGATTAATTCACAATCTCTTTAGGCCCTAAGATGGATGGGCCATCTGGTTATTACTGAGATGCTTAAAGAGCATTGATGCTAATATGTCCCAATCAATGGTAAGACCTTTTAGAGAGAAAAAAAATACAAGAAGTCTCAGTGTTTTGTTCCTGAACTTATTTATTGGTCCCATCTAACTCTTCCCTAAACATGTAAATTTTTTCTGGTGGGTCTGTTTAGTAGCTCATATCCTGTTCCTAGGGATTCCCTGGTGGCTCAGATGGTAAAGAGTCTGCCTGCAATGCAGGAGACCTGGGTTCAAATCCTGGGTCAGGAAGATCCCCTGGAGAAGGAAATGGCAACCTACTCTGTTATTCTTGTCTGGAAAGTCCCATGAATGGAGGAGTCTGGTGGGCTAAAGTCCATAGGGTCACAATGAGTTGGACACGGCTCAGTGACTTCGCCTTCACTTTTCTTTTTCATACTGTTCCTATAATTTTCATTAATCCTCATTTTTTGAAAAGCTATAAAGATTTAGGAGATTCTGCAGCTTTATAATAGCCCTTTGTCATCCCAAGTATAATAACCATCTTTGTATGAAGAATTACTAAGTCACACCAAAAGACAGATCAAGATTGCCAGGAGAAATATCAATAACCTCAGATATGCAGATGACACCACCCTTATGGCAGAAAGCAAAGAACTAAAGAGCCTCTTGATGAAAGTGAAAGAGGAGAATAAAAAAGCTTGCTTAAAACTCAACATTCAAAAAACAAAGATAATGGCATCCGGCCCCATCACTTCATGACAAATAGATGAGGAAACAATGGAAACAGTGAGAGATTTTATTTTGGGGGCTCCAAAATCACTGCAGATGGTGACTGCAGCCATGAAATTAAAAGACGCTTGCTCCTTGGAAGAAAAGCTATGAACAACCTAGATAGCATATTAAAAAGCAGAGATGTTACTTTGCCAACAAAGGTCTGTCTAGTCAAAGCTGTGGTTTTTCTAGTAGTCACGTATAGATGTGAGAGTTAGACTATAAAGAAAGTTGAGTGCCAAAGAAGTGAAGTTTTTGAACTGTGGTGTTGGAGAAGACTCTTGAGAGTCCCTTGGACTGCAAGGAGATCCAACCAGTCCATCCCAAAAGAGATCAGTCCTGAATATTTCTTGGAAGGACTGATGCTGAAGCTGAAACTCCAATATTTTGGCCATCTGATGTGAAGAACTAACTCATTGGAAAAGACTCTGATGCTGGGAAAGATTGAGGGAGGGAGGAGAAGGGGATGACAGAGGATGAGATGGTTGGATGGCATCGCTGACTCTATGGACATGAGTTTGAGTGAACTCCGGGAGTTGGTGATGGACAGGGAAGCCTGGCGTGCTGCAGTCCATGGGGTGGCAAAGAGTTGCACATGACTGAACAACTGAACTGAGCCAAGTCCTTCCCAAAGAGCCATCTCTGAACAGCTAGCTCTCTCCTATGTTTCCTCATTCCCTTCTTATCCTGGGTAATGTATTTGCTGCCAGGATTCAAAACAAGCAGAAAACTGTCAGCTGTCAGAGAGTCATTGCTTTCACTTCTCCATTGCCCTTCACTGTACACAATGCAGTACATTGTGTACAGCAGGCAAGGCCGAGTTCATTAGCAGAGTCATGCGGAAAGCCGTCAGCAGTGGGGTGGTTCTTCTCATCCTCTGCCCTCTCCATTCTGCCACCCAGCACCCACCCCGACCCCCAGTAAATCATCTGGCATTCCCTCTTCCAATTTCAGTTTCAAATTCTGCATTTCCTCCCTGATGGCAAGTTAGATTGGCATAAGAAGGAATGACAGGTCATCTGTCATGTCACCTTTTTATGCAGAAGACCTTGAGTCAAGGTCGAAAGAGACACTGTCAGCCATAATCTCATGGACCATTTTGAGAACTCAAACATGGTTCCCATCACATGAGACTGATCAGCCTCTCCCCTGTGAACCAGCTTCAGGGCCTCCATGACATCAGGAATAAAAGGTGAATTCTGCACACCCTGCCAAGCTGGTCCTCTCCCCACCATTCCAACATCATCTTGGACCACACTCCCACACCTTGGCGATACACAAGCAGTCCAGGGGAACAGCACACTCTCACTGTTACAGGCTGGTGGCACTAGGAGCTGCCACAGATATTCTGGAGATCTGTTTTGCCTATATATCAAAAGACTTGCTGTACACATTCTTTGACCCAGCAATTTCACTTCTTGCTTTTTACCATAAAGAGATAGCCAGACACATGATGAAATCAATATACTAGTTTAGAATGCATTGCAAAGTTCTTTGTAGAAGCTAAAACTTGAAAACCCTCTTTATATCAACCAAAAAGGAAGCTGATTAAATATACAGAAATTCATTCATAATTCTGAACCCATTAAAAGTTGACTGTCTCCTTAAATGTGGGATATGCATTGTAATTTCCTTCTGGAAAGTATAGTATGGAAAAATTGCTAGAAGAATCACTTTTACAGTGGAGAAACCTGATAAACAACACTTAGCCAGGTGATTAATATTGATATCAGCATGTTGATTTAATCATTCTGGTGGTAGTGATGTGGTGGTGGTGGTAGTTCATACAGACACACACACACACACACACACACCAGCTCCTTTTGTATTTCTCTGGGGCAAGTCTGGAGTCAGCTTTGTCTCCAAGGAACCCTGTTCCATTTTGTTGTAAAATGCTGTTTAGAAACAAAATCTAGACCCAAGGTATGCTATCAATACTGGAAAACCATTGCTTCTAGGACCTCTAGCCAGAGTGACCTAGGAAATATATGTATGTGCATTAACCCACACATGAACACAAACACCTACATTTCTACATCCATCTGTCTGCCTAGATGATAATATAGACAGATGATTGATAAATTCAAATTCACCACCATAGATTCATTGTGTCTTCTTTGTTTATAATTTTTCTCTAATATCAAAAAACCTAGTCCTCATTATCTGTATTTCTTGTACTTACTTATTCAATCCTAATAAACACATAAACCAGTTACAGAATTGCTAGCCTATACCTATAACAAATTTAATAACTGAATTAAACTCTAAACATATATATGTTTATTTTATGAAGTTTTTTACTCTTTCCCCATGTTTCTGTTGTGTGTTTGATCCTTTGTCTCTCAGTTTTTAAGGGTTCCTTACGTATTAAGGATATTCAACCTTTGTCTGTGATATATATTGAAATATCATCTCCTAGTTTATCAGTTGTCTTTTGATGTTGTTGATGATATATTTTTGCCATGTGAAATATTTTAATTATGTCATCAAATTTATCAATCTTTCATTACCTCTGGATTTTAAGACATAGTTAAAAAGCCTTTTCCTACCCAAATTTAAAGAGGAATTCACTCATATTTTCTTCCAATGCTTGTATGGTTTCATTTTTAGATGTATAACTCAGTTAAGTTAAGGTTTATCCGCATGTATGGTTACACAATTCTTTCTCCATCATCTCTTTACAAGAACATTTTCATTTGAGTGAAATTACCTGGGAAGAAATCAGGTTAACAGAAAGGTGTAGCATTAAGTTAGCTGTGAAGAAAGAGCAAAGCTTTAACTTGAAATGGCTAGAGGCAAAGCCAGTGCTCATGAGGACTTGCAGGATGGCTACCTTCCTCCCTAGCTTCAGCTTTCCATGACCAGGACAATCTTCTCCACGGAACCCAGGCTCTTGCATCAACACTTCCCTGGAAATGTAAAGGCAAGATCCATGATCTCTGTTAGCAACAACCGAGAATGGCAGCTTCTGCTGGCAAAAGATCGATTAAGTTTGTCTTCCTTGTGGTTGGACTCTTAACTTCAGGGTGAAACATTCTAAGTTACATGATAGGCATTTCCACCTTTGCGCTCAAGGTATCCATTGCTATGTTCAACTTAAATACTTTCTTGTGCCCAAGGCTGTTACCATTTCTGGGTAAGTGGTGAAGAAAATGATCTTGCCTCCCAGAAAGTTTACTTTCCACTGTAGAATATATGTCCACAGTTCACAGATTTTTCTTATTCCAAATACTGTTGACAGTCTTTACCCAAAAAACTCCCTCCAAACTTGGAAAGTTTCTAAGGATACCCTGTGATTTAGGGTGCTAGAAATTTCCATTGAATGAGAGTTGATCTTTAGAGGCAATGTAAACTTCTTTGGACTGGAAGAAATGGGGGCATTTCTGATGAAAACCAAAAAATGGCAAGTTACAGGTACCCATGATAATATAGTTTTTCCACAAAGTATTTCATTCTATGCAGCCAGCTCAAAGACAGCCCTTTGATAACATAAGAATAGCTCTAAGATCTAAATGGCGACGGAGAGTTGGGCCATTATCACCCCTGATGAGAAGACACTATCTGCCCAGTCTCACATCTGAGGATTCCCTCTGTCCACCTGCAATGCAGGAGACCTGGGTTTGATCCGTGGATTGGTAAGATCCCCTGGAGTAAGGGAAAGGCTACGCACTCCAGTATTCTGGCCTGGAGAATTCCATGGACTGTATAGTCCATGGGGTCTCAAAGAGTCAGACACAGCGGAATGACTTTCACTTTTACTTTCTGACAGGCAACTTAGAAGTGCAGTGAATTTTTTTTTTTTAATTTTTTTGATTAGAAAACACTGCTGTTCCATTTTGTCTATTTCCCACTCATGTACTTAATGCCTAAGCAGCATCTTTGTCTTAGTGATATTTCGTTCCTGTTGTTTATTTCTCACCTGAAGTCATAATCCTCTTTGCGACATCATAACCCATATGGTTGCTATGGAAATGACTAGAAAGGATTATTACCTTTGGTTTGGTGCCATCCAGACCATATAAACTCTTAAAAGACATTATTTAAGGCAAATGTTTCAATGCAAAATTAGAGAGAAAATAGATTTCTGGAAGCATAAACATAGTGATACAGGTGGAGTAATTCCAGTTAACCAAACGGTCATCTCCAGCAATTCCAGAATATGAATTAAGAGGAAAATTTTTTCTTAGTAACTCATTTTCCTTCTTTACATTAATTTTTTTCAATACAAGTTTTACAATGTATTTCTTTGTAAGAGGATCTTTTCTCCAAACAGTTTGGATAAGACTATATTAAAAATATCTGTTGCAAAAAAAAAAAAAAAAAAAAAGAGCCCATGCTGCTCAAAGAAACTCTAAAATCTCAAGGGAGGATAAATAAGTATAAATGTCATCAGCTCACTCCACCAACTATATAATGGAAACAACTTCAGAAACCATACCCTCTTGTAAACACATATTTTTCTTCTCTCTGAATTTAAAAAAGATCAATGTTGTTTTGCATCCTAAATCATTCAAATGCATATCATTTTTAGTGCCTGGAGATGTTAGGTGTAATTATTCACATTTGCAAGAAACGAAAAGACATCTTTTGGTCATAGATTAGCAGTAATAGTACATGTAATTTAGTACTTATTTATATTAGCGCATTTCCAAAATGTGTAAAGAATGCTTTTCAGAGCAATTCCCTAGGATATCTGCTTGTTCCCAATTAAGGAAAAGTTGGCACAAGTGATTTTTTTGACCCTATGCTATACCAGCCACCTCTAGCCAGGGACCACCTCTGCAGAAAGCACATGTACCTCATTCAGCCAACCACAATGTCTGTGTCCCATGTCAATTCTCAAAAGCCTATGCAATGAGAAGACACTGCATTTTTTTTACTTCAAAATATGTATTTTTTTAATTCAAAATATGCATTTATAGCCATTATGCTAGTAAAAATGATTCCACTATTTTTTTTAGTAATTCATTGAGTACCTACTTGGAGTTGGACCCTTTCTAGTTTGACATTTAATTGGCCAACGCTGCCATTGATTTTCTTTTTCCCTCATGCTCTGACTACAGGATCAAGATTTGTAAGTCAAAGAGAGGCTCTCTACCAAGAGGAGGGATCTTTTCTTATCTGAATGAACTCTCTAACTAAATTGGAAGCCAATTAGCAACATATCCTGTTCATATTCTACCAACCTTTTCTGCTACACAGGATTCATACATGGTGTTCCCAAAACAGCCCACTCAAAGTCAGACTTGCGGGAAAATAACCAGAGCAGGGAGGCTCAGAAAAGCCAACTCAGAGACATGAATATGAGCTTATTCCTGTGGGAAAAGCTTCTTCCATAAAAGATAGGCAGAATGTGCTTGCTGTCAAATCCGTCAAAACTATGCCATGTAAAGCTATAGGGGGAAAAAAAGAGAACTCTGAGGAAAACTGAAGAGATATTTGCAAAGAGACCTATTTTATGGGCATGGCCTACTTGTGATTTTTTTTTTTTTTTTCCATCATCACTCAGCAAGCACAGAAAATTTACAGAATGGGGGGTTGGAACTAATGCCAAGTAACATTCTAGTGGTCAAAGCCGTGCCTTCATCACCTTGATTTCTTAATAAATTAGTTTCCTTTTTTTTTGACTCATTTCTTTTTATAGGACTCAAGGCAATGTTCTAGTCCATGTGAATTTGTTCAGTCTTTTCTCCTAGATCCATGTAAGCATTTTCACATGTTCATCCAAATTCTTCCTTTCGCCAGCACCCCTTCGGAGCTCTCTTTGAAGTGGAGAACTTGGCAGAGCCTTCCTAGCAAAGCAGCGTGCTTCCTCCTGGGGGCTGGAGATATATGTTGTGTTTAACCTCCTCCTAACTGGCCTGTCTGCCAATAGTTAGTATAATTTTAAACCAGTTCCATTTCCCTCCAGTGGATATATCTATCTCCACAAAGACCACCCATCTTTGTTCTGCTTCACTATTTATGGATTACTTTCTGCCAGCCTCTGTCTGATAGAGGATGATCCCTCTAAAAGGACCATGGAACTAGCTGATCATCAGTACTCATTATCTTTGACCTTGATATAGGGATCTTTGGGTAAGTAGCATAACGCTTGGTAATTTCTCATTCCTTCTGGACTTGACCAGGGATGATCTCCTGCTCTGCCCATCTATTTTGTGCTGTCAGAGGGTAAACCATTTTTCAGTGTTGTACAGCATGTTGATATTATCTCCTGCCTGTCGTTTGGATTGGAGGACATAGAGATGGAAATGAGCACTCTAAAAAATAGTGTCCTTATTTTGCATTTGTGGCTGATTATTAATTCTCCCAACTGCTTAACTTCCACCCATACCATTTCTCATTTTAATTTGATGGCCCATCCAGGGCATGAATCCTGCTGCACCTAAATCTTACCCATCCATCTAAGGCAAATCAGCTGCCTTATCATTCATGCTTTCTTTCATTGTCTTACTTTTGAGTCTTGCAGCTGAATTCTTTATTAGGAAAACTTAATAGTTGGGGTTCTTTGAGAGCAACAGGCAAATCTGCAGAAAATTTAGACAATAGATAATAATGCTGGACAATATTGACCCAGACTTTAAAAAAATCAGATGGTTACTATTAATTATGCATTTATTATCAAAGCATACTGTTGTCATTATTTTGGTGGATGGAGAGTATAAGAATTTGACCAATGCTGGCAGCCTCTTGGAAAGATTCTGTGTCAAATAAGCCAAAAATGAGACCTGGATCAGGTATTGATTAGCCATTGGATACAGAGTACTACTTCAAAAATTTTAGAAGTTTACATTAATCATTTTAACTTCAACTTCTGAATAAGGCCAAACTCAAAAAGTAAGTTTCAATGCATATTATTAAAGAGGGAATTCTCATTATCCTTCTGGTGTCTTTCTGCCTAAAACTGAACACAAGCCAACAATCACAGTGAAACAGTTGCTTGATGTTTTAAAACTTGTTACTAAATCTTTTAGACCTCAAAATAGAAAATGTGGGTGGCATTGGCTTTAGAGTTGCTATTCTTAATGATAATTAATAAAATAAAATAATTATATTATTAAATTATTCAAACAATAATTTAAATATCTCAGATAGACCCAAAATAGATGACTACCATGTCACCACTGACTCACACAGGATTCTTAGCAGTCTTACAAAGCATCACCATGTGTGAAACAAGAGTGTGAGAGAAGTAAATGGCTGTGGTAATTTCCAAGCAAAAGCTGGGTTGGGTAGCATCAGAGTTTAGCACCGCTAGAGCCTTTGGCTACCTCGAAGCAGGCTTGCTTAGAAACTATTTGGATTTATCTAGTACGATTTTTTCAGAAGTAGAATTCTTTCACGAAACTTAAAAAAAAAAAAAAAACTGCAACAGTTTCTGATGTTGCCCAGCTAGAAAAAGATCCATCCTTTAGGAGCCTGTAAGCTTGTGCATCTATAGATGGAGATTATTCTAAGTTATCCCTACACCACCCCGGGGTGATGGAGCCTAAAGCCTTGTCTCTTTCAACAAATATTCCTGAAGGGTCCACTATGGGCCATGTACTGTGCTGAGCATTGAGCAGAGCACTATAAGTAAAGTAAGTCGGATGGACCCTGCTTTCTTATAGTTTTCAGTATAGTGATAGAGACAAAGAATAAATAAGTAAGCCAAGTAATAAATGTATTTGCAAAGTGTGGTAAGTGCAGGGAAGGAAATGAAAGAGGCACACTGACAAAAAGTGACAGGTGTTGTAGGAGATGGCAAATGGTTAGACCTGAAGTCTGAGAGGGAGCCAGCTTTGTGAAGGGGAACAGAGAAGAGGGTGAGGGGTACAGAACAAAAGAGGGTAGCCTCAGTGGGTTCTCAGGGAAAAGGAGACATTGCTTTAGCCACAAAACTTACAGAGCACCTGTGCCAGGAGACGAATCGGGTAGAGTCTTGCAAGCCAAGGTATGGAGCCTGAGTTTCTATTTATTAAAAGGCCTAAATGCAAAAGACAGTGTTGTTTTGTTTTGTTTTTTTTCCAAAAAGAAGTAGCAGAATCCTTAAATGTATTATATAAAAAGAGTCTGTCTGGAAACACTCAGTAGTGGAGGAGAGAAGACCAGGAAGAAGGACCCAGGGTGGGACCACCGTGGCTGTAGCAATGAAGGGAAGTGGATGGATTGGAAGTGGTTCTGGCAAGGAAGCATCAGGACTTGTTGAGTGGAGAGAGGGAGATAAGAGTGTCAAGAGTGAGTCCCAGCTTTCTGGTTTGACAAAACATGTAACTTGTGACCCAATTTGCTGTGATAGGGAGGAGAGAGAGAGATGGATGATTTTTTTTAATCTGTTTTCTGAGCGATTCGTAAGTTATTAAGAGTTCAGCCTGTGGGCATGTTAAGTTTGAAATGCCTTTAGACTACCAAGGGAAACATCAAGTAGACATGTGGACATTCAGTTAATTCATTCAAGACCTACCATGTGTCTTACACTGTTCTATTATGACAGAAGATAAGTGATTCTGGATCTAGAGGAAGTTTGGGCTAGGTATAAAATCAACTTAGAGCTGCTATAAGCACTAGCTTCCTTACAGAAGTTGTGTTGCCTTCTCCGTTTCCTTAACAGACCATGTTCTGAGACACATAATGGCAAGCCAAGAGTTATCAAGTGCTCCTAAAGAAAAAACTTTATATACTATCCATCCTACAAATTGTAGATTAAGTGGCACCTGAATGACAGGAATCAATACACTTTAAAAAAAATAATAATCAATGCACAAAGAATATTTCATACAACGTAAATGTCTAATAAAGGAGGAAAAATTAAATAGCATACATTTTTAAAAAGCAGTGTTAGGCAGCCATTGTATATAATAGTTTTGAAAAATATTTAATGGCTTGAGATAATATTTAAAATGTATAAGTGAAAAGTAGACTACTGGAACACATGTAGCATGGATAAGCTTTCTTTAAGGATTGAAATATATGCATAGAAGAAATATAAAGAACATTAGTAAAAATGTCAGTTACGGTTATCAATAGATGGTAAGATTTAAAGTGGTTATCATGTTTTCCCTATGCTTTCAAGCATTTCTCAAATGTTCTTATAATTAATCTACCATCAATTATTTGCAAGAAAGAGGACTATAATAGGAGGCACTTTGGGGAAATAGCAGAAACAAGTAGATATGATCCCTACCCTTAAGTAAAATGTATGGAATAAATATTAATATACAAGAAACAGGCTGGTTACTTCCTCTTGAGTCACTGAAAAGATCAGTAGTTCTGTTATTTATAGCCAGCATATCATATGGAGAGAATTCATGGGGAAAACATGCCAGAGATCTGAGAGAAAGTCTCAATAAGGCAAGACAAATAAGATAAAGTGTGAAATTTTCACTGTTAATTAATATCTATGGTACACCGACTGTGTTTCAGGCACTCTTTTAAGTATTTCACGTTCTCAAAGAAAGACAATTGGAGAATCTTAAACATATGCTGGATTAATTTGGATTAAATACTATCCCTTTCTCTCTAAATACTCTGATGTAAAACAAGAATTTAGAAAGATTTAATTACTAAACAAACAAATACATACATACATATAAGTGTGTGTGTGTGTGTTCCATCTTCATATAAAGTTAACTGAGATAAAGTTAAAATTTAATTAAAACTTTTGTCACTAATTCTAGCCCCAGTGATAAGGTGGAAGAATATAACGGTTGTCACCTGTCTGTCTGTTGATTTATCATTAATTAAAGCCCAGCTGGCAAGGCGTCCTTGGAGCCAAAGTGGTGAGACTGCACCGCTGCAGTTGCCATGGGTGCAGAGAGTGAGGTCCCTAGAGTCACTAAATCCATTCCATTCTTATTCCAACCTAGACACTAACATCTGTACAACCAAAATCCCTTTATTAAAGCAGACAGAAAGACCCACAAATGTATTGTAACAAACATCACTTCTCAAAATAATTGTTTCAGGATTTCAAAGACATTTCAGAGCTATCTAGAAATCCCTGAATATTCTTTGTGCTCTTTATAGAATTCAGCAGGCTTAAAATCTCATTGCGCTAACCATATCTCTTCTTCTTGGGGAAATATTGGCGAGTTCAGTTTGTGACAAATCTTTCTGGAATCTTGGTTGGGAAGCTACATTGATAAATTACATTTTCTGGTAGCCCACCCCCCCACCTCCCGTGATGTCCTTTTACTTAAAAATAAGTCTCACTGCCTTACAAGCAATTGCCCCAAATGGAGAGACTGTCCACTGTGTTGCAGGAGGATGTTTGCTTTAAAGCTAGGTCAGCTGACTCTAGTCCAGTGGTGAAGGAGTGAACGTTCTAGAGTAAAAGAACATAATTCCAATTCAGATATAAATAAATCCATGAGATAGAATCTAGTCTGCATCTGAGAGGAACAGAATTATGATACAACTCCTTAGGGGGAGTAGGGGCAAAGCAGACACCAAAGAAGAGCCATTATTTGTGACAGTCACTTTGTAATTCCATATTGACGGTGGCTTGCCTTTTTCTTCTATATTCCCTTTAAATAGCTCTTCATGCTGATGAAGCATTCAGTTTTGATAGTGACCTGTCAAATGACCTTCCTTTTAGGGCTGTAAATTTTGTGACTACCAAGCTTTATTAATTGTTGATTTGATCCCTGGGTCAGGAAGATCCCCTGGAGGAGGAAATAGCAACTCATTCCAGTAATCTTGCCTGGAAAACCCCGTGGATAGAGGAGCCTGGCGGGCTAGAGTCCTTGGGGTGACAGAAGAATTGGACACAACTGAGTCTGATCCCTGTGCTCACAGAGTAGTAAGGTGGAAATGGGGACAGATCAGCACAAATCTTGTTCTGGTTTTGGATAAATAAGCTTAACTTTATGTTTTAATGAGTTTAGATGTGTTTGTGAAATATATCATTTTCAATTTGCAAGTGGGAAGTTTTGAAAAATTGGGTGAGAAATTAAATACTTACGTGTGGTTTCTGGTGCTAATATATTCTTTTGTTGCCCAGCTCTCCTGACCTCATCTTCTTTGACTAAAGTTTAAAAGGTATACCTTCCCAAATAAGCTAGGCCAATATTAATGCTGGAAAAAGGATGTCTATGTCATTGAATTGACAAAGATGAGCTTTTACCTCATCCTCTGATGTTGTACGGAGAAGGCAATGGCACCCCACTCCAGTACTCTTGCCTGGAAAATCCCATGGACGGAGGAGCCTAGTAGGCTGCAGACCATGGGGTCGCTAAGAGTTGGAAACGACTGAGTGACTTCACTTTCAGTTTTCACTTTCGTGCATTGGAGAAGGGAATGGCAACCCACTCCAGTGTTCTTGCCTGGAGAATCCCAGGGATGGCGGAGCCTGTTGGGCTGCCGTCCATGGGGTCGCACAGGGTCGGACACGACTGAAGCGACTTACTTAGCAGCAGCAGCAGCTGATGTTGTAACTGAAAACATTCAAGCAAATGAAGAGATGTGTTGCTTTTCAGCATTTACAGCAATAGCTGTGCTGCTGCTAAGTCATTTCAGTCGTGTCCGACTCTGTGCGACCCCATAGACAGCAGCCCACCAGGCTCCTCTGTCTGTGGGATTCTCCAGGCAAGAATACTGGAGTGGGTTGCCATTTCCTTCTCCACTCAGCAACAGAGCATGTGCCAGATTCAAATCCGGGTTCCCCTTGACTTGTGCTCCTCCTGGAAGAGAATCTGGCTTATAATTCAGCCCAGGGATACTCCCAGGATGTTTTCTGTCACTATCAACCTTTGCTATCAACCATCACATTGTGGAATCCTGCTCGTGCTCAAAGATCCAACTAACAGCGTGTGAATAACAGAAGCTGTTACATAAAGTTGGTCTATAAATATGACATGGAAGGAATGAACTGCTTTGATGTTTCTTTATGTTTCAAGGTATTTCTGAAGATCTGAAAGAGCTCAAGATCATTTACTGATCTTACCCAGTCAAAAGAGCTGATAATAAAAATATTTCCACTATAGACATTAAAAATGAAATACTAAGTTTCAGGATTATTCTATTGGCAATCCCTGGTTCAAGAGCATCCTAGTTCACATAGTAAAAAGCAAACATGTGCAAATTTACATATGTAAGTATTTCTACATATATTATACATGTGTGCATGCTCAGTCGCTTCAGTCATGTCTGTCTCTTTGCTATCCTACGGACCATAGCCTGCCAGTTTCCTCTGTCCATGGGGTTCTCCAGGCATGGGTTGCCATGCCCTATCCAGGGGATCTTTCTGATCCAAGCATTAAACTCATATCTCCTGCATCTCCTGCATTGCAGGAGGTTTCTTTACCCGCTGAGCCGCCTGGGAAGCCCATATATTAGAGTTGTCTATGAACATTATCTAAAGTACTTAAAGACAGTGTTTTTCAATTGATGTGTCCCATTAGTGAGTTGTGAAATTAATGCTGTGGGTTGCAACTTTCTCTTTCGTTTTTAAATGAAAGATGTGTGTGTGCATGCTCAGTTGTGTCCCATTCTTTGTGACCCCATAGACTGTAGCCTGCCAGGCTCTTCTGTCCTTGGAATTTTCCAGGCAAGAATATTGGAGTGGTTTGCTACTCCAATATTCTTGCCTGGAAAATGTGATCCTACTCCAGGGATCCTCCTGACCCAGGGATTGAACAAGCATCTCCTGTGTCTCCTGCATTGGCAGGCCAGATCTTTATCACTGGCACAAACTGATACTATAGAACAAAACTTCTCTGAGCCTGTCTTACATTATGAGGCAAATATGGCTTAGTGAAATGTTTGTTTCAGTTTGTGTGTATTTGGTGAGTTGTAGATTATGTTACAATATGAAGTAAAATTTAATGCCAATGTCATAAGAAGTTTATGTCCTTTTGATGATAAAGAGTCATGTTTTTTGAAAATTCTTCTCTAAAAATGAATTCTAGTTTTCAAAGCTCTGTGTGTGTGCAAGCACATACATAAGCAAAATAAGAGTGTGTGTGGGCTTTTACTTACACACTTGTATGTATGTGTGCTTGTGTGTGATTCTACAACAGAAACAGTAACTGACTTAAAAATTAATTTTTAAACATCTATCTTTTTGGCCACACCATGTGGCATGCGGGGTAGTTCCCCAACCAAGGGATGGAACCCATGTTCCTTGTAGTGGAAACACAGATTTTTAACCACAGGACCACCAAGGAAATCCCTTAAAGAATTAATATTTTACTGCAGAGTTCCAATAGCCCCCACAGCTATTTCCAATCTTATCTACTTAGAAGTAGTAGAACATTCTCTTCTCTTGCTCACCTGTAACATTACGGAAATTCATTAGTGAATAGTATCTTATGAAAAATAAACATACTCCCAAAACTGAAATACTGTCAAGGATTGGGAAATAAAAGACCATGTTATTGAGTAATTATAGCTTTTACTTCTGGGTGGCAAAACCAGAGTAGCGTTTCTGTTTTTTATATAAAAAATCCCCACGTCTTTTGGGAGAACTCCTAGGGTGAACAGCTGACTTTTGAAACCATAACATTTCTTGTGTTATCCCTTCCTAAGGTATACAGTCCCAGGTTTCTGACTTTCCAAATTAAAGCTAAAGTTTACACAAAGCAGATAGGCCATTCCTGAGGTTATACAGATAAATCCAGAGCAAAATTTATGACATCTAGAAAACAGGCCACGTGGCTTTACATGAATGCTGAGTTTGTATCTTCAATGCGTGTTTATAGGTAAAGCTTTATTGTGGACAGGATGTTCATCAGATCAAATGCATGGATGTAATTAAATTTCTGCTTGTTGAGACTTGCTTTGCAGCTCTTATTAAAAGTAAATATAAATATAGCTTGTTTGGAGATTTATGCCTTTTTAACTAGAGAAGCATAGGAAGTTAACCATTTCAATAATGAAGCAGAAGCACTCTTTCGTTGTTCTTTGAGATACTAGAGGGTGATACATACAAATAAGCATGATAATTTTAAAAAATGGCTTCACAACAGCCTCTACTGTCTTAGAATTTAACAATTAATGGGTGTTTATGTCCAGATCCTTTTTCAAAAAGTTATTTATTTATTTGGGATTCCCCGGTGAAGAACGCACCTGCCAACGCAGGAGACTCAGGCTTGATCCCTGGGTCGGGAAGATCCCCTGAAGAAGGGAATGGCTACCCACTCTAATATTCTTGCCTGGGAAAATTCCATGGACCAAGGAGACTGGTGGGCTACAGTCCATGGGGTCATAAGGAGTTGGACACGACTGAGTGACTAACATTTTCACTTTCACTGTTTATTTGTTTGGCTGCGTTGGGTTTTAGTTGCGGCATGCAGGATCTTCATTGCATCGTGTGGGACCTTTTCACTGTGGCACATGGACTCTCTAGTTGTGGTGCGTGGGCACAGTTGTGGTGCACAGGCTTAGTTGCTCTGTGGCACTGAGATCTTAGTTCCCTGATCAAGGACCTGCACCCCCTGTATTGCAAGGTGGATTCTTACCCGCTGGCCCACCAGGCGAGTCCCTACCTCCAGGTTCTTTAGATATGTTTTCTTGGCATCGATCATTTTTGCCAAACTCTGGCTCCACTGTTTTGAAGCCCAGCTCTCTTTCCAGATCTGAGTTCTACTGGTTCTCTGATGTCCCAAACTAGTCTCTGTGACTCCAAAGCCCCTCCTGGCTACCACTGCCTGAAATAACACCCTCTTGAATTACTAAACCACAAGCTATCTGCTTCAATCAACTGACAATAAGAATATACTTTGTGTATTCTCTTAGTTGTTATCACTATTTAAAATTTGGAAGCTTTAGAAAATAGATTATTTGCTTCCTGTGAGTAGAGACCATCGTCACTGGGTTCAAAGATGATACTAATCAGAAACTTTAAATAAATTCCAAGGTCATGTCTACAAAAAACAATAATGAGATGAAAACTTAAAGAGAAACAAGGGAAAAATAAGGCATAATTAACTATAGGCTTATAATCTCAAAATATCATAAAAGTCCTCATATTAAGGTATATGAATGATTAATATAATTAATAAAACCTTTTATCATTTTATACCAGATATTTGGAGTTAGAACATGCACTTTTTTTCCATTCTCATATTTATCTTTTATTGCCTCTTGTTCATAGTATACTGATATTCCAATTATTTAGGTATTATTTAGGATGACTATAGCTGCAAGTAACAGAAAATCCAGCTGAAATTGGCATCAACAGTAAGGACACTTATTGGCTTACACTGGAAATCCAGAGGCTGGACAGGCATTATATTTCTCTTAATCTGGCTCTTCTCCTTGCCTGCAATTCATTTGGTTCTGCCCTCCCATGTTTGTTGGCTTCCTCCTTGGGTTGGTCTTGATAGGCCAGCAATAGCTTCGCATCCAATGTTTGCACAGGACAAATTGTCCAAAGGCAAAAGAGAAAGGAGCATTTTTGTAACCTTTTCCAAAACAGCAGGGAAGACCTCTCCTAAGATGATTCTACAGTGAAGTCCATGGGCCATTTTGCCAAGTTATGTCAAGTGACCCTTCCTGCAAACACAACCAGACCATTCACTCTTGGAGCTGTACCTGCGTGCATGCTCAGTCACCTCCAACTCTTCACAACGCCATGGACTGTAGCCTGCCAGGCTCCTCTGTGCTTGAAATTTTCCAGGCAAGAATACTGGAGTGAGTTGCCATTTCCTCCTCCAAGGGATCTTCCTGACCCAGGCATCAAACCCACGTCTCCAACATCTCCTGCTTTGGCAGGCATTTCCTTTACCACTGAGCCACATGGGAAACCCCTTGGAGCTGGTGGCTCAGATTGTAAAGAATCTGCCTGCAATGCAGGAGACCCAGGTTCGATCCCTGGGCTGAGAAGATACCCTGGAGAAGGGAATGGCTACCCACTCCAGTATTCTTTCCTGGAAAATTTCATGGATAGAGGAGCCTGGTGTGGACTAGAGTCCATGGGGTCGTGAAGAGTTGGCCATGACCGAGCCACTAACACTTGGAACTGTTGGGTGTGTTCAAAGTCACTGGAGGCACCTGAGCTGAGTGGGAAATGAGGAGGGACCTCAACAAAACTAGAGTTCTTTGGAAAGAAGAAATGAGAGAAAAGATGCTAAATAGAAAACCAGTTGCCATGACTCCAACTTGCCTTAAAAAAATCTCTTCTTCCCGTGTAGACCCAAAGTATAGCTTTCCAATGATCAACTCTGTTATTCAGTATGACCATCTACTGCTTCTGTTAAACACAAATTTATCCCTGGGAAGTGTCTATTTTTCCCACAGTAAGTTCATAGACGTATTAATAGGAGAAACTAACTAGCAAATATTTAATTATTTTGGAAGAATCCATTTCCTATGACATCAAGAATAATTTTTCCTTTCTATTCTGCATACCTGAAAAAATTCAGGAACATAGTGATTCACTAAGAATACTGATGCTGATTCTTTCCATTTCTATAGATTTTCTTTTAGAAAAAGGCTATACTTTGCAGGTCACTTAATATCTGATGCAGCAGACCTTTCAAAGTTCCTCAGTCTATATTTAACGGTGTTTAAGAAAATTTCGTTCACTGATTACTAAGGATGATGTTATTTCTCACTATTACCATCATGAGTTTTGCTAGTAAGGAAATGTCATTTCTGTCATTTTATTCATGAGAAATACAATAATAAAATACCTCTGCTTATAAGCATTGGCTTAAAATATCTAATATTCCCATTATTTGATATTTGAGTTAGAAGTATTATGTTTGGGTAGAGTTTATTTTTCCTCCTGAAAATAAAAGCACTCATAGTTTTCAGCGAGATATTTTATTTTCACTTCTCCTAAAATAATACTATATTAAATCTTGACTTATAAAAACTATCTGATATTACATAGATTTATTCCATATTTGATTAGTAATTTTTCTCTGAACATTAGAGGCAGAAGGAGATTCGTATTGAGTATTCTCTCAGATATGTTGACTTTTAATGGCTTAGTTATATTGATTCAATTAACTGGTGACAATACTGATATTTCTATTGATCCCTTTATTTTTCTTTTCTTGAAATACCACTTTATTAAAATTCATGTGTGAGCAGTAATTTTCTAGGAGTCATTGGCCTAGAACAGTGTGAATATCAAAATCCTGTAAATCAGATTGACTTAAAGAATCAATAGTTTTTGTTAATCACTAGACAAAAGCTCAATATTTATAATAAAAAACGTCTATGAATTCACTGAATTCAACAATGGCAACAACAAACACACATGGGCGTGCAAACATGGAGAAGGAAATGGCAACCCCCACCAGTATTCTTGCCTGGGAAATCCCATAGACGGAGGAGCCCAGCAGGCTGTCGTCCATGGGGTCACAAAGAGTTGGACACGACTTAGCAACTGAGCATGCACATGCAGACATGCGTGTGTAGTGTGTGTACATACGCATGTATATGAAAGCCCACAAAACCAAATGTACAAATGACGAAAAAGAGAAAGGAATGATTAAGAAACATATGAAAAGATATTCAACCGCCTAACAACAAGAAGTAAAAACAATTAAATCAACTATAAACTATTTTCTAAAAATACAAGAACCATCTGTCTTTAAATATATAGTATGAAGAAACTGATGGCATATCTGTGACATGAAACAATCATACATTATGGCAAATACTCCTTTTTCTTTCAGCACAGGATGAAAGCAGCACAAAGATAAAAAGAAGGAGCAGTTTTTGTTCATATTTTCCCACACCGTCGAACTCATTACAAGATAGTCACAGTTTATATAGTTGAGAACTTGCAAAGAATTCTTCCGTAATGAAGAAGCGAAATTTGTAAAGTTGGCCTCTTGTAGAATGGAATTGCGTGAGCCCCAGGACTTTCTCTCCATTTATTGATGGTTTCAGGTACCTACACTCTACCTTGAAGCACCTCCAATAAAGTGTTGTTAGCAGCTGACTGATATTGACAGAGCCATCAGCAGTCTGTGGATTTTCATTTTGAACCGTGGCATCCTGAAATAAGTTGAAGCAGAAATAATATCTCTGTGTTGAAAGATTTCAAATTCCTTTTATTGATAGGTGAAGTACAGGACTAGAGATGAGTGACTGAAGGATGCTTTGAGAGGGCAGAAATAAACAGTGGACTGCTGCCTGAAACTGTGGAAAGGAAAAACAAGAGGAAGGATGAGAAACCAGCCATGCTCTATGCTGTTTTGGTGTATTAAGCTTCAATGCACCTTTAGGCTCTTTACTTTTCATCAGGTTTGCCGATCTGCTTTATTCTCTTCAGAGCTCTAGAAGGAATTACCAGCATTACAACCCTTTGGCAACACTTAGTGGGAAGCCCTGGGAGGTTGGCAATCTGAACCAGTGATTACAGTGACATCTTCCTGCCTGGACCGAAGATAGCATTCATCATCATTTAAGTAGATACATGAGCTGCTAGACAAAACCTCAGCCCTGGATTACATCAGTGTCCCTTAGAGAGCCGCCTTTGTCCCAGTGTCCACGTGGAGTAGGAATCTCGAAGCTAAATGGTAAGACACTTGTTACAGCTTCCAGGAAAATTAATGCACTAAATCAGTTGGTTAATTATCTGTATCATTGACCTTGGTGCCTTAATGGGAAAGAGAGCTCAGACATTGCAAGGCTGTAAACAACTGTAACATGCATCCGTTGCATACTTGACAGACTTCAGTGCATCTGTGCAGTGTGGAATGAAATAAGCCACCCCGTCCAAAACTGCTTTTCCTTTCTTTGTTTCATACATTTCTTGTTCCCCTGACATATGCCTCACTGTTTCCCTAAGATCAGTACAATGTGTCTTCTAACTTCATTTGTCTTTTACTTAAAACTGCCTTCCTTGAACAATGCTACTCAGATAGCTTTCTCTGTCTCCTGATTTGCAGACAGCCCTCTGAATGCTTATAAACTAGCGAAAAGCTGAAGTTCTCTTTGGTTGGCGCTATCTTTGCTTCACAGTGATATGAGCTATCTAATCTTGGATTGCTTCATAACACAGTTCCTGCCATCCTTTGTCTGAGTCTGAGCATAGCATCCAAATTCATCACTGAAGCCAAATCCCAAAGGCATAATACTCCCTGAAACCAGATGAAAGGAGAATATACAGATGACCGTGCCAAGCCCACCACACCCAGCCTGCAATAAAGCAGGTATCGAGTGTGTTGGCCGAATTCAGGCACCTCACTGGGCAGCCAAAGACGGCTCACCCTGGACTTCACCCCCAGTTCAGCCACAGGGCCCAGCAACACACAGAAGAATCATAATTGTCATAGAAGGTTCTTTCAGTGGCTGCATCAGTCTCGATGCGTGTCTTCCCCTCCTCACTGAAAATAAGAATATCAATATAAGATGACAAGTTTTTTTCCTAGCTATTGATGCCTTTTGGAAAACCACATAGAGAGGACAAATTATAGTCTTGAAAAGAAAGTACTGTTTTTATTAGGAATAGCCAGGTTTCTATCATCTTTACCATTGTTCTCCTGACTCTTAGCCTTTCTGTACCTGGGACCTCCAGACCTCCTCTTTATTCCTGCAAACATGGAATAAAGAATCCATCTAGGAATCGTCTGCTACTACTGTCCTTTGGTTTCTCTGCAGGATCCAGTCTGACACTTGGAGGGGGAAGAAATTCTGTGCCTGTTACTTGGCTTGCTCTCTGATTGTGCAGGAAGAGTTGCCATTTCACTGGTTTCTTCACGACATCACTCACCTGTTCACTAGATCATTATTCACTAGACAGCTTGTACCTTATATAAGCCCTGCTTAGCTTACAAGATGCAAGTAATTCAGGGGGATAAAATACACAGTCTGATATGGGAGATAGTCATTAAATGGAATTACAAAAGCAGTGAATTAATGATGCCTATGATTAGAGCTGTAACAGAGAAGCACGGGTAGGATGAGCACACAGTCACTGCATCACGGGACTCAGGAAGAGTTCCCAGGGGAACTGACTTGTAAGCTGAGTCCTGAGGCTCTATAGAACTTGTCCAGGCAAAGGTAGTAAAAGGCCACAAGTGTTTCTAGCAGAAAGAACAAGTGTCTATAACAGTGTTGAGGAGAGGAAGGGCTCTATGTGTGGGCAGAAGAGGAAAAAGTTCCCGGCAAGGCATCGTGAGTGAGAAAGAACGACAAAATAAGGCTAATGATGTTGGCAAAGGTCACATCGTGCAAGGCTTTGTAGGGCTTGTTAAGGAGTTTGGATTTATCATAACAGCCATGGGAAGCCATAGAGGAATTTTAAGCTGGGTGTAACACGATATAATGAGCATTTTAAAAGATCGTTCAGTGCTTTATAGAGCATGAGTTGGGGCGGTGGGAATTAGAAGTCTGCAGACCAGTTTGGTCTATAGTGTTAATATTATGATGACCTGAAGTAAATGACAATAGAAATGGAAAGAAATTGATGGCTTTGACATCTGCAAGAACTGAAATTGGCTAAAATTGATGGTTTGGGGGAATAGAGGCAAAAAAGATGGCTCTCAAGTTCTAACATAAGCAGTTGAAGTGGTGGTGGTATCATTTTATAGTTTTGAGGAATACATGAGGTGGTATGAATTTGAAGAAAAACACTATACATGAATGCTTTAGCAGGGTAAATTTGAAGGACCTGTGTGAAGAAACAGTGTTCGCCTCTAAGTCATGTCTGACTCTTTGTGACTGCATGGACTGCAGACTGCCAGGCTCCTATGTCCACAGGGTTCTCTAAGCAAGAATACTGGAATGGGTTGCCATTCCCTTCTCCAGCGGATCTTCCTGACCCAGGGATCGAGCCTGTGTCTCCTGCACTGGCAGGCAGATTCCTTACCACTGAGCCACCTGGGAAGCTGACTAATAGGTAGTCAGAGGTATATGTTTCCAAAAAGTTGTGACAGTTTACTTATGTGTCAGTTTCACTGGGCCACAGGGTGCCCAGATATTTGGTCAAACATGATCCCGAATATGTCAGTGAGGATGCTTTTTTGGATGTGATTAATATATATGTTAGAAGCCCTAGGTTTTAATCTAAGAGTTACCATATACAAATTTCTTCTTACCCTGTTTCAATCTGTTCGTTGAAAAAAATACGTGATGATACTTGCCCTGTCAAATGTGGAGAGTAGTTATAGGCATCAAATGATATCATGCATGGGAAGTTGTGTTTCTAAGTATAAAATATTGGCCAAATTTGTAGCTATGGGGCAATGGCTTTTCTCCTGTGAAAAAGAAGTCATCTGAGCAATTTCAACATTTTGCAAAAGATTTTTAACTCCCCATATACTGTACACAAATGCAAATCACATCTCTTGGAGTGAAGCTTGTGACATTTCTTGAGATATATTGAATAGACTTAGAAGCAGAGATTCCCCAAAAGCCTCAGAGTTTGTACTTCTGAGATGGAAGCCGTTGAACTCAAACAACATACACAGGTTTCCAAGGTCAAGAAACCCTCTTTGGATGGTCTTAGGACTGACAAGCCATTTTCTAAGGAGTTGTGTACTCTGTAGAACTGCCCTGAATTAAATGGCAACCCACTCCAGTATTCTTGCCTGGAAAATCCCATGGACAGAAAGAGCCTGGCAGGCTACAGTCCATGGGATCACAAAGAGTCAGACATGACTTAGAGATTAATCATGCATGCCTGAATTTGAAAAAAGAGGGAGAGAACTGTAGAGGAAGAAATATAATTTTCCCTCTACCCCTCCAGGTTCCTGGCTGGGCCTTTGTAACAAACAAACAAACAAAAAACGGATTAAGAAGAGGAAAACAGAAATTTAATGATGTGTGTACCTCCTGTATGCAAGGGAGAGACCCAGAGAAACTGAATCACCCAAAATGGCCCAAGCCATCATCTTAAATACTATCTTTAGGTAACAACAAAGGAAAGATATTGGAAGATAGAGGAGCCTATTAAAGGGAGGCAACCAGGAAAACCAGAGTAATGGATAAGAGTAGCAGGTCTAGGTCTTTGCCTTCTCTATCAACAAGAGCAACAAGAGTTTCTAGAGATTTAACCATCTTTCTCTTCCTGGTATAGAGAGCGAGACACCCTTAGAAACTGAGATTTCCTTTATAAAAGTAGATATCTCCCACAAAAGGATAACGTCTACCCACTTTTCAGAGCCTTCCTTATTTCTGCTGTTTCTTTAATCAGCCTAGGAATTTTCTGGTTAAGAGTCAGCCTAGGGATTTCCTGGAGAAGAATCCTCCTGCCAAGGCAGGGGACGTGGGTTCAATCCCTGGTCTGGAAAGATTCCACATGGCTTGGAGCATCTAAGCCCGTGTGCCACACCCTTGAACCCATGCTCTAGAGCCTGCACGTCGCAACTGAGCCCATGTGCCACAACCATCGGAGCCTGCATGCTGTAGGGCCCACGAGCCACAACTAGAGAGCCCCTGTACCTCAACTGCTGAAGCCCATGTGCTTGGAGCCTGTGCTCCAAGAGAAGCCGCTGCAGTGAGAAGCCCATGCGCCCCAACGAGAGAGTAGCCCCTGCTCACCTCAACTAGAGAAAAGCCTGCAGAGCAACAAAGACCCAGCACAGCCAAAGATAATCACAGTATAACAAGTGAGAATCGGCCTAAAATAATCCTTATGCCAAAATGTCGTTTTCTGGGATAACAGATTCTGCTCCCCTTCAAGGAAGAGGAGGTGGAAAGACGGCTAATGGCAGGACAAAGTGAAGCACAGAAACCATTTCCCTTCTGTGCGTGGTTTCTGCAATTGTGTGCTTAGTCAAACTGTGCAGCTATTTTGAATAGAAATAGGCACGAGGCTGCGAACAGAGGGGCAACGTGTCTTCACTGGGCGAAAGTATAGGATCCAGCTGGAAGGGAGAAGGAGGGGAATGGTTAAAAATGCCAAACAGAAGGAGACTGTCTCCTGTGATATTTATTTGTGGCAGGTGATCAGTCCATCATACCACCTGAACCACGGAGAATTGTGCTATTGTATTAATTACTCTCCTTAGTGACTCTCTGAGCTTTGGACTATTTAAATTCCAGCATGAGAAGGCTCTAATGGATCTGGTATTGTGGATGTAATGAATTAGTATTTCATGCTGCGCGGCTGCCTGAAAGAGTTCTAAATGGTAACCCACAGACGAGCAGCGCCGCATGCTTTTAGAGTTCATTCAGCCATTCTTTCCTATTAGTAACACAGCAACTCTGGGGTCATGTAAAAATTCAGAAAGGAAGAAAAGGAAGTGGCTGTCAGTGGGACGCTTTGGGAAGAGGAACCTGTTTGCCGGGAGGCTGTTTGTGATACCCTTTTTTTTTGTACACATTGACAATACACCCCTACTAGATCACATCTGAAAGGGAAATCGTGTCCTTTAAAAATTCCAAATCAAAGCTGCTTTGAATGGGACTTTTTTTTAAAGGTGTAGTTTCCACAAAAGCTCCACTTGGCAAATTGACAGGGATCTCATCTGGTGCCTTCATACTTTGATAACACAGTCCCACATACACAAGTGGTACAAACCAACACTCTCACGGCAACCATTTGAAAGTTCCCACACGATTGTTCATGAAAAGCTAATCCGACAGGCGGGGCACCGTATGGTGCATGATGTATCCTCTGAGAAGAGGCAAAGCCAAGTTGTCCAGCAAGAGGAATGGGTCTGGAGAGCAGTCTCTGAAGGGAAAAGCACCAGGCCAGGAGTCAATGTCAGGAAAAAAACCTTGTCAACCGGCGCCCTTTTTCACATGTCTCAAAATTTTACTTTTCCAATCCTTCTAATCTCTTTTTAATAACATTGTAAATCATCATGGCAATACTTTACTTGAAAAATTCTTTTAAAAAAATTATTAATTTGTTTTGTTGCATTGGTTCTTTGTTGCGGCATGCGGGATCTTTGGTTGCGGCACCCAAACTGTTAGTTGCAGCACATGGGGTCTAGTTCCCTGACCAAGGATCGAACCCAGGCCCCCTGCATTGAGAGTGAAGTCTAAACCACTGGACCATCAGGGAAGTCCCTACTTAAACAATTCTTGAGTTGGATAATACAGTCAAGAAGAAAAAGCATCTCCTCACCTTTCTGGGCATATCTAACCCACTCCTACTGAGTCCTAAATATTTGTTTCCAGATCTTTGTACACACTAACTCTACCTCAAATCTCTGAGTTCTTATTTCAGTTCTGCCTTGGAGATGTAGAGAATGGACTTGTAGACACAGTGTGAGAGGGAGAGAGTGGGATGAATGCGTAAAGTAACATCAACATATATACACTATTGGGTGTAAGATGGATAGCTGGTGAGTTGTGTGAGGCACAGGGAGCCCCATCTGGAGTGATGACCTGGAGGGTTGGGATGGGGGAGGGGAGGGAAGGGAGGGAGGGGAAGCATGTATGATGATGGCTAATTTGCATTGTTGTATGGCAGAAGACAATACAACTTTGTTCAAAAAATTTAATATATTTAAATTAAAAAAAGAGAGACAATAATAAATTCTGCCTTGGCTAGGCTTCCAAGAAAGCAAGGCCTAAGGCAAAAACTTACATGTAGTATTTCATTAGGGAGTACAATTCCAGGAAAGCAGGACTAAGGCGGAAAAAAGTGACAAGGAGGAGAAATGAGATTCCATCCAAGGACAGCTTATCATTACCAAGCAGGCCACCCCTGGGATCCAGTGTCACGGCAGGCTTGATCTCATGGGACTGACATCCAGGGAGCTCGTACAAACCTCAGACCATGTGTCTGAGGGAGGGCAGAGGAGGGATTCATCTACCAGCTCCCACGTCCCACAGTGGAAGTTTATGAGATAGCCGCCCCCCACTTCTGAGATGCACAAACGCGGCACGGGGCAGGTCTCAAAGCCCCTCTTGTTTCTATCCTTAGAAACAACATAGGCCAAGGGCAGCAGGCAGCAGTCCTCAGTGCAGTGGCGGCAGGTGGATCTGGGTTGCACCTGCATGAAATTGGCCAGAACCCAGACAGGGCTGGTTACACAGCAGCAGGACGGTCAGAGCCAGTGGCCCAGGTCCTGGAAAGAGTGACTGTCAGACTCAGCCAGGCCCTTGTGCTCTGTTGACTCCTCCATACGACTGGGGCTTCACTGTTCTAAGAACAAGACACCCTGAGTACAGATATAAACCCAGACTCCATCTCTGAGGACCTAAAGTCAGAAAGGCAGAGGCTTACCTGGTGTTCCACTGGTTAAGAATCTGCCTGCCAATGCAAGAGACATGGGTTTGATCCCTGGGCAGGGAAGACCCCCACAGGCTACAGAGCAACGAAGCACACGTGCTGTAACTACTGAGCCTGTGTGCCTGGATCCTGTGCTCCTCAACGAGAGAAGCCGCTGCAGCAAGAAGCCTGCATGTCGTAACCAAGAGTAGCCCCCACTCACTGCAACCAGAGAAAGCCCATACAACAGTGAAGACCCGAAACAGCCAAAAATAAATGAATGCATCTTTTTAAAAAAAGTTAAAAAGGGACATAAAACAAAGTGCAGCTCCCTGCCTGCAGCTGGTCTTGAAGCCGTGGTTTCTGCTCATCCTCCACCACCCCTTCCAGACTGCCCTTCTGCTCAGCCAGCTCTGGGGCTCACCTGTGTTGCTTACCTGAAGGGCTGACCAGACCTGCATCCCTGAAGGGCTGCTTGTCTTCTCCTTGTTGTCCATTTCCCACTGTCATCATTGAACAATAAAGCACCAAGAGACTCCAGAGAATTCCCCCCCCCCAATCCCAGGTGTGCTCTCCCTGCCTGATCGTGTACCAGTACCCCTCCTCCCAAGCCCGCCTCCTCATGGAAGGATCGAGCTGCCAGGTGACTAGAGCTGCTTTACTGGCCTCTGGTCCACGGACTTGAGAAACCACGAGCCCCTGCAGGGGAGTCCTACCCACTAGTCCCAGAAACCAGAACTTCTAACCTGGTGGAAACTAAAAGTGCAGGGACAGGAAACACAAATTCAGTAATTTGGTCATTGGGTGATGGTGAGAGGGGCCAGTCACTTTTCATCTCTTTGGTTCCCAGGCTCATGTATTGATAGTGTAATGACCTGTTGAGACTGTATTAGACTGTTGTCATGAATGGCACATACGTTAACATACAGGACCACACGCTGACCTGTAGGATGTCCTCCTTGAGCTGGTGCCTTAGCTGGGCGTCGACCAGGCCAGTCCGTTGCTCCACAGGGCCAGCTTTTCTGGATGATGAGTCACGTGGAAAAATGGGAGGACTGTCTTGCAGTGTATCACTTATTGCACTTCCTCTGTCATAAAATGTGTCTGAGATGATTGTATGGGATAGATTGACAGGCGGAGGCCTTGGGAAAAGAGAAGGTGAACCGTAGATGGAGCACATCTAGGTTCCGAGGAGGACATTGGAAGCAGCTGGAGAGGGTCCGATACATGTGACTGTACCAGTGTCCAACGGGGCTCCTTGGGGAATGGTGCCTGTGAGGACTCAGGGTGCAAGGGAAGCAAGATGAAGGGGGAAAGGGATCACTTCTTAAATACATTATTCTGGCCGAAGAGTAGAGGGTCAGTTTATAGCAGTGGGGAGATTAATGGTAGTCTTACTACAGTCGACCAAGCAAAGGATGATGCTGGTCTGAATCAGTAGTGTAGTTACAGAGGGTTAGAAAGAAGGAATTAGATTAGAATAGACTTAAGTGGTACCATCAGCAAGATTTTATAATCAGTTACACAGCTAGAAGTAAGCACAATTATGCTGGATAACTTGAAGGTTTCAGACTTGGGTTCCTAAGAGGATGTGGTGCAATGAGCTGGGATTGAGAATATAAGAAGAGATATAGATCTGGCAGAAAAGATGATGGGCTTAGTTCTAGATAGAGTAAGACTGACATGCCCATGGTGTGAATGTCTAGAAGGAAGCTAGGGCTGGAAATGTTTGGAAATCCTCCATATGGATTTGATGGTGAAAAATGTAAGGGTATGAGAGATCACCTAAGATAATTATCTGAATCAAGGGGGTGAATGGACCACAAATATCTTCTTAACCAAGTCAAATGTATAAGGAATGAGCAGACAAAAAGTAACCCACAAAGAGAAAGAAATGAAAAGCAGAGAGAGATAAAAACAGGACCCAAGGAAGAGCTTTGAAGGTCAGGAGAGAGGAGGGATGCTGGTCCTGAGCAAGAAGAGAAACACTTTGTTCTCTGAGAAGAAAGAGAAAGATAAGTAGGGGCCCAAGTCCCAGTGTGAACAAATTGGATGTTGACGTTAGTGGACTGGACAGACCCAATTTTCTCCCTGAAGTGTGGAGTAGTAAAGATTACGATGGACATGAAGGCTGAGTGGATGGTTTGGTGACAGTAGGGCAGGTAAGCTTTAGCCTCTGTGTTAATAGGACAAAGAGGTTGCATGGTAAATCCAAGGTTGGTGGACAGTCTCCAGGTCAATCTGATTTGGGGTGTCATTATACAACTTCCTCAACGGTGTACAGCAGCTGGTAAACAAGAGGGATGAAATCAAAACATGAGACTGATCCCAGGGCTGAGATCTGGCAGCAAGGAGCCCTAGAAAATGAGGTTACAAAGTAGCTGAAGCAGCTGGTGTAGGCTCGCAAAGGAGGAGACTGAGACCAGTGTGAATTTAGGAAAAGACTAAGACACCATGAACTAGAAGTAGGAGACCAAAGAGAAGATGAAGTAGGAATGAAAACTGAGAGTTTCTATCATAGATTGTGGTCAGAAAATGGAAAAAGAGTTTAAGATCATTCTTAACTGGACATGGCCCCATTGTAATGCCTCACCCCTCTTCCCTTACCACCCCCCAGCCCCATTTGGGCCAGTCCAAGTTCCTCTTTGCCTCTTCATGAAATTATATTCATCTGATATGTCATACTTCTGAAACCCAGCTAAATGAATTACACTAATTTGTTGAACTAATTCATGATAAGGTATTAATGGATGATGGATGAATCCACCCCAGAAAATGGATTCCTGATGATAATGACTTAAAACAGTGGGTCTTAACTAGGGATGTAGCAGAGACCCCCATCATGATGTTTCAATAATAAGTGCCCTCTGGGCTCCATCCTAAGAGATTCTGGTTCAGCTGCTCTGTCAGGAGAATGAACAGGGGAATCTGAATTTTTGCAAACACTTCTGTTAAAGAGGGAGGTCAGTAGAAGAGCAACTGAGGAATAGATGAGCCTTCCTCTAGCTCTTCAAATTGATAGCTTATTCTATCTGCAATTAACTTTGGGAGTTACTCTTTCTGTCTCTCCATGAGGCTTGGCTATGCCCCAGGTTTGTATCCACCCCTCACCCAATTTTTGAGATCTCCCTGGTGATACAGTGGTAAAGAATCCACCTGCCAATGCTGGAGATGCAAAGACGCAGGTTCAATCCCTGGTTCAGAAAGATCCGCTGGAGTAGGAAATACTCCAGTATTCTTGCCTGAGAATCCCATGGACAGAGGAGCCTGGCAGGCTATAGACCATGGGATTGCAGAGCTGGACATGACTGAGTACACACACTCGCTCACCCAATTTGCAGTAACCTAGGCACATTGGGTGTTTGTTTCCTATGAACACACTGAAACGTGAACTAAGCAGAGCCAATCAAAGACATCTTTTTAAGATTTAGAAATAGATGTGGAAGACATTTTTACAGTGGTGTTGCCGCTAAGTCGCTTCGGTCGTGTCCGACTCTGTGTGATCCCATAGATGGCAGCCCACCAGACTCCCCCATCCCTGGGATTCTCCAGGCAAGGACACCGGAGTGGGTTGCCATTTCCTCCTCAAATGCATGAAAGTGAAAAGTGAAAGTGAAGTCGCTCAGTCATGTCTGACTCCTAGCGACCCCATGGACTGCAGCCTACCAGGCTCCTCCGCCTATGAGATTTTCCAGGCAAGAGTTGGGGTGCCATTGCCTTCTCCAGTGGTGTTGCTAATTTGGTGTAAATTTCAGGTCACTGATGGTGGTCCTCCCAGGTGTTGGTAGGACTTTATCTACAGAATGTAGTCAAGCAGAGATAAGCAAAGTGAGATTTGAGTCCCTATTTCTGTCCTTGATTTTGGCTGCTGAAATTCTTCCCTGAATCCTGTGTGCTGCCAGAATCTTTCCCAGCTATGGAATCCAAAAATATCGATTTCAGTCACTCACAACTGAAAAAGCTCTTATTGATGCACATATGAAAGGGAAATTCTTCCTAATCCATCAACCTGTCATTCATTTCTCGGGGTTCATTTATGTGCATTGGTAGGGAAGATTTTTACAACTACCTAACTTCAACAAGAGCAGAATGGAGTAGCCCCTCATTAATGTGATTGACCAACAACAGGGAAATTAGAGAGAAGTTCTAGATTTGTAGGATGTATTTTATGAGAAGTGTTATTATGTTCAGGAACAAAAGCTACTGGAGTTAACATAAGGGTGTTCTGTGGACCTGTTTTTAATGAATAAATAGGAAGGCAGTGTGGCTTCATATTGAGTCCAGAAACGTTCCTTCTCATCTTGGTTTTGCCACTATCCAGATACACGATCTTGGGTAAATGTTTTGAATTATCAATATTTAGTATCAGCTGTAAAATACAAATTCTGTGATTCTGTCTAGAAAGATAATAATGATGATCCCACGTGCAGGGCAACAAAGGAGACACATAGATAAAGAATAGACTTTGGGACGCAATGGGGAAAGGAGAGGGTGGGATGATTTGAGAGAATAGCATTGTGCATTACCATACGTAACAGATAGCCAGTGGGAGTTTTATGTATGAGGCCAGGAACCCAAAGCCGGTGCTCTGTGACAACCTACAGGAGCAGGACAGGGAGGGAGTCAGGAGGGGGCTCCAGAGAATGGGACATAGGTATACCCATGGCTGATTCATGCTGATGTATGGCAGAAGCCATCACAATATAGTAAAGTAACCATCCTCTAACTTAAAAAAAATTCTGTGATTCTGCTTTTCATAAAATCAGCTCTGAATTATTAAATATAAATTACATAAACATTAAATAATTTTTCAGTGTTTAAAGTTGCATAATGTTCGTTTGGTCTCCATGCGAATGCTGCCTCTATCTTTTCATATTTTATTAATTTGCTGAGCAAACCTTTGTGATACACATGCCATACACTTCAAGCTGGTTCTAATCTGAATGTTCATCAATAAGACTCTGAATCAGTGAGCTTCGGATGGACCCAGTGAACAGGTGGAGTTAATACTATCACAGGGGAACTGGGAGAAATCTCTATCAGCTGCCAAAAGCTGTAAACTCACCATTGTTTCTTATTCTTCCTTAAGGCAGAGCTATAGAGGAGACACTCTGGATTTCCCTTTAAATTGTCCCCATGAGATAATTAAACACAGATCCTTTATTTCCTAGGAAGTCTCCCATATGGGTAAAAGATGTGAAAGATCAAGGCAACATATGTGAAAATGTGTCAAGCAAAAAAGAAAACTCACATATTTGAACATCTTAAAAAATCAAGATAAAAAAGAGAGCGCCAAGGGAGTCATAAAAAGTTAGCTCTAGGCCAGAGAAATGTTGCTTTTAATTTCTATACAGTAGAAGAAAATTTAGTGCATAAATCACATTTCATTAAGAGGTGTATACCTTTAAAGATTTATATTATCAAATTGGAATGGGGGAATAGCACAGGCAGTTTAAACTGTCTGAGACACGCTGATTTAGCATTTATTCAGTAAACAGGATCCACTACTGACTGTAAAAACATAGAGAACATCTCTTTAAACACAAAAATAATGTAGATTTCAAATGAATATGAAACAAAGGAGAGAAAAATAACCCCCCATTTTTTATAGTCAGCCACCTTTTAAGACCATCCTCAGTCGAGGCTTGTTTTGTGGAAAGTCTCTCCAGGCAAGTCACTTGGGGCATTAATATGTAGCAACTAAAGGCATAAAATGTGATAGTGAGAAATTCTCCTACAACTTTTTCTTTTAAAAAATATTTATATGTATAAATTTGGCTGTCCCAGGTCTCAGTTGCAGCTTGCAGGGTCTTTAACTGTGGCATGGGAACACTTAGTAGTGGCATGCGGGATCTAATTCCCAGACCAGGGATCGAACGCAGGTGCCTCGCATTGGGAGCACGGAGTCTTAGCCCCTGGACCACCAGAGAAGTCCCTTCTTTTTTGTGAGTTATGCTATTCTTAAAAAAAAAGACTTTTAAAATTGTAGTATAGTTGACTTACAATATTGTGTTAGTTTATATATATATAATTTTTTTCAGATTCTTGACCCTTGTTCCCCATTTTTGGGAAAGAGCCCAGCATAGTACCAGCAAAACTAGAGAAGAATAGAGGGGTTTGGGGCATGGAGAATGCACCTCACTTGCTTGGGCACAGTGATACGTGTGTGTCCTCAGTTGCTCAGTTGTGTCCAACTCTTTGTGACCCCATGGACTGAAGCCCGCCAGGCTTCTCTTGTCCTTGGGATTTCCCAGGCAAGAATACTGACGTAGATTGCCATTTCCTACTCCAGCGGAGCTTCCCGACCCAGGGATCACACCCGCTTCTCTTGCATTCTCTTGCAGCTCTTGCATTGGCAGGCGAGTTCTTTACCACTGGCACTACCTGGGAAGCCCTAGTCATAGGTGGGGGTCAAATTCGCAGGGAAAATTCAACAGGAATCCTAAGTAAATACAGTGACCTGACAGAGAAGTCCCAGGTCAGGGAGAGTCCCAGGGAGGTAAGAATGTGAGGTGTCTCAGTGTGCTTGTCCAAGCTCACAGTATGTCCACAGATAGCTCCAGCATTAGTGGACCAACCTGCCTCCAGAACCTTAGCCAACTGTAAGCTTCCAGAACTTAGACCACACCTGAGAAAATGGGAAGAAATTATGAATTAACTGAGTTTGCCCTGGCAAACCGGGAGCTTAAAAAAAAGAGCATGTTGAAGAAAAATAAAGACATATTTCCTGCACACCTAAGTTATGAACTGAACCTTATATTGTCCCACTTATTTCCCTGAATAGAAATCACCTATTCCCTTGTTTGTCTAACTAGATTATAAGTGTTTTGACTAGAGCATAGGATCTAGCTAATAACACGTGATTGATAAATTTATGGGAAAAGAATAAATAAATGAATACATGTTTTCAAACTAAAAATGAGTCATCATTAGAACTCTAAGAACTGCAGTCAGCTGGGGATAGAGACAAAGATTAAAGCCGCTGTGGAGCAGTGGGTTCTAGTGGAGACTCACACATGGGGCAATGGGAACACCAGAGAGAACAGGTAAAATTCTGGCTGGGAATCCAGGAAGGCTTCATAGAGGAGATGACATTAGAGCTTAGATGTGAAGGTAGAAAGTAGGCCTTGATAACCAATGGGGTCTTACATCTGGCTTAGCTAATGAAATTGCCCAATTGTGGTTTGGATAGACAGCATCTCTGCTGAGGATCAGTGTGAAAAAGCAAAGATGGATGGAGGAGGGCAGTGAGTGTGGGTCCCAGGAAGAGGCATTTGGAAGGAGCCTAACAAGACCCTGTGCGTTTGGCTGAGTATGAGTCACTCTTTCTTCCTTCTCCTTTTTTTTGCCTACCTCCGCTGGGTCATCTCTTTAAAACCTGCATTTGTACCTGGGTGACAGTTCACAACCGGTGTTCTTATGATGATCCCCACATCATAGAATATTATAAAGTTGAAGGGATGAGTTAGATACTCAATAGCCAGAAGTATTTAGGCTAGTTTTGCCCTTTCTCCGCCATTGTTTTTCCTACACATTGTTTTTTCCTTCAATTAAGCAAATACAGCATATAGTTAGTGTGCAGTGAAGAAAAACAAGGGGCTGAGAGTTTTGAAAATGTTCAGTTCTTCCTCTATCTGGGGCCTGTCTGTCTGCTGTTCGCTTTTGCTTTCTTTTCCCTTCCTCCTCCTTCCTCTTGCCTCAGTGTGTAGCATGATGTTTTCTTCATGCTTTCTACTTTCACTTTCTACTGGCAATCGTGTCTCCACAGTCTGCTGGTCCAAAGTGAATTATCAGCACCGCCCAGCCCAGTGGTCCTCACTCTTCAGTATTCGTCTCATTCATCTGAGATCCTTCCTTTCTTTCTTGTTTTTGAAGTCAGTGCTCATGGCTTCATCTGCAGGACGTTAAGTTCGAATATCTGGGGGTAGAACCCAGGCACTGGCATTTTTACATACTTCCCCAAGAGATTCTAATGTGCAATCAAGCCTGAGAACCACTGATCTAAACTTTCCCTTCGTACCTTGATTTTTCTCTCTCTGTAAAATGAAGTCATTGGCCTGAATGACATTTAAGAAAACAGTCAATTTCCCAGGTATGATGTCCACTTCAGAGGTTCATAAGGTGAATCCCGGGGGGAGGCTTGGTCAGAAGTGGGAGTTATGGAGGATGAGAGGGTGCAGTTGGTTGTAGGTAAGACAGGAAGGGAAGGACGGGTGGATTCTGACAACTTCTCTGTCCAAGTTTAGGCCTGATATTTCTGATGGTAGAGAGTTTTGTGTTTTTGTTTTGCTTTGGGTTTTTGTGTGGGTTTTGTTTTTTTGGTTCCAAAGTATGTATTTTCTTTTTCTTCTTTTTAATTTTTATTTTATATTGAAGCATAGTTCATTTACAATGTTATATTAGTTTCAAACATACAGCAAAGTGATTTATGTACACATATACTTACCCAGGTGACTCATGGTAAAGAATCCACCTGCTAATGCAGGAAATGTAGGAGATACAGGATCGATCTCGGAATCGGGAAGATCCTCTGGAGAAGGAAACGCCAGCCCACTCCAATGTTCTTGCCTGGGAAACCCCATGGACAGAGGAGCCTGGCAGGCTACAGTCCGTGGTATCACAAAGAGTCAAACACGACTGAGCACGCACACACAAAAACCAACACATATCTATTCTTTTTCAGATTCTCTTCCCGCATAGGTTGTTACAGACCATTGAGTAGAGTTCGCTGTGCCTTTGTTTAACTTTGTTTTTCTCAAGAGGGGTAACTCACACTTCCTTTGAGGAAAGTGCCTTTTAAGTTATATATTTGGACATCTGATATGACTGAAATACTCTGGACACTTTGCTTATTGTTTGTTTTGTCTTAATATTGAGTCCAGAGCCAAACAGTCATTTTGTGGTGCTTCCCAATCCTACCGTAATTCTGTGCATGTGAATATTTGGCAAGACTTAGAATAAGAGATTCTTGGAGGCACTTACTCTGAGCATTTTGAATATGAAGACAGACCCCAGGTGCTTCTTGGTGTTGCTGGATTGGCAGTACAGCTCAGTTACTCCACAGACCTCTTTCCTTTCTGACCTAAGAATGTGTTTTGCAAACTGAGGGAAACACTTCAAAAGCCAAGGAACTCAAGCATCTAGGGCCTCCAGTATTTACAAGAGTTTCTATGCCTGATGGTGTTGACTAGAGCCCTACACATCAACACAGCTCTAAGTAGTTTCACTTGTCAATAGTCATGAAGTTGGGATTATTATAGACTTGGAGTAACTGTTCCACGTGGAGGGTTTGCATGTTTCAAGAAGCAACACGGCTTCTTCTTCTTCTCTCTCTCTCTTTTTTTTTTTGCCTTGCCATGCAGCATGTGGGACCTTAGTGCCTGGACCAGGGATTAAACCCATGCCCCCTACAGTAAAAGCATGGAGTCCTAACCGCTGAAACGCCAAGGAAATTCCACAACACGCCTTATTGATCCTACATTCTACTCTTCCTGAGTCAAAATGGAAAGACTAAAGAATCAAGTGAACCCATCCAAAAAAGCATTTTTGGGAAAATGACCCACTTACCAAAAATGCCAGTCTTCTTGTCCTTCTCCCTATAAACAGTACTGATGGAAAGCCCACAAAGCAATAACGTTATGTTTTCCTCTTTACTCATATCTCATCCTGAATGTTCTACTTTCTACCGGGAAATATATTCACCTTTCTTCACCTTCTTGCATCCAGACCATTCACGTTCTTTGTGACATGTCCACTCAGTAAATCTGTTTCCCAGCCATCAGGCCTCGTCATCTGTGATAAGTCAGGCCAGACCCCTAATTTAATTGGGGATGGATGACAGGACTCCATCCACGACACCCCCTTATTAGTTGGGTGGCCCCAAAGTGTTTCATTAAATTCTCTGATTTTAAATTTATTTAGTAAATCTAAAGGGCCATGTGAGGATCATGACTTAGAGTGTGTCTGAATATGTTTTATCAACTTTAATATCCCATACATGTTTAAGGTACAGTTCTTACCTTTTATCTGAAAACTAAGAAATCGCATCTCTTGAGGGGTTTTCATGGTTTCTGGTTAGTCAGAACTTCTTTCAGTTGGCAGAAGGTACATGTTACGGCTTCCCAGGTGGTTCTTATGGTAAAGAACCCACCTGCCAATGCAGGAGACGTCAGAGATGTGAGTTTGATCCCTGGGTCGGAAAGATCCTCTGGAGCTGGGCACAGCAGCTCACTCCAGTATTCTTGCCTGGATAATCCCATGGACAGAGAAGCCTGGTGAGCTACAGTCTATGGGGTCACAAACAGTCTTGTCCCTCTAAAAAATACTGAAGTGGCAAACTCTCCCCACCCCCAGTATCTGTAGAAATAGGGTCTTTAAGTGATCATGTTAAGAGGAGGACATTAGGGTGAACCCACATCCAAAAGGACTGTGTTCTTATAAAAGAGGGAAACTTGGATACAGAGATAAGACATAAGAGAGAGGACAACATGAAGACCGAGGGAGACGAAAGCCACTTACAAGGCAAGAAATGCCTGAGGCCGTCCAAAGCTCCCTCTCAGCCCTCGGGAGGAGCCAACCCCGCCGACACTTTGATCTCAGGCTTCCAGCCTCCAGAACTGTGAGACAATAAATGTCTGTTGTTTAAGCTACTCCGTTTGTGGTATTTGGTTATGGCAGCCCCGGGAAGCTAATACGTTATTATTTCCGGAAGACTTGAAGTGCCCTGCAGCTGAAGCTGTAAACGAAAATCTTTTCAGTCTGCAGCAGGGGTTGTTCGCGAGCAAAAATAAGAACCGGAGGTTATGATCTCAGACTTGCTGCCTTTGGGTCAATGTTTCTGGGGCTGAGATGGCTTGGGAGACTTAGCTAAACGCAGATTGGACCCATTTCATCCATATGGGAGGCTGCTGTATGGTATCTGCCCTCCACAGACCCTCACCTCTCCTGCCAGATTTCCTGGAGGCAGGCTTGGATCCTTAACTGCTTACAATTGAAACTGAAAGGGCTTAGTTATATAGTTTTAGGTTTTTCAAGTCAAGTTCCACTGCATCTGCCTGCTGAAGTTATTGTGAAAGATTCTTGTCAAATATCAAATAAAGTTTTGTAAAATGTCCCTTATGTACTTGGACTTTGAATTGTAACCAGTCCTCGTCTTGGACTCTTTATGGTGATCGAGACACCTGCATAGTGCAGCGGTATCAACCTATCACACAGGTTAGCATTGCCTGGAAGTCCTTAAAATATCAGTGGTACGACCCTCAGAGACGCGATTTTCATTGTGTCCGAGGGGTGGCCTCAATGTTGGAATTTTAAAACTCCCAGCTAAGATTGAGGACCACTGGAAAAGTGTACGTTCTGAAGTCAGCCACAGGTGACCTGAAACCACCGCTCCACCATTTAATGGTGGTGCGACCTTGGGCTTGAGTTTATTTCCTCATTTGTAAAGCAAAAGGAATAATACTACAAGCCTCAGAGTGTTTTCTGTGAACGTTAAAAGAGACAAATGCATGTAAAATGTTTGTACCATATTACTGTTATCAGGAATAAAAATGTCCTTTGAACAAGGACCTAGTGTATAGCATAGGGAACCATATTAAATATCTTGTAATGACCTATAATGGAAAATAATCTGAAAAAGAATATATACGGGGACATCTATACAAATATGCACATATATGTGTGTACATATATACATATACATGTATATGTATTTGTATATATATAAATGAATAACTTTTCTATAAATCAACTATACTTCAATTTTTTAAAAAATTTCCTTTGGACTGTCCACTTAGGGATCTCTGGTCATGTTGAGTATATAGAAGAGGCAACAAAAATGACCCTAAGCTACCCCATGACAACAGCACACAGTCGGCCAATGTAAAACTCAGGTCTTTATGATGAGAGGTCTTCAGTCACACCTCGTGATCCTATAGAGTTATTTCTTCTAAAAAGAAGATATAGCGCAGAAACCCGTGAGCTATTTCTGCATTTCTCAATCTGCTATGACAAGTTTTCTATACTCGTGATTCAACTCAAAGAATGGAAATCAAGTTAGCAGGAAATAAACGGCCTAACCTTATTTTCAGGAGGTCGCAGGAGAGTAAGGAGAGGACTGGGGAATTTCTGTACTGAGCAGGGGGTCTGCCAGCTCACTGGAAAGATGTTATAGGAACAGGAAACATCCTAAATTAAGCAAAATGAAATCATAAGCATAGTGAATTTAACCCCTCTACACCCTCAACCCTTAGAGGAAATACTTACTTCCTACTCCTTTTGGTCTCAGTTTACCTCTAAGGATTATGCTAGTAAGGATTATGTATGTTAAACACACATACATTAAAGAAAGGTTATAGAGTACTCTACCCCCACTTTCATAGCAAATCGTCATCTCCGCAAATGATTTTCAAGTTTTCAAGTGAATGATTTGTGACACCTGTTTTGTAGAATGAAAGCATGGACAAAATGAGGCAAGAAATACACTATGTGATTTGTGTTATAACTTTAATATGTGTTAAATATTCAGCTATAAAAAGTTCCCCCTTGCATTTGTAATTATAAACTGACAAATTCATTTAAACACTGTCAACAAGAAATCAGAACTCTCACTTTTTAATCCTTCAGCAGGAAGAAAGCCCTTCAGGTTTGATATCACATGCTAAAAAAAAAAAGAGAGAAGTATTAGTTTAGAGGATATAGCAAGCCCTTCTTTGAAAATGAACTACGCTATTTCCTGGTCCAATAATGTCAGCCTAATAGCTAGGATACACTTGTCTTTATGCTGTACTAATTCAAACAATTTTCTTTTTTTTTTAAATACTGTAAAAAACACAACATGCTTCCAATAAAACAGAAGAATTAGGGGAAAAAAACAATGGCTGGTTAAGAATGAAATCCAAATTTTTCTGTTTTCCCAATGTTCATAAAATTCAAGCTTTACAAACAAGACAAATGGTCAACCCAGTTTGTTTCCAAGAAGCCTCACCCTTTAAACATGATACCCAGACAGGGAGGTGTATAAAGATGACTGTGTGTGTGTGGAGCAGTAATTCTGTAATTAATTTGTTTTGAGCTTTGTGAAAGGACATTCTTTGTCCTTCTGTAAAGAGAGGGCTTTATGGTTGTGGCCAGTTATTTTATCATAACTCTCAATCATCTGAGCCTGTAACATTCTTTTTCCTAGATTGAGTACTGTACTTAGTGGCTACATTCTTGTTGCTTTTTTAATTCCCTTTTGTAAGATGGCTTTCCAGAGAAGCATGTGCTGAGAGATGGCACAGGAGTGCTCACAAACCTTAGAGCTTTCTGTTCTCTTTCTAAAGCCACGCCTTTCCAAACAGTTACGGAATGTCCTAATATTTGAAATAATAAGACACTTTGGCCAGTAAACTGCCAAAATTGAACCTCTGCCACTAGACTAGAAAATTGCTTAACATCAGCTAACTGTAATTGAAAAGGATGGAGGAAAATGCAATGAAATTATGCCAAAAATAATTAGGGAGCAAAAAAATGAGACAAATTTTTAGACCCCTGTTTTTGAAAGAATTTTCCAGCAGCTTAAAAATAATGATTTGGGGACTTCCCTGGTGGTCCAGTGGTTCAGACTTCACCTTCCAATGCAGGGGGTGAGGGTTTAATCCCTGGTCTGGAAGCTAAGATCCCTGCATGCCAAGTGACCAAAAAGTCTAAACATAAAACAGAAGCCATGTTGTAACAAAAATTCAAAAGACTTCAAAAACATTTTAAAATATTCTTAAAAAATAATGATTTCAAAAAAAGAAATGATGATTTCATAAATGAAGACATAATCTATAACCCTGTAGACCGGTGGATGCGTTTAGACATATAAGATCAGAGACTCACAGACTTAGAGAACAAACTTATGGTTACCAGTGGGGAAGAGTTAGGGGGAGGGATAGTCTTGGGATGGACATGTACACACTGTTATGTTTAAAATGGATAACCAACAAAGACTTACGGTGTAACAAAGGGGACTCTGCTCAGTGTTATGTGGCAGCCTGGATGGGAGAAGAGTTGGGAGAGAATGGGTACATGTGTATGTATGGCTAAGTCCATTAGCTGTTCACCTGAAACTATTACAATATTTTAATCAGCTATGCATGCAAGCATGCTAAGTCACTTCAGTCATGTCCTATTCTTTGCAATCCTATGGACTGCAGCCTGCCAGGCTCCTCTGTTCATGGAATTCTCCAGGCAAAAATACTGAAGTGGGTGGCACACATGCCCTCCTCCAGGGGATCTTCCCTAACCAGGAATCAAACCCTTGTCTCTTATGTCACCTGCATTGGTGAGTGGGTTCTTTACCACTAGCACCACCTGGGAAGTGTTAATCAGCTATACTCCAATATAAAATTATTAAAAAAATTTTCTCTCTAAAAAAAGTCAGAAACAAACTTCAAAATAGTATACTTCATTTTTCAAAAAAATCTGTATCTCCTAAAAGGATTACTAAATTGATAAAATAACAAGGGAAGGTCATAGTTTGCTGATTATGAAAAGAAATACATGGAGAGAACTTAGAAAATAGAAAGGGTATGATGAAAATAAAATTAAAATTAAACTGTGGTAACTGCATTTTTAATGTATTTTTTTCACCTTTTGCACTCTTGTCCATAAGTGGGATTGTTGGTAGTCACAAACTTGAAGCTTCTCAATATGTTTTGTCTGATCCTTGTGGTGTGTGTCTGAAACATATGTGAAATCTTATAAACTGTGTGTGTGTATAATCTTAAGTCAAAGTGTAAGAACTGACATTTAAGCTCCACTGTGCTGTGGCAAGAATAAATTGGGTGGGACCCCTGACCTCAGAGGGCTCCCTTCTCCAGATAGCCACACTCTCCCCTCTACACACTCTTCCTTAATGTGATGCTGAATTTCCATCACCTGTACTTACACATTCTGACAGTGGACATATATTTTTCTGAGGCTAATCTTCAGTAAGAGTGGGACAAAAGAACGATGGGTGATGACAGAAGGAAAGATAACCGCAAAAGAAAAATCGAGACTAAGAAGGCTGAGTATTTCTGGGAAATGTGGCAAAAGAAAGACTGTTGCATTTTCATAGGGGTCTTCCTTGCTAGTTGTGTGCGTGTGTGCCCAGTAGTATCTGACTCTTTGCTGTCCCATAGATTGTAGCCCACCTGGGTCCTCTGCCCACGGAACTTTCCAAGCAAGAATATTGGAGTGGATTGCCATTTCCTACTTCAGGGGATCATCCCAGCCCAGGGATTGAACCCTCATCTCTTGCATCTCCTACATTGGCAGGCAGGCTCTTTACCACTAGTGCTGCCTGGGAAGACCCAGGTGGGCTTTAGCTTTCGCTCACTATGATATCTCTGACCTACTGGCAATTAAGTTTACGGTCCCTGGTAGCAAGACAAAATGTTGATAATACATGATACGGAACATGTTATGCCCTGATTTTATCTCTTTTTATGGCATTACCGACTCAATGGACATGAGTTTGAATAAACTCTGGGAGTTGGTGATGGACAGGGAGGCCTGGCGTGCTGCAGTCCATGGGGTTGTAGAAGGTCGGACAAGACTAAGCAACTGAACTGAACTGAATTGATAGTTCGAAAGTCTTTTGAAAGTTATTCTGGCAAAACACAGTTTCAATGGCTTCATAATATACCATCTTATAGTATGACATTGTATGCATATATATTTTTAATGTACGTTAAATTGCTGGACTATTAGGTTGCTACTAATGGCTTATTAATATAATCAGTATTGCAATAAATATCCTTCTACATAAATCTTAAAAATCAAAAAATTAGAAATGAAATTCCTGAGTCAAATAAAAGGAATTTTTTTTTTTAATTTTGACACATAATTCTAATTGCCTTCTGGACCACAGTTTAAACATTCACCTGACATATAACTAGCTATATATGAGTGGGTCCATTTAATTGTACCTCATTTGGCCATTACATATAGCTGTTTAAAGGCGTTTACCAAGTGGATGGGTAAAACACTGTTCTTAATTATTTAAAAAATATTTATTTATATATTTATTTGGCTGGGCTGACTCTTAGTTGTGGCATGCGGAAATCTGAGTCTAAGAATTTGAACTCTTGCATGTGGTACACAAGGACTAGTTCCCTGTTGGAACTTGAGGGCCCTGCATTGGGATTGTGGAGTCTTAGCCACCAGACCAGGTGGCAATAGTGGTAAAGAATCCACTTGCCAACACAGGAGATTCAAGAGACTTGGGTTCGATCCCTCCGTCGGGAAGATTCCCCCACAGAAGATGTTACCCTACTCCAGTGTTCTTGCCTGGGAGATCCCATGGACAGAGGAGCCTGGCTGGCTACAGTCCATGGGGCCACAAAGAGCTGGACACAAGTGAGCACACATACACACAGCCACTAAATCACCAGGGAAGTCCTTCATTTTATTTTAACTGGCATTTCTTTTATTCTTTCAGAGATTTTATATGTATATTTTCATTTGCATTCTTTCTCCTGTACATTTTCTGTGTTTAGCATTTGCCTACCTTTTTTCTACTATATCCAAAAATGTTGCTGTTATAGGCACATATTTGTTTTAAAATTTGTTTTCATATTCTAATGTATGATGTTTTTGATAAACAAATTTTTATGGATTCAAATGTGAAACTTTTCTTCATTTTTTATAACTTTTACTTAAAAATTTCCTTTATAATTGGTTTTACTTGAAAGCAGAGAAATTATCAAGATAAAGATTTGCCTCCCCTATTTTCTATAATTTTCTATGGTTTTACTTTTTACATATATTTCTTTCATCTGCCTGGTATTTATTTTGTTTCTGATATGAATTGAGAGTCTAATGTTTTTACTTCCATAGAATTCCCACAGATTTTCACATGATGCCAAAAGAGTAATTATTACGTCTTCATCATCATCTATTAAGTTTTTTTTTTATTATTAAAGGAATAGGAACTGTGAGGACCATATTCGGTTTCAGTGATGCTCTGTTGACTTTTATACCAGTAGGTTTCTACTATCATTGTTGCTATCTAGATACATTTTCTTTCCTTCCTACTTTTTCTCCTTTGGGAATCAGTTCAGTTCAGTTGCTCATTCGTGTCCGACCCTTTGTGATCCCATGGACTGCAGCACGCCAGGCTTCCCTGTCCGTCATAAACTCCTGGAGCTTGCTCAAACTCATGTCCATCAGGTCAGTGATGCCATCCAACCATCTCATCCAAACATCCCTTTGCAAATATCTCCTTCCTAACTGTACTTATATGCATGTAGGTTTTGATCTTTATATGGCAAATAGTAATTCCCCTCTGGACTCAGGAAATGCTTTTTGGTTTTTGTTACCTGCACACTCAGAAACGTTTGATCTTTTGTAAGCTCTTGTAGGGTATGCATAAAGGATCCATTGATGAGGGTTAGAGCTGGAGTTGTTTTCTCCCATAAAGGAACACTTTGGAGTGGATGTTTATAAAGGAAAGTACAAAGGCAACTGAGTGGTCATTTGTTACTCTCGTTATTCAGCAAGGACTCTAAAAGAATGCTTTCAAAAGGGAGGTGGATGGATATTCAGTGACTCTTCAGTGATTAACCTATGATTTCTGCCTTCTGCCTTGGTCTAGAAATTAATTCTGATCATGTGAAAGTTTTTTGTTGTTGTTGTTAAGGGTGGGGAGCGAGGGCTGCACCAAGTCTTAGCTGCAGTGCGGGGGATCTTCATTGCCTAGCGTGGGATCTTTAGTTGAGACATGGGGGTTCTTAGTTGCAGCATTTGGAATCTAGTTCCCCAGCAAGGGATCAAACCCAGGCTCCCAACATTGGCAGTGCAAAGTCTTAACCCCTGAACTACCAAGGAAGTCTCAGAGAAGTTTTAATTAAACCACAACACTCATTCATTTAATTATCCAGCTGAACTACATTTATGATTTGAAAAATGCTTTGCCTTTCTTTCTGATTGTCCATTAGAAGATGTGTTTTAAGTTTGGAACGAGAGGGTGACTCAAAAACCAGACCACTTTGTTTCAAATCTCGCCTCTGCCACCTACTCACTACGATCATTTTTAACCCTTTCTGAGGTTTTAGTTTCCTCATCTGTAAAATGAAGATAAAAATAGAGCTTGCCTCATCGCTTGCTATGAGGATTGAGTGAGTTAATTTCTGTAAAACCTTTACAACAGTGGCTGGGACATAGTAAGAACTATGGGTTTGTTAAATCGATAGTCTTTTCCACTTTCACTTCTAGGTCCTTCTATTATAACTGTGACACTTCTAGGTCCTTCTATTATAACTGTGACAACTGTTTAGTGATTTAAAACACTGCTCAAGTACACTAGGGGAAATGAACTATTTCAGGAAACCTTCAAAATACTTTATAATCTAAATGATCTGTGGGGGAATACATCTGGATTTTCATATATTGAGATATCTTAAATTGTGGCAAATTAATAGCGTTTCATTTTCTTTTTGCTAACGAACAGTAACATAGGAATTAGAGGAACCAATTGGAGATGTGTCACAGGTAAGGACTAATTTCCAAACTTCCCAATCAACAAAGAATTATTTTCAATGAACTCGAGTCCCACTTTTTTTAAAGCATGAGTGTAATTATAAATGATTTTTAAATTTATCATCAAATGGTGACTTTAAGGATATCTGGTATCAGCTGGCTATTAAGTTAATTGATTTTTATTTTTTATGTTTCACTAGAATACATTTTCTTTTTATCAACAATATAAATGAAAATGATTTTTATTCACCTTAGGTCACATATGGCTTGGTTCAATACAAATCCTAAAACGATTTTTTTCAAAATCTCTAGAATTTGTTTTTTATTGTTGTTGAATACTTTTCACAGCATTACTCGGAGTGTGAAAAGCATAAACCAATGCGGGTCTCTGGATTGGTCATTTTTTAATAATTAGGAATAAGAGTTGGGACATGTTCAACAATTTTACAGAGTAATTTTATATCTATTAATCCAATAATTTTTGAAATTTGTTTCATACTTTGAATTTACTTTAGTTTTTCTAGTAATTCAATTTTACTGTATCTTACAAAAATCTTGGTCTACAACATATTGAAAATTTTAAAAAGAGAAAGGAACGCAGTCCTCCAGCATGGTGAAAAGCACTGCCTAATGGATCATTTGATTGCCAAATAAATACTTTCTGTGCTGTGCATGCTCAGTAGCTGAGTCGTGTCTGATTCTATGGGACCCCATGGACCGTAGATCACTAGGCTCCTCCGTGCATGGGATTTCTCAGGCAAGAATACTGGAGTGAGTTGCCCTTTCCTCCTCCAGGGGATCGCCTCAACTAAGAGATTGAACCTGTGTTTCTTGCATCTCTTGCACTGGCAGGAGCACTATCACCACCTGGGAAACACTTTATACAATCAATTATCAATCAACATTTTTGTTTGTTTGCAGTTACTACTTTGAATTAAATTAACAAGTTTTAGCTATTTAAATCTGTGACTTCAAGTAAATTCATTGCACAATGTAATTCCACTTAGGTCTGCTGGTTTTGTCTTTGAGGATAATAAGAGGCAGCTTATCCTTTTCTCTGAGTGATTCCTGGGCAGAATTCCTGGTCAGGCAGTCTTTCGTGAGCAGATGTTGACATTGTTTCATTGACCGGAAACTTGACAATTATGTTTGACTTTCCTCTAAAACTCAGTTTTCCCCCTTAGAAAGCAGTGAGGAGTCCTGTCCTGAAGCACACAAACACCAGAGAAATCTGAAATTGCCACTGAAAGAAAAAATAAAAGCAAACAAACCAAAAAAACTAGGATCAGCGGTGCAGGTTTCACTTCCTGGCCTGGGCTACAGGGACCATCTGAACAATATATCTTTTTTCTGGGCAACCCAGAAAAAAGCTCTTGCTGGGAGCTGTGAGTGCTAACAAAGCAGCCTGGAAATTAAAAGAAGGACATTATACAGCTTTAAAAATCACATTCTCTGTGGCAGGACAGGAGTTAAAGCTCGAAATTTTTTTTTCCCTCTGTATGTACCAAATTTGGCCCGTGATTCCTTTGAATGGCATGAAAAGCTGCTGGCTGGGTGTTGGTTTCCTCTCCTCTCTTCCTTTCTCACTTTTAAAATATGCCTGGCATAGACTCAACCCTCCTCTCCTCCTGCTTTAATCCATTTTGCCCTCCTGTTCAGCTGACTAAGACTCCAAATGAGAAAAAGCATTCCTTCCCAATTGTTAAGAGGCTTTTTGCATCGTTAGAAATATTCGGTACATATGTAGACCCTGAATAACACATTCTGTCTTCCTCTCTCCTTAGCAGGTTTTGTAGCTGTCTCTTCAGAGACACTTTAGAATTTTTTTAGTTGCCATAATAACAATTTTTTGTGCGTATTCCATAATAGCAATTCTCCAGCCACTGACGAAGCACCAAAATACATATCTTTGTTCATAGGCTTTTTATTGTATCAAGTGTTGGGAGCCAAACAGGAAAGCACTTGAAATTCCATTAAAGTTATATTCGTTTGTTTGAAAAAAAAGAGAGAGAGAGAGATCCCGCCATCTTTGGAAGTTGGTCTCTGTAGACCTTGTTAATGTGAGGATAGGTATAAGACACATTTTACGTAACTGAAGGTTAATGGTTGGTTAATGGTTAACTGTTTCAGGTTCAGACTTTATATAATAAGAGTTGATGCTTATTTGGTGCAAAAACAAGAGGACACAGCAGCTGTGTTATCTGTGAAGTCACTCTGTATAAGATAAATACAATACAGAGATGCTCCCAAATTTTACAAAATGTCAGCTTTGGTGCTTCTGAACAGATCAATGTTACCAGCACTTAAAAATGCATTCAACTTGCCAGTCTTAAGAAGGCTGTCTGGCGTTTTCTAATTTCCCATATTACAAGATACAGGCATTCTTTCATCATATCACTGCTTTGTTGAAAAAGAAAGCTCAAGTGGGGCTTTTTATGTTTGGCTTATAACACCTAAAACAGTAAAGACGATTTAAGAACATTTCAGTAAATGCATTTTGATGCCTGATTGTCAGGGAGGGAAAAACTTTCCTCTACCCTTCTTCCGGCTGATCCAAGAATTAAGCTAACGTGAAGCAAGTTAACAGGAGAAGTTAGAGTTTAATTTCACATGTACAGGAATCACACGTACATGAGAGGGTCAGAGACAGAAAGGTAAATTGAGGCATATGTGTCATCCTGATCTGAGGAATGGGATGGGCCCTGGGGCTTTCAAGGACCAAAGATGGGAGGGCCATTCACAGGATGATGACAAGAGCATGTGTCTGGTAATGAGATGCTTGTCCTGTCATGTAGATGAGGCCACTTAGAGAAAATGTCTCTCTGCTAATAACTACTTTTTTAGGAAAAAGCTAATTTAAGTTCTTCTATGAAGTTGAAGGAGGCGCAGTAATGTCTCTTTGGGCTTCCCTGGTGGCTCAGCAATAAAGAATCCGCCTGCAATGCAAGAGACCTGGGTTCGATCCCTGGTCCAATCCCTGGGTCAGAAAGATCCCTTGGAGAAGGAAATAGCAACCCACTCCAGGATTCTTGCCTGGAGAATCCCATGGATAGGGGATCCTGGCGGGGTACAGTCCATGGGGTCGAAAGAGTCAGACACGACCGAGTGACTAAACCATTAGTGTCTTTCTAGCCCTTGGGGAGTCTTGATTCCCTGTAACTCAAAATAATACACACTCTGAAGTGGCCCATTTTGGGGAGGCCTATTCTGATCCCCAACACAACCAGTAACATTAGCGTGCCCTTACATACCTCCATAAATGAAAAATAATCATCACAGTGATAATGCTCTTTTTATTTAAAAGTCAGTCTAGCATAGGCGTGTCAGGTTTAGCAAATTAAAATACAGGACTTACAGTGTCAGTACAGATAAAAAAGCAAATAATTTTTTAGTATATGTGTGTCCCATGCAATATTTGGAGGGGGCATACTTATACAAAAATTTCCTCCTCGTGTCTCTGAAATCTGGCTTCAACAGAGTGTGCTGAATTTATCTGGCGACCCTTGTCTATCATCACTGCTATGAAAACAACGCAAAGCTGGATCCAATTTCCATGGTCAAGAACAAGAGCTGGAGTTTCTGTGTTCGTTCCACTTGCCAGCTTTACAACTCTGTCCCATCACCAAGACCAGGGAAGCTTCTTCTGCAGAAGGAGCATGTATTTCCAATCAGTCATTTCAGTTTCTTAAAGTGAGAGAGAAAATTACCCACTTGAGGAAAAGAAAAGAGCTGGCAAATAAGAAAAAGAAAAATCTGAAACAAGCAGAAGGGGAAAGAATCTTTATCGGAAAGTAATAGAATTAGGACTGATTAAGCTTCAAGCAAGATTTTCTAAAATAAAATGTAAAAAATTAGAATAATCAGATTCCTAGGAATCAGAAATTAGAGACAAACAGAATGAAAAAAAAAAGACATAAAACATTTTTTCCCTCTTAGCAAGGCTAAGGCTTTTTTTTTTTTTTAATTCCTATCAGGACATTTTGTTGGGAGATAAACTTCCCAAGACATCATATCTGTCTTTCTAAAGCTTTGTTTAGTGGTTGGTCTAACTTGTAGCTGATGGAGAAGCCTTGTTTTCTTTCTTTGGCTACTTTTTACTCAAGGGCTTCTTGTTTCTCTATGAGATGAGCTTCCATAGATCTTTACCTTTGGCTTCAATGACATGGTTCTCAACATATGAAAAGCCACCCAGGATGCTAAAGGACCAGGGCAAGTTTTCTACTTGGGTGCATGCTCAGTCTATCAGTTGTGGAGTGGGGTGTCATTTCCTCCTCCAGGGGATCTTTCCAATCCAGGGATCAAACCCGTGTTTCCTGCCTCTCCTGCCCTAGCAGGCAGATTCTTCACCACTGAGCCACCACATTTCTATTTGCTAACCCTCCATCAGCATTCCCTGTCTAAGTCTGGTTTGAAATGCAGTTTCCTTGCCTTCTGCTCTTGTCTCTTCACTGAGATGCTGTGTTTCCATTTGCTTCACAGGTCACTCTAACCCCTATACTTGTGAAAACCACAGGCTCACAAGGTTTGGGGCCTGAGGTTTTGTTTGTTTGGATGCAAGAGGTCCAAAGAGGGGGGTTGTTTTTTGTTTGCATTTGGAATTTGGTTTTGGTTTCTGTGCCTGGGAAGAGGGAAAGACATAGAAAGTTTAGTTATATGAAAATGAGAATTACGAGTCTTGTCACCTGGAATAGTGGGACAACTCATGAATGTTGCTTTATGTGGATGACCAGTCTGTTTTTTTGGAAAGGTACATTTTTATGACATGATTTACTTTATTCTGAAAGTTTAGAATACAGTATTTATAGCCTCCTAACCTCTTTGAAGCACTTTCAGATACATTATGGAGAAGGCAATGGCACTCCACTCCAGTACTCTTGCCTGGAAAATCCCATGGGTGGAGGAGCCTGGAAGGCTGCAGTCCATGGGGTCGCTGAGGGTCGGACACGACTGAGCGACTTCACTTTCACTTTTCACTTTCATGCATTGGAGAAGGAAATGGCAACCCACTCCAGTGTTCTCTCCTGGAGAATCCCAGGGACGGTGGAGCCTGGTGCGCTGCCGTCTATGAGGTCACACAGAGTCGGACATGACTGAAGTGACCTACCAGCAGCAGCAGCAGATACATTATCCTTAAATAATGTCCTAAGATAATTAAGACAAGTTTTATCATCACCATTTTACACAAAAGTAAACTGAGGTCTTTTGATTTTATCTTTTTTTAATTTTTTAAATTATGAAAAAGTAACACATTTACAGGACACTTGGAAAATACAGAACAAAGTTACACATAGTCCCACTATATATAATAATTATTTTTAAGTAAATAATAAATTAAGATTTTTAGCTGGAGTTTCAATATCAAACTCTCAAAAATTAATAGAATGAATATACAGAAAAGTAGGATATAGTAGCAGAGAAGGCAATGGCACCCCACTCCAGTACTCTTGCCTAGAAAATCCCATGGATGGAGGAGCCTGGTAGGCTGTAGTGCATGGGGTCCTAGGAGTTGGACACAACCGAGCGACTTCCCTTTCACTTTCCACTTTCATGCACTGGAGAAGGAAATGGCGGCCCACTCCTGTATTCTTGCCTGGAGAATCCCAGGGACGGAGGAGCCTGGTGGGCTGCTGTCTATGGGGTCACACAGAGTCGGACATGACTGAAGCGACTTAGCAGCAGCAGGATATAGTAGACCTGACAAGCACCTGAACCAATTCAACATAATTAAGATTTATGCAATTTTCACACAACAGTAGGATACAAATTCTATTCAAGTTCCCATAGAATATAAACTAGGAGATACTGGAACATATCCAGGGACATAAATCAAGGTGCAAAAATTTCATGGTCTAAAGATATCAAAATCATACAGAGTTTGTTCTCTAATCCCTGTGGAATTATGTTAGACATCAATATCAAAAGATATTTGAAAATAACCCACATATTTTCCAGTGCAACATGACATTTACCAAGAGACATCTTTGACTTAGCCACTGAAAGCATCAATAAAGTTAGAAGACTGAAAAAACACAGAGGGTGATTGCAGAGTAGAAAGCATTTAAATGAGAAATTAATATCAAAATGAGAAATTAATATCAAAGATACTTTAAAAAAACATGTTTTTGCAAATCAAATGGATGACATTGTTTTTTAACAATTCAGGGATAATTCAGAAGAGCCAACTATTGAAAAGTCATTATAAGCAATAATAAAACAATTTCATTTTTATTTTTTATTTTTTTAACAATTTCATTTTTAAAGATATCAATTAATCAAAATATGAGAAAAAGAACACAGAATTAAACCCTGTAATTCATTCAGTGACATGGAAGAAAATTATATTTGGGGGCCAGAGTTCTCTACACTAAATTTAACCTCTGAGTTTTAAATATAAAAAGTTTATTGTTGATTTTCCTGAGCTAAAGATGAATAGTTGGCCAAGTTTTGAACAGGCAGTATTTTGTTTCTTTCTTCATTCTTCCTGGGTTCCCTAATAGCTGAAGGTGAGTGAATTTTTCTGATGCCCTTTTTCTTAGTAGGAAATGGATCTATTTGATGTGAAGCTGTTCAGAATCAGGAATGGAATACTTAGGGGAGGGAGGATAAAGGGAAATCTGCATATATAAAGAATGGAATTAATCTCCAGTATATGTAAGAAAACACTTGTTCCTCAAAATTAAGAAAGAGAAGAGTAAAATCTTCAGCCCATTTGAACTCAATTCAGCCCTTCAAAGATGGTCCATCACCAAACACTTTCAGGAAGTGGATTTGAAAGCCTGTTCTCTTTAACGCTAGGGTTCCCTAGGCTCCTTAGGAGAGGAAGCAGGAACCTCATGCAAACCATCTTATCCACCCCTAACCTGATCCCAGCCCTAGTCCCACCCCAATACAGATGCACCCTGCTTTTGTATTCCTCCCTGAGGGAGGGAGGGAACGCCTGGTGTGACCACTCCCATGGGGTCCAGTGGGTGTGGCTTCTGGGTACCACCCCTCCCCCTGCTGAGGACCAGCCCTGGGAGCCCAAATTTTCATGCTGGAATGTCCTCACCTACATTAGCAAAATGGGGGTGCTTCTGGTAACTTACCTCATAAACAAGTTAGTCACGAGGACTAAATGAGCTAACATACTTAAAGAAATTGGAACAGTTCCCAGTAATAAACTGTCACTAGAATCTGTTTCTCCACTTGGACTTGGGGCAGGGTTTCATCCAAAGGAACTGCCTTTAAGAGTTTTTTGTAAGGATGACTGCCTTAAAACATGATTTCATAATTGAGGAACACGCTCTTGTCCTTTCGTCTTTTGGCCAAAAACCAAGTCCCTCCGCCTGTCACCCATTAACCCTGAACTCCAAGGGTTAAGGACCCATTCCCCCTTCTCCCCTAGACCTGAATCTCAGTGGCAGAGAGATGGGTTAATATATAAGGATGATGTCATTGTAGTCACAGAAGCGATTTCATTATAATCTTTTGTTTTCTCCTGCTAACTTTCTAAATGGAGAAACATCTTATTAATTACCTAAGCATTTGGAACCCTTTGGAGGTACACGCCCCACAAATGCTATTATTATCACCCACATTTGGTGAAGTACTTGAGGATTACAAGTGTTCTGTAAATGTTTACACATTACTCTGCGGTGACCCAAGATCCACAGTGGGACAGCAAAGAGCCCAGGAAGAAGCATGAAGCTCCAGAGAGGCAGGGGTTTTTATAACAGGTATGAAATTCTCTTTCAGTTTAACATAAAGATAGTCATACTTCTAAGGAGAGTCATTTACAGCCATTAAGGAAAGTGTGTAAGACTGTAAATGGGAAAGCTGAGGGTTTGCTGTATATTCTTAGAAGGGGGTCCTTAGAGAAAAAGGTAACAGGGAAAGGATTTAAAATGCTGTGAGGGGCATTTTGAGTTAACTGGAAGAACTTCCTGACAATAAAAGCAGAACACTGCCAACAGCTGTCACCACATCTTTCCCTACAGAGATTCTTTTTCTTCAAGTTCAGCCTAAAGGCAAGAAACTGGAACCCATCCTCAGGGCTGACCATTTTAGGTAGTAAGGTCAATGCAGAACATTGAATGGCACTGCATTCTTTTTAAGTCTGAACTCTTCCTGTGGGGAAACTCTTGGTTGGTGCCAGTGTGCCCTTAACACCCGTTAACACTCTCCACACTCTTTTCAACCAAGACAAAAAGACCTAGAACTGGCCATGTGTGCAGGCGCAATAATCATTGTTTTGTTAGACCAGGGAGGCTGATCTTCCATGTCTGGTGATGATCTTAAAATTACCTTTTAAAATAAGGGTAGGGAAAGGAGGAATTGGATAGAAAGGGAGAGGATCAAGAATCAAGTAAAGATCACGTGGCATGCAGGTATAGGAAAAATCTGAATAACCAGAGAAGTCATGGAGACTACTCTGCCAGGGGATTTCAAGGTCAATGCCAGGATCCTGGGAGGACAGGGTGGGGGAGGGGCTTCAGAAGTGGAGCCTTAGCTAGCACCTAGTAAAGCAGAAAAGACGCTAAGACACAGTGCTGAGGAAAATTAGAAACCCGCAGGCTCACCAACAACCCACATCAGCACCCAGACCAGTCTAGAGGAAAACATTTCTGCTCTGGATTTTTTTTTTTTAAACATCTGCTATGCACGGTTTCAGATGATTACTGAAAGGATGTTCAGTTTTAAATAAAGGACAAAAGATATACAAGTTGAGGGAGAAAAGCCCACACCCTTTTCTGTTAATGCTTATAAAGATTCTACATTTCCCCCTCTTCATGTCATTTTAAAACACGAAAAAGAAAGAAAGGAGGTGGGGGGTAAAAAAAAGCAGCGTAGCAAATTCTCTGCCAGAAAACACACAGTAAATTCTAGCTTGTTAAGCAGCCTGGTTCCAAATTATTTCTAAAAAACAAATCCTAACAGTCATGTAGTTACAGCCTCTAAGGGAAGCTGTAAGCCCGGCGCTGGTGTCCCAGAACCCAAGCCACCAAAAAAAAAAAAAAAGAAAGAAAGAAAGAAAGAAACCTAACCGATTTTCTGACAGAAATATGAAAGCAAAATCTCAGAGGCAAGAGGATGCCCCAGAGGAGGAGAAAGCTGCAGCTTGCAGTAATCTGTAAATGATTGCTGGTAAAGTCTGGAGGCTTCAGGCTTGATCTGTGTTTGTTCCAAAAGCAAGCCAAGAAGGACGGTGTTAATAAAGAGAGATTTAACTGAGAGCTGTGCTTGGAATAAAGTGGGCTACAAAAAGGTCAAATGTGATCAGTCGGAGCAGATTACAAGGGCTTTAAAAGGTGGTGTGGAGAAATGAGCCGGGGTGGGAAGTAATATAAAGCAAGACTGATTTGGGGGGTTGGGGGGTGGGGTGGAGAAAAGCCAGGACAAGTGCTTATCAATCCTAGAAGGAGGAAGAGCCGCGCGGGCGCCCAGTGGCTCCGGGCCTGAGCCGAGCAGCTGGCGGCCGCCTCCTTTCCCCTTCCCTCCCCGCGCCCCCTCCGCTCCGGACTGGACCTGCCTTCAGCCACCCTCTAGACAATGGTCTCTTTAATCTCTGATTTGGATCCACTCAAAGACTGGAAAGTTTTAAGGTAGGCCTGCTTTCCTTTCTCTCGCGTCGTGTTTCCGTTCACGGCCAAGTTCCTCCCCCCGCCCCCACCCCAATTAAGGCGCTCGGGTCGCTGGGCGCAGCGCCTGCGGTGGGAGGCGGGGGCCGCCGGATCTGCTCGGGGCTGGGGTGCTGCGGGGTGATTCGGCATCCCCTTCCAGCAGAGGCGGAAAGAGGGGCGTGCGAAGTCCTCAGTTTCACCCCCGAGGGGAAGGCGGCGTATTTTAGACAGTTCGTCTTCGTGAAATATTCTTGACGTTGGCTGAGTCTTAACCAGTTATCCTTGTCATTGCGTTTCATGGGGCACTGAATCCATCAGAGAAGTGGCAAACTTTCTGGGACTTCAGATAAAAAAGAGAACTTTCCGGAAAACTATTGCTGCTCCTCTAGGAAGAGAGCCCATGGAAATGCGATTTCCTCCTGTGACCTCTCCTCCCCACCCCCAGGTCTAATTTGGAAAAGCCAGTGCTATGAAAACTCGGCTCACCTTTGAACCGAATGAGTGGAGTTTCTGAAAGGAGCTCTTTCTCTGAATGCCCCTGAAAAGATGAACTCTGACCACTTCATGATTCAGAGACCCAGAAAAATGAGAACCCAAGGACTTCAAAGTGGCAAAAGTTTATGCATTTCCTCCGCTTGAGTCTAAACTGACTCCGTTAGAGCTCACAATTCCTTTCTAGTTTAACAACACTAAAGAGTATTTCCCAGCCAAAAGAACTTTGGGCAGTTTTTAAAAAATAAAAAATGTTAAATGGATGAGTTTTTATGAAAAAGTGGTTCAAAACAGTGACGTGTTGTCCCTGGTATCTACTCCCAAACATGATTCCATTGGAACTACATCAAGTCCCAAATAAGGCACCTCTTTTTTCCTGACATCTTGTATTAATTGGCTATTACTTAGTTCTCTATCATGAGCTCTGCCTAATTTTATTATTTTTAAAATGTATTTTATTGAAGTGTAGTTGATTTACAATGTTGTGTTAATTTATATTGTATAGCAGAGTAATTTGGTTATATATATATACATTCTTTTTCATATTCTTTTCCATTATGGTTTATCACAGGATACAGAATATAGTTTCTTGTGTTATACAGTGGGACCTTGTTGTTTAACCATCCTATATAGGTTGCATCTACAATACTAATCCCAAACTCCCAATCCCCGTCTCCCTACTTGGCAACCACACACCTGTTCGCTATGTGAGTGTTTCTATTTCATAGATCAGTTAATTTGTGTCATATTTCAGATTCCACATATGGTGTTTGTCTTTCTGTTTCTGACTTCACTTAGTATAATAATGTCTAGGTCCATTCTTGTTGCTGAAAATGGCATTATTTCGTTGTTTTTGATGGCTGCGTATTCCACTGTATATATGTGCCACAGCTTCTTTACCCATTCAACTGTTGATGGACATTTAGGTTGTTTCCCTGTCTTGGCTATTGTAAATAGTGATGCAATAAACTAATTTTATTATTTTTAAAAGCAACCAGATGAGGGACTTCACTGGTGGTCCAGTGGCGAAGACTCTGAACTCCCAATGTAGGGGGCCCCGAGTTCGATCCCTGGATGGGGAATTAGATCCCACGTGCTGCAACTAAGAATTTGCATATTGCAACTAAAGAGATTCTGAGGGCAGCAACTAAAGATTCTGAGTGCTGCAACGAAGGATTCCGTGTGATGCAACTAAGACCTGTTCCAGCCAAATAAATAAATATTTTAAAAATAAAAGCAACCATATAATACAAAAGAGCAAATAAATGGAAAATTGGCTATTATCTATCTCAATAATTTTCTGTTTAAAAATTCTTGTACCTTGCTCTCTCTCGAACGTCACATGTATCAGTCAGTCAGTTCTGTGTCTTGGTCATGTCCGACTCTTTGCTACCCCATGGACTGCAGCACACCAGGCTTCCCTGTCCATCACCAACTCCTGGAGCTTGCTCAAACTGACGTCCATTGAGTTGGTCATGCCATCCAACCATCTCGTCCTCTGTCGTCCCCTTCTCCACCTGCCTTCAATCTTTCCTGGCATCAGGGTCTTTTCCAGTGAGTCAGTTCTTTCTATCAGGTGGCGTGTATACATATCATATAGAATGTGTCATTTTATAATCCCTCTTTGCAGTTAAATATCAAATGCGTTTCCAAGTTTCTTCTTCCCCTTCATAATCAAAATTTTAATGGGTATAAATGATGTTGATTTGTACATTGTTTTTACTAAATTACCCTGTTGATTGAAACTTTAGACCGTTTCCAGTCCTTGATTTATATGAACAATTCAGTGGCATCTTTATGCATATACCTTTCTGCTTTCATTAAATAATTCCCAGGATTTCTAGATGAAAAAACTCGAGTGTTTTATAGGTCTGTCAGTGATATTTTCTTCTATTTGTATATTTAACTTTTAATTGAGAGATGCTAAAGTACTTCTGTAAATGTCCTCATGATGCAGCTATTACAATAAATTTCATTCTCCTTTTCTTTAATTGGATTAGTAACCTTCTAATATTGAAATATTTCTTAAGGGTGCTTTTTAAAAAATTGTTTTGGGTGATTAACTTATTAATATTATTGCACAAATGGATAAGATGGGGCCCAGCTCTGAGCATATATAAGATCCAGTTCAGTTCAGTTCAGTCGCTCAGTCACGTCCGGCTCTTTGCAACATGGACTGCAGCGTGCCAGGCCTCCCTGTCCATCACCAACTCCCGGAGTATACTCAGACCCATGTCCATTGAGTCGGTGATGCCAAAGGCTTTTTTAGATGGGATCCCTAGTCTTAATGCACTTGAAAACCAGTGGTAATGTTGCCTTTCCCCTCAATGTGTCTCTGACATAAGTGAAATTTATTTATGGCTAGAGTAAGTAAAGCTCCACAAACTTGGACTGAGAAGACCTGGGAAAGAGAAGGATCTTTGCATTGACCTCTGGTGCACCAAGTTCATTCTGTCCACACCTCTCCTTGGCAAGTGTTATTCCATCCTCATATCAACTGTGTGTAATTCTTTCCCATGATAAATTATTATAAACTAAGTAGTATTTAAGAGTTACATTTTAAATTCCCTAATTGTTTATACTCAGGCATCATTTTGGCTAGTTCTGATTCATAGAGCCATTCGCTCACCAACACTAAGGTCCGTCCATTACAGGCATGCTTTAATACTCCAGTTTATTGTGCTTCGCAGATATTGTCTTTATTACAGACTGAAGGTTTGGAGCAACCCTGCAATGAGCAAGTCTTTTGGCACCATTTTTCCAGCAACATTTGCTCACTTCTTGTCTCAGTATCCCATTTTGGTAGTTCTTTGAATATTTCAATTTTTTCATGATTATTGTACTACTTCTGGTGACCTGTGGTCAGTGATCTTTAATGTCACTTTTGCAAAAAGATCATGCATGACTTGCTGAAGGCTCAGATGATGGTTAGCAATTTTTAGCAATAAAGTATTTTTAAATTAAGGGGCTTCCCAGGTGGCTCAGTGGTAAAGAATCCACCTGCAAGTGCAGGAGACACAAGAGATGCGAGTTCAGTCCCTGGACTGGGAAGATCTCTTGGAGAAAGAAATGGCAACCCACTCCAGTATTCTTGCCTGGAGAATCTCATGGACAGAGGAGCCTGGTGGGCTACAGTCCATGGGGCCACAAAAAGTCAGACACAACTGAGTGACTGAGCACACACACACACATAATTTTTGGACATAATGCTATTTCACACTTGATAGATTATAGTTTAAATATAACTTTTTTTGCACTGGGAAACCAAAAAACATGTGTGACTCACTTTATTGAGATTTTCACTTTACTGCAGGGGTCTGGAATCAAACCCATAATATCTCTGAGGTAAGCCTGTGTATGCAGGAGAAGCAGAGATAACAACATGACCTTATAAATGGGATAATCTAGCAGGAGACTGAGGATGTGCATGCCAATGGCATACAGGGTTATACGTGATATGATTGACGTCAATAAAATGCTTTACAAATCCAGAGGTGAGGGATCCTATTACAATACTGCTACCGCCCTTGTCTGATTAATAGGTGAGCAGAATGCTTGGTCTATAACATGGAAAGACTTTCAGACCTGCCTAACCTGGAATATTTTCCATGTTTGCTCCAGGTATACAGCCTGGAGTTCTGCCAGACCTGCTGCTCTTGAAAAGTGATTGCAAGGCACATTTTTTGAATCTGCTTACACCCCAGTTTAGTGTTATAAGATATGATCTGCGGGTGGGATACCAGTTCAGGTCATAAACCTTTTTCAGGCACTGTATATTTGGCATCACTCCCTCCTAGGTTCATTTTGTCAAATGGAAAAAAAAATTATATATCTTTATATATATATATCCAGGTTGGGAATCCTGCTGTTGGCTGTTTTAATTCCTGTATACCTCAAGCGGCTTAAAAGAAATGACTTCCACCAACATTCATGCCAACAATTTGCAATTGTAACACTCCCCTCATGACCACTGGGAAAGCACAAACACAAAGGCTTCACTCAAGAGACTCAAAATCAGCTAAGTCAAAAAAAAAAAAAAAAAAGCTACATAGAAGAAGAAAAAGAAAATGACAAAGTAGTAGATGTATGATTAAAAGAATGACGCAGCCCTGCCAATTTGATTCATATAAGACTTCATGGTCATCGATACCACCTGAGGGAAAACAAGTCATAAAGATGACTCAAGTTCAACAGGTTGAAAACGGTACTTATAATCTCCCCCACGTCCTGGTTCTTTTCTGGTGCTCTCAGGCTTATGAATCACAGCAAGTAGGTATCCAGCCAGGTACTCAAATTGGAAAGTTGGCAGGCTCCCTCATCCCTCATTTTCCCTCCTAATTACATCCAAACTATCACCAGCTCCATGGATTTCAGCTCCTAAACATCTCCTGCGTCCCCACTTTTCTCGCCCCACCTTTCCTTGCTGTGATCTTATTGTGCTCAGAACTCTATACTACCTCCTAAATCTCCCTGCTTCAATTCTTGCTATCATAGGCTACTTTTCACAGAAGAGGAATGAAAACACTTGAAAGCCATAAACCAGATCACATGACTTTCCTTTTACAAGCCTCCTGGTTATTCTTCAAATAAAAGCCAAGATCCTTATCCTAACCCACAAGACCTCATCTGACCTTACCCTTGACTATCTCTTCAACCATAGCTGCTCTGTCTTTCCCCACATCCCACCTTACTCCGGGCCCTCTGGTCTTCTTTCTTTTCCTCCAATGAACCAAGCTTATTTTGGCTGTAGGGTATTTGCAAGGAGCTTTCCCACTCCCTGCCTGGAAAACTCCCTCACTGTTCACTGGGCAGGATGCTACTGTCATTCAATTCTTAGCTCAGATGTCACCTCCTCAGTGAAGCCTTCCTTGATTCCTCAGTTTTTTTTTTTTATTGAAGTATAGTTAATTTACAATTAGTGTTAGTTTCAATTGTACAACAAAGTGATTCAGTTATATATGTGTGTGTGTATGTGTGGGTGGGTGTGTATATTCTTTTCCAGGTTCTTTTCCATTATAGGTTTTTACAATATATTGAGTATAGTTTCCTGTGGTATATAGTAGGACCTTGCTGTTTATCTGTTTTATATATCATAGTGTATATATATTAATCCCAAACTCCTAACATATCTCTCCCTCCCTGACCCCTTAATTTAAAGCCATCTGAAAATGACTCTTCAGCATTTCTCACTGGGAGGCTGAACCATAGAAAACTGCCAACATTCAGTCACTGTAGACCTGTATAGCTTTCAGTTAATACTCTCACTATAGCACATATTGGTACCTGCTATTTTCATATGTGCTTATTTATTATTTCTCTCCACTGTTAGACTCTATCTTTGGTATGGTTGCTGCTGCTGCTGCTGCTGCTAAGTTCCTTCAGTCGTGTCTGACTCTGTGCGACCCCACAGACGGCAACCCAACAGGCTCCCCCGTCCCTGGGATTCTCCAGGCAAGAACACTGGAGTAGGTTGCCATTTCCTTCTCCAATGCATGCAAGTGAACAGTGAAAGTGAAGTCGCTCAGTCATGTCCCACTCTTCGCAACTCCATGGATTGCAGCCTACCAGGCTCCTCCGTCCATGGCATTTTCAAGGCAAGAGTACTGGAGTGGGGTGCTATTGCCTTCTCCGTTGGTATGGTTAACTGATGCCTAAAATATTTCCAGGCACCTTATAGAGAATGAATGAGTGAAGAATGAATGAATGGAGACTTTCCTGGTGGCCAACTGGCTAAGACTCCACCCTCCCAATGCAGGGGGCCCAGGTTCAATTCCTGGTCAGGGAACTAGATCCCACATGCTACAACTAAAGATCTGGCATGCTGCAATGAAAATTGAAGATCCCAAGTGCTGTAACTATGACTCAGCACAGACAAATAAATAAATATTGTTTTATGAAAAGAAAGAATGAATGAATGAATGATGTGGTCTCTGTGTATCTCCCTCATTAACTTTATACTCTGTGAGGCCAGAGGCTTTATGTATTTTGTTCATACTCCAGAGTTTCCCTGGGATGGTGGTGATGGTGTCTTATGTGGAATGAATAAATGGATGAGTGTCTTCTAACTCAGAGTTTAGTAATTCTCTCTTTACTTCCTCCCTTCTGTTGCAGTCAGCCAAGTGTCTGGATTTAATAATATGGAAAATTTTTAAATTCTCTGAGAACCAGATAAATTCAACCAGAATTTTTTCTGCACAAAACAATGATCTAGATCAAGGGTTGGCAAACTTTTATAAACGGTCAGATAGTACAAGGTTTTGGTGGCCACACAATCTCTGTTGCAGCTACTTAGTTCTGCCATCAAAACATGAAAGTAGCCAAAGGAAATATGTAAATAACTAGGCTTGAATGTGAACCAATAAAACTTTATTTATAGAAACAGGAAGTAGGCAGTATTTGGCCCTTGGGCCATAGCTTACCTTTCATCTATCATCTAGGCTAATGACTTGACCAACAACAACAACAGCAACAAAAATACAAGCGGTTTTGATAGATAGTTGGAAGGATGTTTTCGAATCTCATATGACAAAGTACATGCCATAAACTAACCTCATTATTGGAGAAAAAAATGAAGAGCCTTGGTGATATTTCACAGGTCAGCGATGTTTTCAGTCATGAGCACTTGATCTTGCAAAGATGATTACAGTCTGGAGGAAATTTATGGCTTGCACATCTCTTAAATGTTTGGACGAGCCTTCAGGCTATAACAAAAGACACTGTTGCCTGTTCCCTTACTGAGTGTGTGAGAAACTCCCATTAATGAGAACAGCACATGTTGATGGAAAAAAAAATAGACCAAATCCTGACATGTTTTAAGTCACTGCTTGGCCTCATTTCTTTCTGTTTCGTTGCTTTCTCCAGCTCATTTAGAAGATATTTCTCTTTCACATGCCTGATAAATCTCCCAAGATGAATTCCAAACTCAAGAGGAGAGCGTGCAATGTGATTTTGAACGAATGCCATGTGTAGATACTCTTCAGCTCATATTACATGACATCTTGGAGGTGGTTGGATTGGGGAGAGGTTATGGGGAAGTCTCTTGGTGTCCAGTGAGAGCAGGTTGGCCACCCAAAGATCGGGGATTATTAGTCTTCTTTCAGGATAACAGAAGAATTATTGATAGTGTCTGTGTGCCAGGCTTTATGCTAAGAGCTCCTTGTTTAATATCTCACTTAATCTTTGCAACAACTCGATGACGTAGGTGGCAGTGCTGCTGCTCCTATTTGCTGCACTGTGGACTCCAGGTTTCGGTAACTCTGGGTCAGAGCACTTGAAAATGTACTGTCTCGCACCTGGCTGCACTGGCGACTTGGTGAAGCATGTTGCCTTCACTGTGCCCTCGAAGGGAAAAATTTGCACCCCGTCATTCTTTTTTCCACTGGAAAGTTTGAAGAATCAGGACCCATTTACTACTGGGTACTTCAAAAAATCTTTGCAGAGCAGGGGGAGAGCAAGGCTATGAAAGGCAAGAGTTATATCCAGTAATAATTCTCTAGATAGAATGAATTACATGTTTATAAAAGTGAACATAAGACCTGGGCCTTTTAAATAATTTATTATGTCAGAGAATAATCTACTGTTTTTCCGCAAAACATAACTATATAGCGTATAACATAACAAATAACAACAAAGGGTATTATCAGATCACATAAAAATGTAGAAAAATCCTGTTATCCAGAGGTCGGAATGTTACTGCCATGGTTTTTACCTCTCATTCCAGGCCTTAAAACTCCCAGATGCTCAGTCACCCTCAGGTATTGTTTCTAGTCCATTGATTCCAATAATCAGCCGAAAAATATTCACATGACAATTACTTTATTCCCCCTCCTGAGTGGGTCTGTTTCTCCAGTGGATTGGACCAGCAGAGTATCAAGGACAAACCCAACACATCCCAATCCTGTGAAATCTCTGTTAGGAGAAACAAAAGAAAAACTCCCCCGCCATGGGGGGATGTCTCTCTAAGGTTGGAGACCACAGAGGAGAATACTGGAGTGGGTTGCCATTTCCTTCTCCAAGGGATCTTCCCAACCTAGGGCTCAAACCTGGGTCTCTCACACTGCAGGCAAACTCTTTACCATCTGAGCCACCAGGAAACCCCCACAGAGAAGTTATTTTCCCCAAATGGAAGAGGATCACCTGCCACTTTTATTCCACTATTTCTAAAGAGGATCTGCCGGTGACCTCTCTGCTGCTGCTGGTGCTGCTGCTGCTGCTGCTAAGACACGTCAATCGTGTCCGACTCTGCGACCCAATAGACGGCAGCCCACCAGGCTCCCCTGTCCCTGGGAGTCTCCAGGCAAGAACACCGGAGTGGGTTGCCATGGCCTTCTCCAATGCATGAAAGTGAAAAGTGAAAGTGAAGTCGCTCAGTCGTGTCTGACTCTTAGTGACCCCATGGACTATAGCCTACCAGGCTCCTCCATCCATGGGATTCTCCAGGCAAGAGTACTGGAGTGGTGTGCCATTGCCTTCTCCGATGACCTCTCTACACTCCCCAAATATGTGTTCAGACTCAAGGGTTCCTGAATACTAGCATTATATGCTATAGATCCGGAGTCCTCAACCCCTGGGCCATGAACTGGTACCAGGGGCCACGGCCTTTCAGGAACTGGGCCACACAGCAGGAGGTGAGTGGCAGACCAGCGAGGGAAGCTTCATCTCTATTTACAGCCGCTTCCCAACCTCGCACTTCTGCCTGAGCTCTGTCTCCTGTCAGATCAGTGGCAGCATCATGATGAGTTGTATAATTATTTCATTGTATATCACAGTGTAATGATAAATAGAAATAAAGTGCACAACAAATGTAATGCACTTGAATTATCCTGAAACCAACTCGCCCCCCACACCACCACCACCAGTCCGTGGGAGAATTGTCTTCCAGGAAACTGGTCCCTCATGCCAAAAAGGTTGGGGACTGGTGCCATAAGTCATAGTGTAAGGAGAGGACTCCATGTCATGTCTGTTCCCACATGCAGTCCCTGTGTTTACCTCCCCTCTCTGTTTTGGTGCAACAGAAGGCACCTCAAGAGATCAACTAATTACTCCCCTTTGTGCAACTTTGTGTTATAAAATCTCCCTGACCCAGATCTGATTCTTCCCCATTTCCTCCAAAGGCTTTCCAGTTGGCTCAGTGGTGAAGAATCTGCCTCTCATTGTACGAGACTCAGGCTCGATCCCTGGGACGGGAAACGACAACCCACTCCAGTATTCTTATCTGGAAAATCCCATGGACTGGGGGCTACAGTCCATGGGGTTGCAAGAGTCAGACTTGGCTTAGCGACAAAACAACAAATTCCTCGAAGGACAGCTCAGTAACCATCTCTCCTTGCCTTTACATCCCACACAGTAGCCATCAGGAAAGAAGGTTTTCTTCCCCAAAATGCTCATAGCACTGAATCTAAGCCTTAGATGCTCCAGTGCTAGTCCAAATTTCCTGCTTTGTAAGGTTTATGTACATCTTAGTTTAATTCCTAGACTGTAAACTCTCAAAAGATAGATAAGGGCCACGCCCCATTCATCTTTGCATCCACTTGCATCCTTAGCATCACCTGACATGGCATTTCACCCAGCCAGGATTGGAACAGACATCGGCACATTCCTGATTTGTAACATGAGAGATTGAACGAGATTAAATCCAGGGATCCCGTCTATAAAATTACACGATCAGTGTGAGAACAAAGAAGCCCCCTCCCCCAGGACCCTGAGTCCCACCTCTGAGGCACATGATGCATCCTTTCCCTACACTGACGAGTTTTTCTCGCAGCAAAGCAATTCTCTTGCTATTGATCCTCATTTTCTTTCAAGCCTCTTTTATTCCCAGTCCTTCTGTGGAGTTGATGGACTAAACTACAAACCTGGTTTCAGATGTTCTGTCTTGAACTGGGGCTATAATGTAAATCAGCTGTTCCAGGAATGAGTTTTGCTGACACGTATTGACATTAGCAATCATAGGACCAGTCCTACGGGGCTCGGAACTACAGTCAGTCCAGGTTGCAGGTGTTTTGGTTACCCGTGGCTTTGGCACACCATTTTGTTTTTCATTGCACTAGTTTTTCATTCTTATAGAGACACAAATGTCCAAGCCAGAAAGAATTGTAAGAGGCCCCTGGAAACGGCAATTTTCTATATTTTATCATGTTTCCTGGTGAGTAAGTGAAAGATTTTGTAAACAGAAAAATGTTGCCCTCATTTTAAGTTTGGTATTTACAAATGGAGCGCAAAGCTGCTTCTGAGCCTTTACACATGACATTTTTTCCCACCGTCATTGTCATCATTATCGATCATAACCATTATTGAGTACCCCAAAGCGGGAATATTCTTTCCATCTTCTCCATGAAAACACATATGCTTAAAAAGTTTGTTCTGACCTGGGCTTCTGAAGGCAACTTTGCCTGATAACCCTGCTCACTTTGTCCACTTGCCTCATTAGAACTTCCTTAACATTTAGTCATCACTCTATAGAGATGTAGTTTAAATGACTATTTGGAATATGGGGGCTTTTGGGGGGCAGATATAATTGACATATAACCTTATGTTAGTTTTTGCCATATAGCATAATGATTCAATGTTTGTAAAGACTGCAAAATGATCACCACAGTAAATCTAGCTAACTTGTATCACCATACATAGTTATAAATTTTTTTTTCCTATGATGAGAATTTTTAAGATTTACTTTCTTAGCAACTTTCAACTCTGCGATACAGTATTATTAGCTATAGTCACCATGCTGTACATTTCATCCTCATGACTTACTCATTTTATAATTAGAAGCTTGTGTTTTTTGACCTTCATCTATTTGGCCCAACCCGTAACTCCCCACCTCTGACAACCACCACTCTAGTCTCTGCACCTATGAGCCAATTTGAGTTGGTGGAAGGGGTGTTTTTTTGTTTTTTATAAGATTCTACGTATAAGTAAGATAATACAGCATTTGTCTTTCTCGAACTTATTTCACCTAGTGTAATGCCTTCAGGTTCCAGTCATGTTGTTGCATGTGGCAAGATTTTATTCTTCTGTATGGCTGAAAATCAGAGAAGGCAGTGGCACCCCACTCCAGTACTCTTGCCTGGAAAATCCCATGGACGGAGGAGCCTGGTGGGCTGCAGTCCATGGGGTCACGAAGAGTCAGACAGGACTGAGCGACTTCACTTTCACTTTTCACTTTCATGCACTGGAGAAGGAAATGGCAACCCACTCCAGCGTTCTTGCCTGGAGAATCCCAGGGACGGGGGAGCCTGGTGGGCTGCCATCTATGGGGTCGCACAGAGTCGGACACGACTGAAACGACTTAGCAGCAGCAGCAGCAGCAGCATGGCTGAAAATACTCTGTTGTACATATATAGTACATCTTCTTACCCATCCATCTACTGACACATGCTTAGATAGTTACCATATCTTGGCTGTTTTAAATAAAGGTGCCATGATATGGGGGTGCATATACCCTTCTGAGTTAAGTGTTTTTATTTTCTCCAGATAAATACCCAGGGGTGGAATTGCTGGGTTGTGTGGTAGTTCTATTTTTCATTTTCTGAAGAAGCTCCATACTGTTCTCCATTATGGCCACCAATAGTATTTTCATTTACACCGGTAGTGTACAAGGATTTCCTTTTCTCTACATCCTTGCCAACACTTTTTATTTATTGTCTTTCTGATAACAGCCATTCTAATAGACGGGAGGTGATACTGCATTGTGGTTTTGATGGGCATTTCCCTGATAAACTGTGACACTGAGCACCTTTCTATATGCCTGTGGGCCATCTGTATGTCTTCTTTGGAAAAAATGTCTTTTCAGATTCTCTGCCTATTTTTAAATTAGGTGAACTTCAACACTGAGGCCCACTGTGGTGGGTATTTATGAAATCTGTACATTTCAATGACATAACAATTGTGGTTCTTTCACACACAGATGGGAAGTAGGATTGGGCACTGTCAAATGGCATTGTGCTCAGGGAATGGAGGGATATCTGGGTCCTGATGTAGATGACAGCTACCTCTCATGGGCAAGTTTCCACAGGGACTGCGGGTGGAGAGGCCAAGATGGGGGCCCCTCAGTTTCCCAACCAAGGATTTTAAAAGCTGTTTGTTTGGGAATCCTAGGGGTGAGAGAGGGGAGCTTGGAACATTCTATAATACTTAGTCAGCCTCCCCTACTGCCAGTTCTGCCAAATTCAGACCCTTGTGGCCTGAGAGAAACAATAACAAATTGGAGCAAAAACAATAGTTTATAATTAAATGTAGCATTGGCCCAAAACCCCTCTATAAATATATATCTGTAAAATCTAATGAGCTGGTTTGGACTATACAGAATACTCAGTTTTCCCCTGATATAATCTAGGTTCTTCCAAGTTAACTTCTGCTCTGTTTCTCATCGAAACTGCAGCTTTGGTTAGAATGTTCCTGCTGAAGGTAATCAAACACTGACTATTTCATCTCCATTTCACAGTGGTCTAAACCAAGAGTTGGTAAACTTTTTTCTTTTGCAACGGGCCAGTTAGCCAATATTTTTGGCTTTGCTGGCACACCATATGGTCTCTGTCACCACTGTTCAGCTCTGCCATGGTAGCACAAAAGCAGCCAGGGACAATATAGAGATGAATGGGCATGGCAGTGTTCCAATAAAACTCTACTTTCAAAGACAGAGGGTGGGCTGGATGTGGCCCACAGGCCACCGTCAGTCATGGCCCATGTATGCTCCACTGAGTTCTGGATCTTTCAGAGCCAAGGCAGCCTGGCCAGCAGCAGGGCAATTGAACCAGAGGAAGCAGCAAGAGGGAATGTGTTTTCCCAGATGCTGTGCACTGAGCTGACCTAAGCTGTACTTGGCTTGCATCGCTGGGAAGGAGAGAAAGGGTACGAGGAGTAAGGGAGGGATGGCTGGGCTGTCTCAGACCCAGGATCACCTTTTACTTTGGCTACATAGAGGCAAGAAGCCAAGTGTCCTTCACCTTTCAAGGGAGACCCAGCACTCTTACCCACCTGACCTTTATGATGACCCGGAAGCTCATCAATTCATTGCCAGAACTCATCTCTTTGGAGCATGGGACCAGATGAGGAAATGAGACCAAGGGAGGGAAAGAAAAGAGGACCTTGAAGAATCTGCCCTACAAGGATTATAGGAATCTGAGGAAAGAAGGCAGCCGGGGTCATTGATTGCCCAAAGCCCGAGACAGTCACAAAGTGACTGCTGGAGAAATACAGCCTGACTCCCGGTCCCTTTGGTCTGTATCCACTGTTGCTATCTTTATCACCACAAAATTGTCCTGGAACTTGCCTGACAGTCCAGTGGAAGACTCTGCCTTCCAGTGCAAAGAGGGTATGGGTTCGCTCTCTGGTTAAGGAGATGAGATCCCACATACCTCGTGGCCAAAAAACCAAAAAACATAAAACAGAAGCAGTATTGTAACAAATTCAATAAAGACTCAAAAAAATCTTCAAAAAAAAAATAAATCACCCTCTTCTTTAGGATGTGGCCAGGTGGCACAGTCGTAAAGAATCCACCCGCCAATGCAGGAGATGCAAGAGTTGTGAGTTCAATCCCTGGCTTAGGAAGATCCCTTGGAGTAGGAAATGGCAACCCCCTCCAATACTCATGCCTGAAAAATTCCACGGACAGAAGAGCCTCGTGAGCTATGCAGTGCATGGGGTCACAGAGTCAAACACCACTGAGCACACAGCATTAAACAAAAATAAAGCTCACTCACAGATTGAAGGCTAAGTTGAACATGTGCACGATCGTGCCAAGCAGAGAGATTTAGTATCTCACAGAAGCCCACAATTCCTGCCTATGACAGGTACCTCTTTGCCCCCACCGTGACGGGTCATTCATCACCATCATTGCAGAACACAAATAGCATTTTTGAAGAGATTTGGGATTAAGAACGGGCACCAGGCCAAATGAAGGACCACAGCTCTCCTGGCCTCTCCAGCGTTGTAAAGCTTTTCAGAGAGATCAATCAGTTACGGCTTACTCAGAATCTAGATTACCATGATATGATGTCTGGGAATTTACGTTTTAAGACTTACTTCCTCTTATGCAGCTGGAGTGGGGCTGAGGGGGTGGGGGCACAAGTGTCCAGGAATTAGGAGTTTGGTGAGGATTTCTGTGCCCCAGCATTTCTGCCCAGAAGACCAGTGTCGGGAGCACTTGAGGGTGAGTTGAGTCCCTTCCTGGTGCAGGGAGCGCTCTCCACTCTTGAACCTTACTTAATAAATTACCACTTCACAATAAATTGCCCTTAAATCACTCAATCGAAAGTGTCAGTTCCTCTTGTCAAAGAGCTGGAATTATATAAGAGAAGACCACTGGAGAGAGACGTGGTTTGAAGCAGAATTTCTTTCTTAAAGACTTTAATTTCATTTATGACTTCTTCCCAGTTAGCTAGGAAACCCTCTGGTGCCTGCCCTGCTCCAGATCTAATCAGGCTCCCTCCCAGCTCTCTGGCTTTGTCCTCCTTCCCAGCCCCCACCTGCCCCCTCCTGGAGCAGGATGCAGATTTTGCCTCTGAGCCCCTGGCACTGGTGATGACAGACAGGAAGGACCAGGAAGGAAGAGTGCTATGTAATTCATCATTTGCTCGATTAATATTTCTGAAGGAGAGGAAGGGAAGTGTCATTGTTTTCATCTTTGAAAGAGGGGTGAGTGTGTTGGAGGAAAACAGCTCCTGAGGACTTGGATTTTTGTTTAAAATTAAAAAACCAGTGACTGAGTTGGAGAGTAAAGCTGTTTCCCTGCTTCCCAAACTAGTATTTGCCTTCCTGTCTTCTCTCATTACGAAAGGCAGGCCGCAAAGGCAGTTTTCCATTTATTGAACATATCTTGGGCAGAGCTCTCATAACGGAACTAGCATGTTGGTGCTTTTGTATCCTGCTTTTAAGCTCTGTCTGCAATCAGGCCGAGCTCTCTGGAGGATAAAGCTATATTAAGCTTTAAATCTCTAGTTAATTTTTTTGTTTGTTTCCGTAAAATTGCTTTCCTTGTCTTTTGCTTTTTCTCTGCAGGTCACTGTTCAGTAAATCAGCAGAATCACCAGTCCTCTCAATGAGCCCATTAGTTTGATGGGGATCAGAGAGAAATATTTTGCATATAAACTTCAAATACCATAAAGCAGAGAAAGAGTAAGAGGATTTGAAGTCACTGACTCTCTATTTTATAGCATGGGTATTTCATCCCAGTAATTGGTTTAAATCCCTTTTGATCATCATTTCTTATATTTTGGCAATATTTTTGTCTTTATAAAGACTGTGAATGTTTCTTAACTTGTCCGAAGTCCCTTCTCCCACCTCGATCTTTTACTTTCAGTGATCCCCTACAACTTAATTTGCTCCGAACTCCAATCGCCTAACTGTGAAAGTCTGAACCACATCTTCGAGGCAATACATTTCTGTGTTTGTCATTGGTAGGCACAGTGGCTTTTGTTAATGAGAGTTCAGATGAGGAAAAAAATAAACCTGTTCTAGAAGGTTGTGGAAAATGCACTCATGTTTCACAAATCTATTGATTTAAATCATTTTGATTTCTCTTTATATTTGATTTTTTTAAAAAATCATCAGAGGTAAATGTAGTTAATTTTGTGTTATAAGGTGATACAGGGAGCTGCCTGTCTGCTTCTGGCTCTAGATAAACCTCTGTTTTAAGAAGTATTTGCTGAAAACCTAATCTACCTGATTATAGCAATCAAGATGTTTTGGGTTTATTGAGTATATTTTGCAAATGCACAGTTTAATTATGACATTCTCTGTGTCCCTTTCCTGTGATTATTTTTCTCTGTATTATGCACATATTGAATAGCCATCGAGCTGTCTGTAAGGGGAAAAATGAATAAGTGGAAAATTAAATGTCCAGTTAAGTAGCAACAAGCCTTCAGCAGATATGGAAAACAAGTCATATCTTAAAAATACAGTCCATTCTTCTGAGGGGCTTGGATAAACAAACTTAGTATTACTCAAGCTAATCATATGGCACTAATTTACTGCCTTGCTTTTCCATTAAACTCTCTCCAGGTGACTCCATATGACAGTTGAGTTCAGTAGATTCCAGATTCAGGTAATGGATTAACATTAAGCAGATATTCTTTTAAAGACAGCATGTAACCAAAGTCTGTACTCAAGTTTTCAACATGAAAACCTCTAGTAGAGTAAAGATAAACTATGTTAACAGGAATTCTTCTGCCCCTTACTTAAGAAAGGAAACCGAGCACTGGAAAAGGAAATTGGAAGTCTGTTGTTCAGTCACTAAGTTGTGTCCGACTTTTTGCAACCCCATGCACTGCAGCACGCCAGGCTTCCCTGATCTTCACTATCTCCCGGAGTTTGCTCAAATTCATGTCCATTGAGTCAGTGATGCCATCCAATCATCTCATCCTCTGTCGTCCCCTTCTCCTCCCACCCTCAATCTTTCCCAGCAGCAGGATCTTTTCCAGTGAGTCAGCTCTTTGCATCAGGTGGCCAACATATTGGAGTATGTAGGTGATAGTTTTTGGAAACTGATTCCAGAGGTCTCCGGATGGTACACAGCAAATATGGCAGGCAGTCAAGGGGTCTCCCCTCAGCTGCTTGAAGTAAGAGGATGCTTGGTGGGAGTCAGAGCTGAAGAGAAGGAAGAGACACATCTCTCTATATTAGGCTTTCTTTGTCCTGAATTTGGGGCATGAAGTAAGATAATGAGATTGGTGGAGGCCTTCCTGGTGGTTCAGTTGGTAAAGAATCCACCTGCAATGCAGAAGACAGGGGTCCAATCCCTGGGTCGGGAAGATCTCCTAGACGAGTGAATGGCTACCTACTCCAGTATTTCTGCCTGGGAAATCCCAGTGGACAGAGGAGCCTGGCGGGCTACAGCCCATTGGGTCACACAGAGTCCGGCATGACTTAGTGACTAAACCACCACCAACCACCACCGCCAAAGAGGCTGGTGAGCTTGCTCCCTTCCTCGACATTTCTTATTCTAATTTGTTCCTGGAGCCTAACATGTAGGGGGAGAGAGAGCTTCAGAATAACACAGACCTGAATTCAGGTCCAGTCTGCCACTTAATACCTGTGTGACTTTAGCTAGATACCGACCCTCTGAGTTGGTGTTACCAAGCAAAGGTTGTGTGCCTAACATGGAATGAGGCCAAATAAACTGAAACATCACAGTTTAGAGCAGAGAAAGTTTATTGCAGGGCTAAGCAATGAGAACGGGTGGCTCATGCTCAGAACACCCAAACTCTTCGATGGTTCAAGGGAAAGAGTTTTTATAGGCAAAATTTGGGGTGAGGGCTATAGTGTGTGACCCTTCTGATTGGTGAGTGGTGAGGTAACAGGGAGGTGTTCCAGGAATCCTATGCTCAGTTTGAAGTTGCTGTCCTCCACCTCGGTGGGGGTTTAAGTGCTACAGAAGAACTCAGAGATGTCATGAAATATATTCCTTGAGGAGGAACCAGGACCCTGCCCTATGACTGCACTATTGTTCAGAGAGGAAAACATGAATGAGGTCACAGAATGGCATCTGTGTAGATGCAGAAGTGGGTGGAGCTGTGGGAATTATACATGGGCCTATGACCTAGTTCGGGAGATCAGGAAAGGTGCTCCTGTGGAGTAGTTAGTTAAAGTGAGAACACAACATGATGTAGGATTTAACTAGTAGGAAAAGGTGCTAAGATGCCTTCGAAGCCATGTTGAGGATCTTGTTCTTTCATCCTGAGAACAATGGAAACTACTCAGATTTTTCAACAGCGATGTGCCAAGAAGATTTCCATTTCCAAAAGTTCATAAGGAGAGCAGGTATGGATGTGCAAAGAGCATTTCTGAAGCTGTTGGAGATGTCCAGTCCAGAAAAGACAGTAGCTTGAACTAGGAGAATAGCAGTAGGGAGGGAGATAAGTGGACAGACTCAAGTCAGATTTAGAGGCTTCCCAGCTGGCTCAGTAGTTAAAAAAAATAAATCTGCCCGCCAATACACGGAGATGTAGGAGATGTGGGTTCAATCCTGAGCTGGGAAGATCCCCTGGAGAAGGAAATGGCAACCTGCTCCAGTTGACTCTTGCCAAGATAATCCCATGGACAGAGAAGCCTGGTGGGCTACAGTCCATGGGGTTGCAAAGGAGTCAGATATGACTTAGTGAATAAACAACAAAAAATGAGATTTAGGAAATAAAATCTAAGGGTTCGAGGTGATCTTGGAGATGAGGGTGAGGGAAGAAAAATACCAAGGATGACTTGTAGATTTGTGGCGTGGTGGGTGTGTCATTTACTGAGGCTGAATCTTGCAAGAGAACCGGATTTAAGGTTGGTTTGGACATCCTGAATCCAGCGTTGCCTCTAAGATACCTAAGAAGACACCTCGAGCAATAAGTTGACCCTATGGATCTCAAATTCCGAAGAGATGAGTGGAGAGGTCTACATATAGTTCATTTGTGTGTTGGGGGGTGAGGGGTGATTGCCTGCATCTGTGGTGATCAAATGCATGTAAGTAACATTGGCATGGAAAGGAAAGAGGACCTGGGACTGAGGCTTAAAAAAAGACCAGTGGTCAATGGCTTACCTCCTGATGTTCGCCACACATCTTAGTTATCATTAGATTAATTCCACTTTCTCCTCGGAAGCACCTCCTGAGTTAAGGTCCTTCTCATCTTCCTTAGTGCTTTGGCCGTGAGATCTGCTGCCTTTCTCTCTAATTTGGTTAGGTTCTAACAAGGTTCACTGCCACTTTCCTTCCCAACACCGGGGCTTCTCATGGAACTGCTGTTATCTTCTTAGACAAGTGTCATCTTATTTCTCCCCTACTTAGAGCCTTGGGTCTCCCTGTCCTCTCCTGTTTCTACGTTTGCTGAGCAAGAATCACGTTGTACTGCCACTGCTTATTCCAAAGTTGGTTTCTCTCTGGCTGAAATGCAATAGACTCACTGGTAGAGAGGACCAGACTTCACCCACCTTTGCATCTTCCAAGCCTGGGAAACCATTTGGCATCTAGGAAGTGTGCAGTGATGCGACCCCTGCTTCCATCTGACCTTCCGTTTCTTCTCTACAAATGTGGACACAGCTCTTTGCTGCCTGCTTACCTCGGAGGCACGTTTTCCTGCAAGGGAAGGAATCTCCTTACCTTCAAGAAAGGAGTTATATAAACAATGCTTAAAAGGAGGGCTAGGATGCACATATACAATCATGTGTTTTGAACTTAGTAGGCAAAGTGGCTTTACTGGCTTAGGCATGACATTATTTTTACTCAAAGTAAAATGTTCTCAAAACACCCCCCTCCACCAGATTAAATTCCATGTTAATTAATTACATGTGTTCAGTGAGAAAATTTTCAAACTTCTATTTGAAGAATCTCAGGGGAAAAGATGTCTTTTAAAGGAATTGACTACCTGTATTTCTTGTATATAGATCTGATTTACTATTTTACAGGTTTTCTGCAATGAAGGTTCTTTTCCTACTCTTTTCATATGAAAGAGAAAGAGAGAGCATGTTTTTGAATAAGTATGGAAACCTTATCCTTTGGAGTTAAGGAAATTAGATATTTACTTATTACATATTTTAATTTTTCATCTTCTTTGGAAAGCAACTGGTCATAGTAGCTTGCCTGGGATTGATACATTCCAAAAAATCTACATGTAATGAACATTTTTGTACATTTCTAAGATTTTTCACTTGTAGGGCAATGATGAACGCTGATAAATCCAAAATGAAAATTTTAGCAATTATTTACTTATTTTGATAAGAGTCTGGATTCTCTGAGCTCTTAACAATAGGATGTTTTCTTGAGATGGAGTAAAAAGGCCCTGAAAAATACCATATGTAATTCTATTCTTGTTTCCTTGGGGAAAAAAATACCACAACCAAGAAAGCACTTCATAAAGCATTTTTTTGGTGTGTGTGTGTGGAGAGAAACAGAAAGAAAAAATATATAGGTAATACCAGTACCCTTTAGAGTTCCAGGTAAAAATAAATGTAATGAGGAGCCTGTAGTTGAAATTACAGATTAAGTCAAAATCCGGTATCTGAGGCCCGTCTCCAAACATTTCAGCTGCTCTAGCCCTGCATTTATAGACTTCCCCCACACAGTCTTATAGGATGAGTGGGGAAGAGTGAGGATCGGAGTTGTTGCCGGGATATAAATTGGTTACAGGACTGTAACTCAATTTGGGTGATTAGGAATGGGGAGTTGTGATCCATCTCATGCTTTGACTGTTCACATTTAGATCTCTCTTCTCTGCGCCTCATGCTTTTTAATCTACCAGTTCAGTTCGGTCACTCAGTCACACTCAACTCTGCAACCCCATGGACTGCATGCAGCATGCCAGGCCTCCCTGTCCATCACGAACTCCGGGAGTTTGCTCAAACTCATGTCCATCGAGTCAGTGATGCCATCCAGCCATCCAACCATCCAGCCATCCAACCGTCTCATCCTCTGTTGTCCCCTTCTCCTCGTGCCTTCAATCTTTCCCAGCATCAGGGTCTTTTCAAATGAGTCAGCTCTTCGCATCAGGTGGCCAAAGTATTGGAGCTTCAGCTTCAGCATCAGTCCTCCCAATGAATATTCAGGACTGATTTCCTTTAGGATGGACCGGTTGGATCTCCTTGCAATCCAAGGGACTCTCAAGAGTCTTCTCCAAAACCGCAGTTCAAAAGCATCAATTCTTCAGCTCTCAGTTTTTGTTATGGTCCAACTCACATCCATACATAACTACTGGAAAAATCACAGCTTTGACTAGACAGACCTTTGCTGGCAAAGTAATGTCTCTGTTTTTTAATGTGCTGTCTAGGTTGGTCATAGCTTTTCTTCCAAGGAGCAAGCATCTTTTAATTTCATGGCTGCAGTCATCATCTGCAGTGATTTTGGAGCCCCCCCCCCCAAAAAAGTCTCTCACTTTTTCTCTCATTGTTTCCCCATCTATTTGCCATGAAGTGATAGGACTGGATGCCATGATCTTGGTTTTCTGAGTGTTGAGTTTTAAGCCAACTTTTTCACTCTCCTCTTTCACTTTAATCAAGAGGCTCTTTAGTTCCTCTTCACTTTCTGCCATAAGGGATATGTCATCTGCATATCTGAGGTTACTGGTATTTCTCCCTGAAGTCTTGATTCCAGCTTGTGCTTCCTCCAGCCCAGCATTTCTCATGATGTACTCTGCATGTCAGTTAAATAAGCAGGGTGACAATATACAGCCTTGACGTACTCCCTTCCTAATTTGGAACCAGTCTGTTGTTCCATGTCCAGTTCTAACTGCACATGCATATAGATATCTCAAGAGGCAGGTAAAGTGGTCTGCTATTTCCATCTCTTTAAGAATTTTCTACAGTTTGTTGTCATCCACACAAAGGCTTTTTCATAGTCAATAAAGCAGAAGTAGATATTTTTCTTGAATTCTCTTGCTTTTTCTATGATCCAACGGATGTTGACAATTTGATCTCTGGTTCCTCTGCCTTTTCAGCAGAGGATGTTCCAGCTTGAACATCTGGAAGTTCACGGTTCTTGTAGTGTTGAAGCCTGGCTTGGAAAATTTTGAGCATTACGTTGCTAGTGTGTGAGATGAGTGCAATTGTGTGGTAGTTTGAGCATTCTTTGGCATTGCCCTTCTTTGGGATTGGAATGAAAACTGACCTTTTCCAGTCCTGTGGCCACTGCTGAGTTTTCCAAATATGCTGGCATATTGAGTGCAGCACTTTCACACCATCATCTTTTAGGATTTGAAACAGCTCAACTGGAATTCCATCACCTCCACTAGCTTTGTTCGGAGTGATGCTTCTAAGGCCCACTTGACTTTGTACTCCAGGATGTCTGGCTCCAGGTGCGTGACCACACCGTCATGGTTTTCTGAGTCATTAAGACATTTTTTGTATAGTTCTTTCGTGTATTCTTGCCACTTCTTAATATCTTCTGCTTCTTTTAAGTCCATACCTGATCTATAGGCAAAAGTGAGGGACTTAGTTAACGGAGCTGTGTATGTATATGTGTATGTGTGTGTGTGTGTGTGTGTGTGTGTGTGTGTGTATGTTTCCCTACAGACAAGAGTGGAATGGCTGAGTTATGTTAAATGTATATGTGTGCGTGTGCTCAGTTGTGTCCAGCTCTTTGCGATCCCATGGACAGTAACCCACCAGGCCCCTCTGCCTATGGGATTCCCAGGCAACAGTACTAGAGGGGGTTGCCATTTTCTACTCTAAATGATCTTCCCAACCTAGGGATCAAACCCTAGTCTCCTATGTCTTCTGAACTGGCAGGCAGATTCTTTACCACTGAGCCACCTGGGAAGCCCTTAAATATATGGAAAAACCATCAAACAATTTTATTCATTTAAAAACACTGAATTAAGTGTAGTGGAGATAATAGAATTAATATAAATGCTTTCTAAGTATGGTATCAGCTTCCATTTGAATAATCATCATATACCAAGCCCTAAACATTTAACATCTGTTATATCCTTTTATCCTTCCAACAATCCAATGAAGCTGGTTACAACCCCATTTTACAGATAAGAAAACCAAGGCATAAAACTTGCCCGAATTGATACCGTTAGTTGTCCACCCTTATTTCAGATCTTTTGAAAAATTACAATAATTGCATTAAGAAAGAACCACATTTTAATATAAATTAAATTATATATAATTTTATATATTCATATGTATTTTATATTAAATTATATGCAATTAGATAGCCAGATAGATATAGAGGGTTAATAGATATAATCTGGGTCTAGATAGAGGTATATCGGTAGAGAGACTGAGAGCATTGCAGTTCACCGCAGCTAAGAGATAAACGTTCACTTTCCCTTCAAATACCACTTTGAGCTTTTTCCTATTATATGCATAATCGTAGTTATTAAAGTTTAAAAGTAGAAAGTCTAGCATATTAAATCTGTGTAAGAACTTTATGAAACCCTCTGTTTTATCATCTAAATAATGAGCTGTGTTATACGGGTTAAGCACACTCAGGAAGGCTATTAATAGTGTGTGATGCTTATTATGTATGTATGTATGTATTTGGCCAGCCAAGACAGAGTTTCCTAGAATTTTCCATTTGCCTCATTTCACAGTATCTGTGACTGCTCAGTCATATCCACAACCCTCTCCCCCAAAGTTCAAATGCATATGTAGAACCTGCGATAGTCCCCCCAAATTCTGATAAAGAATAAAAGTAAAATGAACTGGAGGGTATTTGAAATCCCCGTCAAACCAGCCTGGAGCACACACCTCAGACAGACCTATTTCCGTAACCCCACATGCCTTTGGGATCATAATTATACACAGCCTCTAACTGGAGCATTAACACTCTTACTGTTAAGCTGTACTTTTCATAATAATGCCAAGTGTAAACCCACTTAAAATAACTCCTTTCTTGAGCCAGTGTCAGAAATATTTAGTCTCTAGGAGGGAACCTCAGCCAGAGGAGGTCAGCTCCATCTGTGCCTGCACAGTCAGGCTGCCAGAAGCCCTAAGAAAAGGTTGAGAATAATGAATTGTAAGCTGAAAGTTTTAGGCTCATGAAAAGTTAACTCTCCAGCTCTCACCCCTACCTCTGTTAGCCTCCAATTTAAAGAGAAGAATCCGAGGAAGAGCCTGGGCTGGGCCACCTGGTGGAAACTTTGTATCAGACGGTGACCTTTCCGTGTGTCATTGTTTGTCCTCTCCACTTTCATGGGCATACTGTTTTAATAAGCATTTGTAATTTTCATCTGCACCAGCATCTTAATAGTTTCCAAAGAGACTTGTGCTCATTTGAGCTGTTTTACGATTGGAAATTGGCGTTTCTTTGGAGATGGCGCAAATAGCATTATTTGCTTCAACCTCCCTGGGGCTCCGCCTACATGATTTCAGTGGATCTTTTTCCAGAAAGATCCAATGTTTGAAGTTTCCAATGGTGATAGTAAGATGTCTGAATTCCTATAAAGTCTCATAATGGTACAGTTAATATTTGCACACATGTTTAAATATGCCTGGTACTTTTGCTTTGTGGGGGTAAATCCTTTATGAATTATGTCACCTATTTAGATATCGAGAACATGTGTGTCCCTCTCCACTGTATCATCTTCCATAACAGCTAAGAGTGCAGAGGACATTTCTCTAACGAGGAGGTTTCCTGTACAGCGCTCAGTCTCACTAAGCTTCAGTTTTCTTATCTGTAAGATAATAAACTTAGATCAGATCATCCCTCCTATCTGAAGCTCTGATTATATGATGCTTATGAATCTATCTTCAAGTTATGGGACATGTTATTCATACAGAGATAGTTTAATAACAATCATATTCAGTTCAGTTCAGTCACTCAGTCGTGTCCGACTTTTTGCGACCCCATGAACTGCAGAACACTAGGCCTCCCTGTCCATCACCAACTCCCAGAGTGCACCCAAACCCATGTCCATTGAGTCGGTGATGCCATCCAATCATCTTATCCTCTATCGTCCCCTTCTCCTCCTGCCCTCAATCTTTCCCAGCATCAGAGTCTTTTCCAGTGAGTCAGCTCTTCACATCAGGTGGCCAAAGTATTGGAGTTTCAGCTTCAACTTCAGTCCTTCCAATGAACACCCAGGACTGATCTCCTTTAGGATGGGCTGGTTGGATCTCCTTGCAGTCCAAGGGTCTCTCAAGAGTCTTCTCCAACACCACAGTTCAAAAGCATCAGCTTTCTTTACAGTCCAACTCTCACATCCATACGTGACCACTGGAAAAACCATAGCCTTGACTAGACGGACCTTAGTCGGCAAAGTAATGTCTCTGCTTTTCAATATGCTGTCTAGGTTGGTCGTAACTCTCCTTCCAAGGAGTAAGCGTCTTTTAATTTCATGGCTGCAATCACCATCTGTAGTGATTTTGGAGCCCAGAAAAATAAAGTCAGCCACTGTTTCTACTGTTTCCTCATCTATTTGCCTTGAAATGATGGGACCAGATGCCATGATCTTAGTTTTCTGAATGTTGAGCTTTAAGCCAACTTTTATCTACCTTGAAAGAGCCATGCTCAGCACAAGAAGCCATACTCAGAGCTTGAAGTACAGTCTCTAATACTAATCCTTACAAATTCAGATTAAGGGGCTACATAGGCACAGATAGGAGCTTTCATGGTGGCTCAGATGGTAAAGAATCTGCCTGCCAGGTAGGAGACCTGGGTTTGATCCCTGGGTTGGGAAGATCCCATGGAGAAGGGAATGGCTACCCACTCCCATATTTTTGTCTGGAGAATTCCATGGACAGAATAGCCTGGGAGGCTATAGTTCATGGGGTCGCAGAGTTGGACACGACTGAGCAGCTAACACACACACACACACACACACACATACGCACACTCACAAACACAAATGCCAGGGTCATCAAATCATAAGAGGTTTGGTTTTGAATAAGTTAAACCTCTCATTCGAGCATTCCTTTATTATTAAAATAAAGCAGCTTACTCCTACTTTCACTGAATAAATTTCATGCAAGTATTTCACTAATATTAATTAGATAGGGAAAAAATCAGTAGTCTTTCCCAAGTAACCAATTATCCTGAGTTGATCCTCCCTTGAAGAGGTTAAGTTATTATTCCTTATCAACAGGTAAGGAAACGGAAGAGTGTGGAGGTGGTGTAACCTTCTTGGTTATTCATCCACCAGTGGCCAAGATGGACTTCACACCCACAGGACTCATGTTCTCAATGTTGTGAGATTTAGCAAATAAAAACATACAACATTCAGTTAAATTTGAACTCCAGAGAGCAGCAAATAATTTTTTATTATAAGTATGTCTCAAACTTTGCATGAGATACACTTATACAGAAAGAATTATTAGTCATTCATCTAATTTCTATTTTAACTGGGCAGCCTGTATTTCGGTTGGGCCAGTCTACCTACAGACAAAATTCCATGACAGAATCTGGATCTCTGTGCTTTGGTAGATGTATTGGGGATGAGCATGCGTATGTGAATGCCAAGTCTCTTCACTCGTGTCTGACTCTTTGTGACCCCATGGACTGTAGCCCGCGGGCTTCTCTGTCCATGGGATTCTCCAGGCAAGAATACTGAAGCAGGTTGCCATTTCCTACTCCAGGGAATTGTCCTGACCCAGGAATTGAACATGCATCTCTTTCATCACTTGCATTGCCAGACAGATTCTTTCCCACTAAATGGCAACCCACTCCCGTACTCTTGCCTGGAGAATCCCACGGACGGAGGAGCCTGGTAGGCTACAGTCCACGGGGTCGCAGAGTCGGACACGACTGAGAGACTTCACTTCGCTTCACTTCATGCCACCTGGGAAGCACTTCTGTGGGTTAATGGTTTTGAAATTTTGAATGATTATAATCAACTTGTATACTAGAGAGATAGGTAGATAGATCGGTAGGTTGACAGATAGAGATACGTAATTTTTAATTCTTAATCATTTTGTGGAATCTGGATTTAAATATCTTCCAGATTAATTTACCAGAAGTTAATCTAAGGAAATTACTCTGTCAGATTTGTAGGGACAGCAGGCTTTGGGGTGTAAGGTACAAGGATTTCTTCTGGGCACCTTTCTAAGGAAAGCTTAGAAAATGTACTTCTGCATCTCAGCCTTCAGGCAGCCAGTGTCCCCAGAGATGATAAGCAAAAGGGAGACCCTGAGGGGACAGGGACACAGGTGAGAGCACACGGTAACCGTGGCAGAGCCTAGGGAGTTGACCATTGGTCCTGCAGAGGCTCATTTCTGTGGCTGTGATGCAAATGTTGTCACCAGATTCCCCAGCACTTTCTGTAGTTGGCTAATCTCTGGAAATGATGTAAGATCATTTTTAACATACAACTGCGTTTTCTAAAATCCAGCAGAAACAACCTGTAGTCCATTGGCCAACTTAGCCTTGTTTCTCCCCAGCATCGTTTATGTGGTATCATCTCTTAGTTACTTCTTTGCCTGCCTAACTCCAGTGTAAAGAGATTATTGGAGTAAAGCCAGTCGAGGGTCAAGGTACAGAAATTTCTGTTGATCGGTTTTATAAGACCCCTTTCTCAACAATGCATGGATGATGTACAGTAATGAACATTTCTGCACTTTGATACATAAACGCAGTTGTTTAGCCTAGGCTGTGAAAAGATTTTCAGAGGGTGGCACGAATTGTGGGCATTCAATGCAATGGGTTAAAAAAAAGAGATCAACAGGAAGTTATTGTAGAACCACAATAATAATACAAACAATATTTATAGCAGATCATTAGAGTCTGAATTACAATGGAATCACAGCTACTTCTATCTATAGTCTTTACTTCAATGCCCGTCTGTTTCCTGAAAGCTTAAAAGATATGTATAACAGAGTTCACGTAATATGTCACTCCATAATGAAGCCAAGGCTGACTCCTCCTTTTATGGTATTCTTCCTTGGGTCCTTGAAGGATTTTTTTTTTTTTAATGTAATGGCTTACAATCCACTCCTTTTTTTCCTTTTTACAGAACTCCCCACTCCTGATGCCCTGTGGGAAAAGCTATGAAAAGAAAATAAAAGGACTGTGGGAGAGAAGTTGGTGGAAAACAAGCCCTCTAAACTTGAGAGGCTTTTTTTCTTTTCATTTTTTTTTCTTTTACATAGAAATTATTCACATAAAGAAAATAAGAGATTTATAATTCCCATAATTTGGCTAGAAGAAGCACACAAGTACATACTTCCTGTGTGTTAGTCATTTGGGGTTGCCTAGCTGCAAAACACAAATATATTGCAAAACTATTTTTTTCATCTCAATCGTCGACATCTGTCAACGAATCTACTCCCTTAATTTGTTTTTCAGTGTGTTAAAAACAATAGACGTCACCATATAAAATTCCAAATTTCTGACGACTCCAACATTGTTTAACTCTGCATTTGATCCCCGATCTTGCTTCAGTGTCGGGATTGTCTGAGGCTGCTTCAGAGAGAATGGCCTAAAATTAACTAAAAGTGCTAGAAATGGGCAGTGTTGACACACTGGAAGAATGTTTTTTCTTTTTTCCTGAAGCCAGTAGAACAAAGAAAGAAATGTTGTTTTGTGCAGAGATGCATTAAATTCCCCATTGCAAATTTCAAGTATGTTAGCATTATTCTAGAACAAATTGCTCCAGTGTTGACTTCTGATGGTGTAATGAGTATTCTGAGATACTTGAATGTGATCCCAGATTCCCTGGTGTTTACCTCCTCAGGGTTGGCTAAGGGTCATGGCTAATACAAAGCGTAGCAAAGGCACTTCTGGAATAGGGTTTACATAGCCCCTTCTGTCTTCCTGTCCCATGTGGTTGGCACAGACCAATGTGCACCAACTCCCTACAAAGTCCCTGAGCCCAAAGAAGTGATGCAATACCTCCTAAAGCGAGGTGTTGAAAGAGAATGAGAATGTGATAAGCTGAGTTTTCTTGGATGTTTCATCCACAGGGTAGGGATATGGGGCAACTCTTCATTTCACCATGTACAAGTGGACCTCTGATGTTGTACTTGATGCCTGATGTTTATGTGGGCAACCTGTCCTGTGTCAGTCACCCCAAGAAAAACTAGCTCAGTGCCTGGCACATGGTTGGTATTTAATGAATATTTGCTTAGTTAACAACATGTGGGGTTGTTGTTCAGTCACTCAATCGTGTCAGACTCTTTGCTACCCCATGGACTGCAGCACGCCAGGCCTCCCTGTCCATCACCATGTCCTGGAGTTTGCTCAAACTCATGTCCATCGAGTCAGTGATGCCACCCAACCATCTCATCCTCTGTTGCCCCCTTCTCCTCCTGCCCTCAATCTTTCCCAGCATCAAGGTCATTTCCAATGAGTTGGCTCTTCCCATCAGGTGGCCAAAGTATTGGAGCTTCAGCCTCAGCATCAGTCCTTCCAGTGAATACTCAGGGTTGATTTCCTTTAGCATGGACTGGTTGGATCTCCCTGAAGTCCAAGGGACTCTCAAGAGTCTTCTCCAACACCACAGTTCAAAAGCATCAATTCTTTGGTGCTCAAACTGCTTTATGGTCCAGCTCTCACATCCTGGAATACATAGTCATCCACACATGACTACTGGAAAAGTCAGTTTTAACTGTATGGATCTTTGTTGGCAAAGTGATGTGTCTGCTTTTTAATATGCTATCTAGGTTTACCACAGCTTTTCTTTCAAAGAGAAAGCATTTTTCACAAATGGGCTCAACACAGGGATTCTAGAGTTACTGGCAGAGAGATTTGAATATACTTGGGACCTCTTGTAAGATCCCAGACATGAAGACAAGTGGGACCAACTCCTAGCACAAGAATCATTTAAAAAGCAAGAAAATAGTCAAGGCTCCTCTTTGCAGTTTCACTTTGGACCTCAACTTCTTGACAAATGCTATTCTAACAGAACAAAGGAGAGGGTAAACCTTTCTAGGATGATTATAGCTTTGTGATGGGCATGAGGTTCAGTCCAATAAAACGTTCATGACCAATGAGGTGACTAAGCATAGCATGATTTGGGCCAGGGACTCTACCTCATTTCTACATCTTCTCTCTAGTTTCCTTGATTATAGTCTCAAAGTTACTTCTCTCCTCCCTGCTTCCTTGTTTGTAATGTGGAAATACCCTAAATAAACAACCTTTGAAAACATGCATTCATTGCACTAGAATTGGAGGGAAAAGCAGGCACGATTCAGATTTAGCCTTCCCTGAAGACTTCTCTGGTGGTCCAGTGGCTAAGACTCCATGTTCCCAAAGCAGGGGCCCTAGTTCAATCAATCCCTGGTCAAGGACCTAGATCCCCCGTGCTGCAACTGAGACCCAGCACAGCAAAATATACATTTTTTAAACAGACAAAAAATGAAACAAATTTAGCCTGTCACTAAAAACAGTAAAGCATGAGATGCCTTGGTTAGAAAAACTAGCTTTCTCAACTATCTAGGACTCACCCAAGGGCATCATTTTGGAGTTCTCCATGCCAGCTGTATCAACTGGCAATTTTTCAAGTTTTTGAGCCTAATACACACAGAGAAGGGCATAAATAGGTATTTTAAAATGTGAATTTTGTGAGGCAAAAATTTCAGCGAGGAGAATAAAATGAAGCCATTTCTTCCCTTTCATGCTTTTGAGGGTCTGTCCTCATGCATAAAACTTTTGTGGTAGTACTTTATGGTTTTTCTCTCCAAAGAGCATTATGTCTTTTTCAGAATTATGGTACGTAGCCCACTCTCGGGTTTTCCCTGGTGGCTCCACTGGTAGAGAATCGGGTTGGGAAGATCACCTGGAGCAGGGATAGGCTACCCACTCCAGTATTCTTGGGCTTCCCTTGTGGCTCAGTTTGGTAAAGAATCCGCCTGTAATGCGGGAGACCTGGGTTTGATCCCTGGGTTGGGAAGATCCCCTGGAGGAGGGAAAGGCTACCCACTCCAGTATTCTGGCCTGGAGAATTCCATGGACTGTATAGTCTATGCAGTCGCAAAGAGTCGGACATGACTGAGAGACTTTCACTTTCACCCACTACAGTATTCATGGGCTTTGCTGGTAGCCCAGATGGTAAAGAATCCGCCTGCAATGCAGGAGACCTGGGTTCAATCCCTGGCTTGGGAAAATCCCCTGGAGGAGGGCATGGCAACCCAGTCCAGTATTCTTGCCTGGAGAATCCCCATGGATAGAGGAGCCTGGCAGGCTATAGTCCATGGGGTCCCAAAGAGTCAGACACAACTGAGCAACTAAGCACACAGCACAGCTTAGCCTACTCTAATCAACCTGGTTAATGTAAATGAAGCAAGAGCAGACATAATTCAAAACCACCAATAATTTCAAAGGGCATTTGTGCTTGATTTTGGAATGTAAATGATATCCCCACCCCCTGCCCCCCACTCTAGTACTCTTGCCTGGAAAATCCCATGGACAGAGGAGCCTGGTGGGCTGCAGTCCATGGGGTTGCTGAGGGTCGGACACGACTGGGCGACTTCACTTTCCCTTTTCACTTTCATGCATTGGAGAAGGAAATGGCTACCCACTCCAGTGTTCTTGCCTGGAGAATCCCAGGGATGGGGGAGCCTGATGGGCGGCCGTCTATGAGGTCACACAGAATCAGACACTACTGAAGTGACTTAGCAGTAGCAGCAGCTGTGTCCATTAGACTAATGTTAGATTAGGGCTAATTTCCAGAGCACCCAGCAACCAAGAGTATAAAGAAACTGCTAAGATACCTCCTAGGGCCAGGATGAGGCCAAACCAAGAGAAAGAGCTCTCTGTAAACAAGCAGCAAAGTGGGCAACAGTGACAAGGAAGCATTATCTCATTTATTCTCACCCTGTCCCTTGAAACAAGGTAGGGATACAGTCAAGGATTTTGAATCGGGAGGATCCAGGGACACATAGGACCAGAGCCATATTAGAAAGGGGGGGCGGGGTGCTGGGATGTCAGGGGCCACCTGACAGGCCACGCCCATGCCAGGGCAAGTATGTTACCTGATTTTAACTCTCATAACAACATGAAGTTATCCTCATTTTACAGAGGATTCCAAGTACCGGAGAAGCTGATTAACATGCTAAGCACACACACACACACCTAGGGAGTGGCAGGGCAGGGACTTTTTTAACTTGATCCGAAAGCCTCTTCCCTTTCCATAAGAATCAAGCTCACTAAACCTCTTAACATCACATGTAACAGGAAAATTTAGCCTTATGTGAGATATAATAAAAGTATAGAATTCACCAGCAGTACGAAAGGAAACCTGGTTTATTTATGGGGCAGATTCCTAATAGGCAGACACAATGTTTCTGTTCTGCTTCCAGTCCAGAAGTCTTGTTTCAATGATCAGCCAATACATCTGCCCAGACGCGATGCCTTAGAATCATCTTTATTCTTTTTCCTCTCTCGTCTACAGCTGTATCAACCAGTAACAAAATTCTGTCTCTCTTGCTTTATAAATGTCTCTCACATTTGTGCTTCCCCACCCTTGTTTCCTTTATATAAGAGGCTTCTCTGGTGGCTCAGGTGGTAAAGAATCTGCCTGCAATGCAGGAGAGCTGAGTTGGATACCTGGAAGATCCCCTGGAAAAGGGAATAGCTACCCACTCCAGAATTCTTGCCTGGAGAATCCTATGGACAGAGGAGCCTGGTGGGGTACAATCCATAGGGTCACAAAGAGTTGGACATGACTGAGTGACTAATACCCTTTTTTCCCTTATATAGGAAGCTCGAGTGTAAGTCAAAGATGTGATACCTGGACTTTTGCCTTATCCACCCAACTTTTCTTTGCATCTTGAAATTACCTGTACTTTGTGACAAGGTTCATTTTTATATATTTAAATCCTTAGCATGCTTCAGACTTTGAGCTTCTGTGCCAGGGTAGGCAAAAAACAGGTGTAGCCCTGTCCTTTAGGAGCTTATAATCTACCAGGGAAATAGACAAAAACATGCAAAGAAATTCATAATTATAAGACTGTAGAGCTTTAAAAAATATAAATAAGGTGCTGGGGTAGAGAACAGTGAGGAACCTGCTTAAATAAGGTGGCCTGGGATGACTTCTCTTAAGAGGTGATATTTCAGCTGAGATGGAGCTTATAAAAGGTCAAGAGTGAAATTGCCAGGAAAGGCAACAACAGGTGAAAAGTCGCAGGATGTAAATGAACTTGTCTGGCTGCAAAATGACATGAGGCAGAAAAAGTGAGCATGCATTGCCAGTCATACAAGGTCTTCTAGTTCAAGTCAAAGAGTTTGTGTTTTCTTCCACGTGAGATGGAGGCCACTGACAAAAAGGTGGTTGTCTGATGAGATTTATATTTTAGGTTCTGAAAGGAAACGGGTATGATTGAAGTGTAAAGAGCAAGGAAAAATGTGAATCAAGGTGAGGCCAGAGGTGGAGATGAGGTCAGACCATGCAGGGTGCATTAAATTTTTGGACTTTTATCCTCAGAGCCACAGGAAGCCACAAAAGTGTTTTAAATAGAAGGTGACTTGAAAAGATTTGCTATGACAGAGAAAAAGGGCAGAAGTAGGCAAGAAAGGAACTAGAAAGGCCAGTTATGAGGCTGCTTCAGGTGTTCATGCAAGAGATAACAATGGCTTAGACTAAGGCAATGGAGAAAGGGGAACAAATTTAAGGTAATTAAATTTTTAAAAATTTACTTATTTTTAATTTTTTTTCTTTTGTAGTCAGAGAACTTAAAGTAATATCTACCATCTTAGCAAAATTGTTCCAACTTTACTGAGATGTAATTGTCATATAACATTGTGTAATTTTAAAGGGTACCTCGTGTTGATCTGATACAGTTTTATACTGCAAAATGTTTACTAATGTAGCTAGCTAGCACCTGCATCTTGTCCCATAATTATCATCTCTTTTTTTGTGGTGAGAATATTTAAGATCTACTTCTTAGCAACTTTCAAGTACATAGTATAATATTATTAACTGTAATCACCATGCTGTACATTAGATCCCTAGAACTTACTCATCTTATAACCAGATACTATTGTTATTGTTGTTCAGTTGCTAAGTTGTGTCTGACTCTTTGCAACCCCAGGGACTGCCCCAGACCAGGCTTCCCTGTCCTTCACCATAGGCCCTATATTGTAAATCTCCATAGTTTATTCATCTTGCATAACTGAAACTTTTTGTCAGGTACCTGGTAACCATCATTGTACTCTCTGTGCTATTATTTCAACTATTTTAGATTCCACATATAAGTGGGATCATGTAGCATTTCTCTTTCTGCGTCTGGTTTATTTCACTTACCATAATATCTTCTGGGTCCATCCTGATTGTGCAACAAATGGCAGGATTCCCTTCCTTTTTTGTTATAATTGAAGTATAGTTGATCTACAATGTTGTGTTGGTTTCAGGTATACAGCAAAGTGATTCAGGGCTTTTTTTCAGATGTTTTTCATTATAGATTATTACTAGATACTGAATATAATTTCCTGTGCTCTTCAGCAGGACTTTGTTGTTTATCTATTTTATATATAGTAGTGTGCCCCTGTTACTGCAAAACTCCTCATTTGTCCCTCCCCTGCCCCTGCCCCTTGGGTAACCAGAAGTTTGTTTTCTATGTCTGTAAGCCTGTTTCTGTTTTGTAAATAAGTCGTTTGTATTATTCTGTTAGATTCCATGTATAAGTAATGCTATATGATGTTTTCTTTCTGTGCCTGACTTATTTCACTCCGTATGGCAATCTCTGGGTCCATCCATGTCTCTGCAAATGGCATCATCTAGTTCTTTTCCGTGGCTGACTAGTATTCCACAGTATGCATGTACCACGTCTCCTTTACCCATTCATCTGCTGATGGACATTCAGGTTTCTTCCATGTTTAGTCTACGGTGCTGCTGTCAACATGTATTATTAAGATATATGTGTACATGTATCTTTACAAATTAGAATTCTCATCTTTTCCAGATATATGCCCAGAAGTGGGGTTACTGGGTCAAATGGAAACTCTTGTTTTTAGTTTTTAAAGGAAACTCTGTATTGTTCTTCATAGTGGCTGTACTAATTTACATTTCCACTAACCGTGTAGCAGGGTTCCCTTTTCTCCACACCCTCTCCAGCATTTATGGTTTGTAGATTCTTTGATGATATGACCGCTCTGTCCATAGTGAGGTGATACGTCATCATCAGCATTTTGACTTGCATTTCTCAGTTAGTGATGCTGAGCATCTTTTCATGTACCTGTTGGCCACCTGTATGTCTTCTTTGAAGAAATATCTATTAGGACTCCCTACTTTTTAAGGCTGAATAATGTTCCCTTGTATGCATATACCACATTTTCTTTACGGTAATTTTAAAAAGTAAAACTGATAGAACTGGCTCATGGATGTGGATGGGGCAAGGACCAAGCGAGATGAGGCAAAGGGTAGAATCAAGGATGTTTTGTACAGAATTAGGAAGACAGTAGTGCTGTTTAGTGACTGGGAAATTGGGGCATGGTTTGAGAATGCTTGGAAGATCAAGAGAACAAGTTTGAACATGTTAACTTTCAGGTAACTCTGACATAACTCAAGTGTCCACACAGAGGTGTCATCTATACAGCTGTATCCATAAGAGTAGCACTCAGAAAAGAATTCTGGGCTAGAGATAATAGACTGTGAGAGGAAAATCAAGCAGAAGGAAATAAACCAAGCCATGGAAATGAATGAGTCTACAGAGAAAGAAGAAAAGGGACAAAGAGCTGGAAGAATCCCATCACTTAGAGACTGGATAGAGAACGAAGGCTCAGAAGGTGAAGAATCCACCTGTCCAGGAGTGGGATTACTGGGTTCAATGCGGGAGACCTAGGTTTGATCCGTGGGTTGGAAAGATCCCCTGGAGGAAAGTATGGCAACCCACTCCAGTATTCTTGCCTGGAGAATCCCCACGGACAGAGGAGCCTGGCGGGCTACAGTCCATGGGGTCGCAAAGACCCAGACAAGACTGAGCAATTAACGCAGCTTAATTTTGGATTACAATCCAACAGAGAAAAGTAGCCAGAGGGACAGGGAGAAAATCAGGAAAGGGTGATGTTCCAGAAACTAACAGAAAACAGTGTTTCAAGGGGGAATACTCAATAGCAGAGGCAGACCCTGCTGAGAAACCGGAGCTGAAACTAGCACTGTGACCACCACATGTGACGGTGCTGAGGCAGCGAGCCCAGCAGGGAGAAGCCATTCGGGGCTGGGCTGAAATGGGAAGAGAAGACCGCAACACAGTGTGTGCAGGCAAAGCCCTGCCTAAAATCCTTATTTAATTCTGTCACTTCTTCAGTGAGAAACTGCGTGGCTCCCTGTGCACCGCCGGTAACATAAACCCCCAGTGTTCTCGCCTCACTGTCAGCTTGCCTTCCAGCTGAATACTCTGTTCCGGTCACACTGAACTCATCCGGTTACTTCCTTTCCCCTTTACCTCTGCCCACATGCATTCCTAGGCCGAGAATTCCCTGCTCACGAGCTTCTTTGTGTCCCCACTCCTACATGAAGGTTTTCACAATTGCCCTGATCTTTCCCTCGGAATTTTCCAAGGCACCTTCTGTCTGTGGCCCCTAGAATGACATTTATCAAAGAGTGCTGTTATTCATGTTATCTTTCATGTCATCTCTTACCAAAGGGTCAGGATTACAGTGCACTTTGCATTAAACATTTTCCCAACACAAAATCTCACCTATATTAGTACATAGTATTGTCTGACCCATGTGACATTTTCCATTCATTTCCTCCTAACTTTGGAGTTGGCATCAAGAACAGACTTACCCACACAACTGCCTAGATGCCTTCTGGAGGAAAACTGCTACCAAGTGACAAGACCCTGATCCAATGACTATGTTTTTGTTTTGCTATTAGTAACCTTTTTTTTTTTTTTTTTAACCCTTAGAGGGTTAGTTTTACAGAAAAATTACAAAGAAAGCACAGGGTACACCACCTCTAGTTTCCCCTATTATTAATATCTTATATTAGGCACATTTGTTACAATTCACGATCAATATTGACACATATTATTACTATTATAGCCTAATGCTCATAGTTTGTTCAGATTTCCTTAATGTTTGCCTAGTGTTCTTTTTCTAGTCCAGGGACCCCCTCAGGATGTCATATTACATTCAGTCATCATACCTAAGGAGAATTAGGCATCTCCTCTTGGCTATGAAAGTTTCTCAGCTTTTCTTGTTTTTTGGTTATCTTGATAATGTTGAGGGGTACTGGTCAGGTATTTTGTAGAGTGACCCTCAATTTGAATTTGTCTGGTATTTTTCTCACGACTGGGCTTGTGGGCTTGGGGCGGGGGGGTGGGGACCAGAGAGATAAATTGCCGCCAGTCTCATCATATCAAACGTGTGTACTATCCACATGGCCTGTCACTGTTAATGTTGACCTTAATCTCCTAGTGCCTGTCATGTTTCTCCACTGCCAAGTGGGTTATTTCCCCCACTTTCCACACTTGTGCTCCTTGGAAGGAAGTCACAATGTGCATCCCACACTGAAGAAGTGGAGGCGATCTCTGCTCCTCCTACCAGAGGGCAGAGTAGCTACAAAAATTATTTGAAAGCAGATTTGTCTCTTGTTCCCCCATTTACTTAGCTCCTAAACTACCTATTTACGTAAGGATGGACCCTTGATACTTGTTTTATACTTTGAATTACAATCCAATACTAACTTCTGTTCTATTGCTCAAATTGTTTCCAATTTTCACCATTGGGAACTCTTCTATTTGCCCTTGTATCTCTTTGACATACCCACATCCTTGAGGGCTCTTTGGTTTGTTATATTTTGAGGTTTTTGTTTTTTTTTTTTTTTGCTCAAAAACAGGATGCTCTGTGTGCATGTTGTATATTTTCTGCCTGAGTCCTAGAATCACCCTTTTCTTGAAGGAACCCCAGTTCCACTTATTGGAGAATGGCATTAGAAAGCAAGATCAGGGGAATTTCCTAGAAGTCTGGTGGTTAGCACTCTGCACTTTCACTGCAGAGGGTGTTCAATCCCTGGCTGAGGAACTAAGATCTCAAAAGCTGCATGGCATGGCCAGAAAATACATATATAAAAGCAAGATCAGGTGTGCTTATTACTACTGAGTCGTCATTGCATCTAGGCCCTCTCAGGTGACAGAGCAAGGAAATATATACATGTGTATTAATCGCCAAATATTTATATATAAACTATCAATAGTAATAAGTAGGGGCTTATTAGTAATAATAATAGTAATAAGCTAGGGGCTTCCCTGGTGGCTCAGTGGCAAAGAATCTGCCTGCCAATGCAGGAGACATGAGTTCAGTCCTGGTCCAGGAAGATCCCACTTGCCTTGGAGTAACTAAGTCTATGCGCCACAGCCACTGAAGCCGGCACGCCCTCGAGCTGGTGCCCTGCAGCAAGAGAAGCCACCACAATGAGCAGCTTCCACACCACAATTAGAGTAACCCTCACTCACTGCAACCAGAGAACAGCCCACACAGCAGTGAAGACCCAGCACAGCCAAAAATAAATAAATACATAAAATTATTTTAAAAATATAAGAAATAGTGAGCTAAACATTAGCTCATAACGATGTCTCCCGCTTTTATCCATTACCTTCTCCCTTTATTTGCAAACTCTCCCTCTAGCAATGAGATACCTAGGTCTCAGCTTATACCATCCATCTAAGGTGTTTGGTTTCACGGGTATAGTGATTTCAGAGTGTTCACCCATACTCACACCCCTTTGGGGGACAGCTATCAGCTAGAGTATCGTGCTTATGGATAGTTCCTTTTGCCTCTAGTCTTATAGACTCCTCTTATTTCCAGAGTTACTTGGATCAAAATCTTTCCCCCTTTATCACATTTGGTAAAGCTGTTTCATATATTTGAATATAGTTAGATTATTTTTGACACATTCTGAACTCCATCCCGGGATCTTAAATGAGCTCTTCAGAACTTTGCATAAATGTAGGTTCACGCTTTGTGCTGTGACATTCTGAGGGTTTTGATAAGTGCAGTATCATGTATGCCCCATTTCAGTATCATACAGACCAGTTTAACAACCCTAATATTTCCTTGTGGGTCATCTATTCAACCTCGCCACTCCAGCTGCTGGGCACCTACTCATGTGTTCAATGTCTCTATGGTTTGGACTTTTCCAAAATGTCATATACATAGAATCATACAGTATGTAGCCTTTCTAGACTGGCTTCTTTCCCTTCCAAATATATATTTCAAATTCATCTGTGTATTTCCATGCCGACTTGGTAGCTCGTTCTCACTATCACTGAATCGTATTCCGATATATAGATGTACCACGATTTGTTTATTCGTTCACCTATTGAAGGATATCTTGGTTGCCCTCAGTTTGAGACCATTACAAACAAAGCTGCTAGAAACATTCATGTGCAGGTTTTGTGTGGGCATAAATTTTCATGTCAGTGGTATAAATACCTAGGAACATGATTGTTAGGCCATAAGCTAATAAGCTTTGTAAGAAACCGCCAAACTGTCTTACAGAGTTGCTGTACCATTTTGGATTCCCATTGGCAACAAAGGAGAATTTCTGTTGCTTCACATCCCACCAGGAATTGGAATCGTCAGTTCTTCAGCTTTTAGTCACATTCCTTTATTATCCTTTTAATATCTATCGAATCACTAATGATGATCCATCTTCAACTTCTGATATTGGCAATTTGTTTAATCCTCTCTAGTTTAATTCTCACGTAGCTCGAGGTTTATGAATTTTATTGACCTTTCAAAGAACTAGTTTTGGTTTCATTGATTTTCTTTATTGTTTTCCTGTTTTCAGTCATTGATTTCCACCCCAATTTTTTATTGCTTCTTTTCTTCTTCTTGCAATAAGATTACATTGTTCTTCCTTATTTAATATCATAAGGAGTAAATCAATTATTGCTTTTTAGATTTTTCTTCTTTTCTATTATGCTCTTTTTAGTGCTATAAATCTCCCTCTCAACACTGCTTTTGCTGCACACCACAAATTGTGTTATATTGTATTTTTATTTTCCTTCATATCAGATTATTTTAAAGTACCCTTGAGACTTCTGTTCAACTCATAGCTTATTTAGAATTGCAGAGTTTGATTTCCAAATATTTGAGAATTTTATGGCTATCTTTCAGTTGTTGCTTTAGCTTAATTCTGGGGTGATCCAAGAATATACTTATATGAATTTTGCTCATCTAAATTTGTTGAGGGGTATTTTATGGCCCAGCATGTGGTCTGTTTTGGTGAATGTTCCACTGAAACTTGAGAAGAAATTGTCTTCTGCTATTTTTGGATGAAGAATTCCATAAACATCAATTACATCAAGTTCACTGGTTGTACTGTTCACATCGTCTCCATCTTGATTGTTTTCTGCCTGCTTGAGCTGTTATTGACAGGGGTGTGCTCTGCTGTGTGCTTAGTCACTCACTCGTGTCTGACTCTTTGCAACTCCATGGACTGCAGGCCCCCAGACTCCTCTGTCCGTGGGGATTCTCCAGGCAAGGACACTGGAGTGGGCTGCCATTGACAGGGGTATGAGGCACTTAACTATGTCTTGACCTTTGAAACAAAACCACTTCCCAACAGTACAGATCCAAGTTCTCTCTGATCTAACCCAGTTGTCTTTCCATGAATTATGAAAATGAGCATCCTTGGCACTAGATCCATGAAATGACAGGCCAACAGCCACTTGTAGAGGATACTGTGGAAGGGAATCATGAATCAGGACAATCTGAATTAGATTTCTAAGATCCTTTCTACTCTGGGATTCTCTTAGTGGTGCTTTTTACTTTGATTTTTTTCTTCTTCTCTGCTCCTATTCTTGCTTCTGCCTCACAGTCCTGCTATTTTTGTCCTCAGTAACAGACGTTCTTGGTTAAACAAAACCTGATCTGTGACTTCTGACCAATATATAAGAGTATATTCATTGAGGGACCTAAGTGGGTCAATAGGTCCCTCAATATCTTTCTGTTTTTTTCCCCAAGATCATTCTTTAATAAGAAGGACTTGTCTTAAAATATTCAAGCAAAGAGTAAAAAATATATATACCTCCCTGTGAGCCAGATAAAGTGATGATTCTGAAAAAAGCTGAAGAAATTTAAGGAGTCTTTATCAATATTTCTAGCCAAAACAGTGATTCTCTTGCTATCCTGCTATCTTTTCCTGAAATAAAATTGCTTAAAAGGAAGAGCTCTTTAAAACACCTGAACTTAGGGATGCCTGAACTTGGATAGTAAGGAAGATTCTGCTAAGTGGGGACGAAGAGTGCAGGGAAGACCTGCTCCGCTGCTCTTTGCATTTATATCCCCAGAAAAGTGATGAGCCTGTGGAAACTTTGACAGATGGCTCTTTTATGATGTCTGTAAGTCAGCTGTGCAAATTAGCATATCTTATACCTAATATTAGAGAAATTTCCTAAGTGTCTCCTTCTCTACGTATTCTTTGTTGGGTTTTCTTGGGACTCCCTGACTTTAGAGGATTTTAACTGTTTTAGGTCCACAAAGAAGGGCAATTTGGTTATGTTCAGCAGAAAAGTCTGGCCCAAAGCCTGATCTATGACCCGACAAAGGGACAGAAAATTCGCAATCAGAATTGTCTTGGAAACTCAGGAAAGTACAGCTGCTATTTATTGCTTACCTCTCCCACAAGGACTTCCCTTTGAGAAAGAGCCTTGTAACTATTCATTAGTTCTCAGAGCTTCATGTTAGATGGATGAATGACTAGAATTTTCATTCCATTTTTGTAGACAAGAGTGAGAAACAGCAAGCTTTTAATTATTTGCTCAAGGACAGGATTGGGTCTTCTCAAATGCCAGTTCCTGTTCACTGCCTAAGCAGTTTCATAGCCTGTAATATTTAAATTACTGCTTAAATGTTTTATTTAATGATAAATGGCTTTTGCCATCATAGATGGGAAATAGCTTTGGCCATTTTCTTGCTTGAATAACCGGAGTCTCTGAGAGGGTAGGCTCATTCTTAGAAGGTACAAATGAGAAATCTGTTTTATACAGGTTTCCAAGTGCAAATTGGCTTGTGTAAGGGGAGAAAGAAGGAAAACATAGCCCCAGTTTCCTGTCCTCTATGCCTCAGCTCATTGCCCTGAGAAAATGGGAGCTGTTTTTCTAAATACCCAGTGTTATCGTGATATCTGTGGAAACTCCCTAAAATTTTAAAACAAAAGAAAATAACACAACACACACACACACACACACACACACACACACACAAGTTGTAGCTAAAAGCCTGCTGTGCGTCTCTGAGCAATTTCAAAAGAAAGGCAGTGCCTTGAAAATAGAGGTCAAAGAGGGATTCTAAAAGCGAAAATACAACTAGATAGCATCTAGCCATTTGGTTCAGTGATGAACAAATCACTAATTCAGTAGAGTAAGTCAGGATGTCAGGGCATCCATATGCATCTGTTTACCCATCTGTAAAATGGGTCACTGACCTGTGAGGCCCCTTTTATTGTAGGCATTTGTGATTTGAAGGATCCTTCCAATATCCCTGAGTTCAAGCAAGAGCAGACATTTCCCTGAACAATCTTGGGGACTATTCATCCTCTTGTGTGCAGCCCCAACGTTCTCATGCTTAACTCTACATAACAGGACTCTTTCCTTTCCCCACATTTCAGTGTTGTTTCCTGGCTTCTTCATGCTTTCCAGGACGCGGTTGTTCCTGGAGCTTTTTTGCTGACAGTGAACTCTTTCCACTCGCTTCCCAGATTTTTTCACAGATGTTCTCTATATCAACAGAACAGCCACAGCTGGTGCCTGGTCAGTGAGAGTCTAAGGAATTTGCTGGTTTCTTTTCATCTTGGCAAATATCATTCAGATAAGCAAATAACTTTCCAAAAATCCCAGAAGAATCTATGTATGTGATAGTTTCCCTGTCACTTTCTTTTCAAAAACGTGTCTTCATTTTGATATTTTTATCACCGGGAATAAAGATTTAAAAAGGAATCCATAAATTGCAAGAGAAAGCAGTAATTGCCTTCTGAGTTGAGTGTAACATGCGAAGCCAGTGTGAAACCCTGAATGGTCCAGATCTGTAATGTAAGCTTTAGACCTTGAGTTTACACTTAACACAGAGCAGAAAGACCCCCTTATAGGTGTGCCTGCAAGCAGAGTGTGGTATATTATGACTCTGAAGATCAAGTTCTATTTTGCTGAAATGAGTTTTGAAAATAGTCTAAGGAAAAGTTATGTTTTCCTAAAGTAAAAATTGAGTTTGGGCACCAAACTATTGTACATGCTGTTTAAATGAGATTTGAGCATTTCCAAGTGATTGCAGGTTTTGGTTTTGTGTTTGTAATTCCCTCTTGCAATTTCCCCATACCTGCTCGCCTAAGGTTAAGAAAGATACATCTCATGTGATTTCTTTTATTACTTACATATTTGATGTACAGTTTTGATAGCTGAGTCCATTATTAACCTTGAAGAAGATGATCTAAAAAAGCTAAGCATACTTTAGTATTTTTATTTACATGACAGGTATGTACATTATATATATAAATATACATATATTAACAAGAGTGAGAAACAGTAATATGGAATAATCTGTTACATGTAAAAATATAATTCTATGCTATTATATAGAAATGCATATTATATAAATTTACTTACATATAAATTTATTTATATACCTAAGAATAAATATATGTGTATAGATATATAAAGAAATATTTAATACATATAGGTATGCATAAGTAAATTTAAATAAATTTATATAAGTAAATTTATATAACATATACTCCTATATAATAATATATAATTGTATATGGCATATATTTATAAAGTCTATAATATTATATATTTATTATTGGAGCTTTCCGGTGGTACTAGTAGTGGTAACCCGCCTGAAAATGCAGGAGACATAAGAGATGCTGGTTCGATCCCTGGGTTGAGGGGATCCTCTGGAGCTGGGCATGGCAATCTACTTCAGTATTCTAGCCTGGAGAATCCCATGGATTGAGGAGCCTGGCTGGCTACAGTCCACAGGGTCACAAAGTTGGACACGACTGAAGCGACTTTGCATGCACACATGGCTTTTAATCACATATTACTGTGTCTTCCACTATATAGATGATAGAGATGTATTCATCTGTATGTAGGTATAGGGGCTTGCCAGGTAGCCCAGTGGTAGAGAACACGCCTGCCAATGCAGGAGACGCAAGAGATGCAGGTTTGATCCCTGGGTCAGGAAGATCCCCTGGAGTAGGAAATGGTAATCCACCCCAGCATTCTTACCTGGGAAATCCCATGGAAAGAGGAGCCTGGTGGGCTGCAGTCCATGGGGTTGCAGAGTCGAACACAATTGAGCGGCTGAGCACACACTCAGCACATAAATGTAGATATACTGTAGCTTCCACTGTCTATATTTATATTTATATCTGTATAAATAAGGACATAAAAGTGTAAGAGGAAGAGCATTGCATGAACTGCAAAGAAAACTATGCTAGTCCTTTCACAAAGATAATTTTAAAAAGTCATTTCAATTCTCCCTGACTTCTCATCAGTCTGTAAAATAGCAATGATTCCATCTGACCTACTTACTTTTCAAGCTCAAATGAGAAACTGTTCTAGGAGAAAAATGCAAATGTGAAGTCCAGGTGTATCCCTGTGAATCACGTGTGTGAAGAAACACCCTTTTGTTCTATACAGTCACCTCTCTGTGTAAACATTCACATGATTTGAAGCAAATATTAATACAATGTAAAAATATTTGATTCACCTTTATGAAAGGGAGAATGGCTTTCATGCTGAAAAAGCGTCATTATAGAATGACTTTCAATATCAAGTTCAGGTGAATGTGAAAAGGTTTCCTTTTTGGGAAACATGTTGATTGTAGAAAGTAGAGTGTGTAGTTTAAAGCACTGGTTCTCCCCTCATGGTGCAGCCCCACCCCTGGAGGTTCTGATTTGCTTGATCTCAGCTAAGACCTGGTGTAATTCTATGCATCTTTGAGATTTTAATGGGCAGCCAAGTTTCACATGGTGATTTCTGAATTTGTAAGATACAATATTTAACGTACATTCAGGAAAAAGTAATTCTGTGAAAAGTGAATACAGTCAAGTTAGTAAGTATGGAATTTTAACCCAAAGGCAACTATCACAGAATCTATTGAGGACCATCTCTTTGCCTCCCACCCTATCTATTTCTCCCACTGTCTCCCTCTCTCCTTTCTCTTGCTCTCAAAGTATACGAGTCCATCAGATAACTGGAGATTACAATTTCCTGCTATAGTGTGCATATCAGTTCAGATTAAATCCTTTGGAAGAAATTTCATTTCCCTCTTCTATATGAAATTGCCCTTTTAAACAAGTGCATTTTAGGTAAAAGCTTTTCTATTTGATCTGTTCAGCACCTCTTCATTGCAACAAAGCTAGCCTAGTCCTGAATATGTTTGAATGCTCTTGAGTTATAGGGAGTGAAACCATTTTATGCATGTCATGTTTATGCCAATATGCCTTTCCTCTCTGTGGACTGCAAGCTTCGAAATTAGTGGCATTGCCTTGAATCTCGAGGTGGGATCATTTGAAGTGGCACTGTCTTTAAAAGCATGACACGCGAAACTGAAAAAACTGGTAAAGATTAGGAATGTCACTTTTCACCAGAAGACACTTCATGGGAAATTAAAAGTTTGGCTGAAGTTTATGAATGGGATTAAGATAGAAGTCTTTAATTAAAGCACTTCAGAGTCACGCATAACAGAAGGCGAGCTATGGCAAGAATTCTGTTTTCTCTGCTCCCAGGAAGGCTCCCAGGATGTCACAGGGTTTTGCCAGTCTATTCCCTGAAGGTTAGAAGGAGAAGGGTTTGTTTTGGCTTTTGTGTGCTCAGTGTCATCTTCTCAAGTCAGCTGGGGAGACAGAGAAGGGCCATCAAAAGAAGAGGTTCCTATTCCTGTCTCTTCCAGTCAAGTAAATTGAAAAGGGCATTTCATTTATCTCTATCAAGTTTCTTCAACTATCTAGAAAATGGTGATTATAGCCTGAGATTGGAAGGGGAGCCAGAGAGGGAATTCCACCACGTTTTAGGTAGCATCTAAGGAGTACCTCGCTCTGCAGTTCATGACTGCGGACGCCCTCACATAGTCTCAGGAGGCGACTGTCTGGTGAGGGGCATAAAGGGGAAGAAGCCTGAAAACAACTTCTCTGTCTGCTCCAGACTGAATGTTTGTGTCCCCCACCCAGTTCATATGTTGAAGCTCTGGTCTCCAGGGTGATAAGACTTGGAAGTGGGGCTTTACAGAGGCCAGCCGGCTTAACTGCGGCTGAGTTGTATTCCATTGTATATGTACACCACGTCTTTCTTATCCGTTCCTCTATAAATGGACATCTAGGTTGCTTCCATGTCCTAGCTTTTGTAAATAGAGCTGCTGTGAACATTGAGATGCATGTATCTTTTTGAATTGTGATTTTCTCCAGACATATGGCTTTTAAAATTGAATAATGTAAGGTAATTGAATAATTTAAGGTAATTGAATAATTTAAGTGGCAAGGGAAATTATTAAATAGTTTTAGATAGTAGGATAATCTCCAAAAAGGCCAGATAGCCACGCTCTGAAGCTACACAACTAGTTTTTTTTTTTTTTTAAAGCCCAGACAAAAGACAGCACTCTCTCCAGAAAACAAGAAAACCCAGCCATATGGCACGGCTCAGTACCTATACTGCTTGGAGCTGAATTCTGGAACCCTGCTCTGGCTGCCCCTAGAAGTTCTTGAAAAGTGAATCGCTGGCACACGACCATCTGCTTTTATTGTTTACCTCTGAAACCAAGGCCATCACATGCCTTTACAGGAAACGATGGGACTGCATCCTTCTGGCTCCTTCTGGGGATTTCATAACATGGAAAATTATTAAAATGTAGGAAGGGTGTTTGAGAGTGCTGAAAGTGAGGTAGTCACTCAGTCGTGTCTAACTGTTTGTGACCTCAGGGACTGTAGCCCACCAGGCTCCTCTCTCCATGGGATTTCCCTGGCGAGAATACTGGAGTGGATTGCCATATCCTTCTCCAGGGGATCTTCCTGACTCAAGGATGGAACCTGGGTCTCCTGCACTGCATGAGAGGGCTGGACAGTCACAAAAGACGATGGATGTGACAGGAGCGACGCCAGCTGCAACCGATAGCAGCTAACATTACTGATCATGCTTTGCATACTGGGCGTTCTGTTTTTATATATAAAGAGTGTGGCAAAGCCTTAACAAGCATGCATACCTTACTCAGCATCAGAAACTCCTTCTACGGAGAAGGCTTACACGTGTACAGAGGTGGCAAAGTCTTTAAATGGCACAAAAGGTTTACTCAACACCACAGAATTCATACTTGTGAGAAAACCTGCAAATGTAAAACAGAAAATGCAATTCAGACATTCTTTTAAATTTTCTTTACTTTAGGCTGTGCTGTGTCTGTGTACTGAGTGGGCTTTGCTCTAGTTGTGGTGAGCAGGGACTTCTCTCCAGTTGCAGTGCAGGCTTCTCGTTGCGGTGGCTTCTCCTGTAGCAGAGCACAGACTCACAGGCACACGGGCTTCAGAAGTTGCCGCATGCGGGCTCTGTAGTTGCAGTTCCCGGGCTCTAGAGCACCGACTCGGTAGTTGGGACACACGGGCTCAGTGGCTCCGTGGCATGTGGGATCTTCTCGGACCAGGGATGAAACCCAAGTCTTCTGTATTGGCAGACAGAATCTTTACCACTGAGCCACCAGGGAAGCCCTGGGCTTTCTTTTAAATTCTTTGCTGTTAAATGATCTAATCCTCATAGTAAGCCAGGGAGGTGGGCAGTATTATTGTACCTGCTTATAAATAAGGGAAGGCTTTCTTATTTTCACAGCTATTAGTAAGGCCTCCTCAGACAGCCATTTTGCTTTTTTGCATTTCTTTTCCGTGGGGATGGCCTTGATCCCTGTCTCCTGTACAATGTCATGAACCTCCATCCATAATTCATCAGGCACTCTATCTATCACATCTAGTCCCTTAAATCTATTTCTCACTTCCACTGTATAATCATAAGGGATTTTATTTAGGTCATAGCTGAATGGTCTAGTGGTTTTCCCTACTTTCTTCAATTTAAGTCTGAATTTGGCAATAGGCGTTCATGATCTGAGCCACAGTCAGCTCCTGGTCTTGTTTTTCTTGACTGCATAGAGCTTCTCCATCTTTGGCTGCAAAGAATATAATCAATCTGATTTCGGTGTTGACCATCTGGTGATGTCCATGTGTAGAGTCTTCTCTTGTGTTGTCGGAAGAGGGTGTTTGCTATGACTAGGGCATTTTCTTGGCAAAACTCTATTAGCCTTTGCCCTGCTTCATTCCGTATTCCAAGGCCAAATTTGCCTGTTACTCCAGGTGTTTCTTGACTTCCTACTTTTGCATTCCAGTCCCCTATAATGAAAAGGATAACTTTTTTGGGTGTTAGTTCTAAAAGGTCCTGTAGGTCTTCATAGAACTGTTCAACTTCAGCTTCTTCAGCATTACTGGTTGGAGCATAGACTTGGATTACTGTGATATTGAATGATTTGCCTTGGAAATGAACAGAGATCATTCTGTCGTTTTTGAGACTGCATCCAAGTACTGCATTTCAGACTCTTTTGTTGACCATGATGGCTACTCCATTTCTTCTAAGGGATTCCTGCTCGCAGTAGTAGACATAATGGTCGTCTGAGTTAAATTCACCCATTCCAGTCCATTTTAGTTCGCTGATTCCTAGAATGTCGACGTTCACTCTTGCTATCTCCTGTTTGACCACTTCCAATTTACCTTGATTCATGGACCTGACATTCCAGGTTCCTGTGCAATATTGCTCTTTACAGCATTGGACCTTGCTTCTATCACCAGTCACATCCACAGCTGGGTATTGTTTTTCCTTTATTGACTATGCCAAAGCCTTTGACTGTGTGGATCACAATAAACTGTGGAAAATTCTTCAAGAGATGGGAATACCAGACCATCTGACCTGCCTCTTGAGAAACCTGTATGCAGGTCAGGAGGCAACAGTTAGAACTGGACATGGAACAACAGACTGGTTCCAATTAGGAAAAGGAGTACATCAAGGCTGTATATTGTCACCCTGCTTATTTAACTTATATGCAGAGTACATCATGAGAAACGCTGGACTGGAAGAAGCACAAGCTGGAATCAAGATTGCCGAGAGAAATATCAGTAACCTCAGATATGCAGATGACACCACCCTTATGGCAGAAAGTGAAGGGGAACTAAAAAGCCTCTTGATGAAAGTGAAAGCGGAGAGTGAAAAAGTTGGCTTAAAGCTCAACATTCAGAAAATGAAGATCATGGCATCCGGTCCCATCACTTCATGGGAAATAGATGGGGAAACAGTGGAAACAGTGTCAGACTTTATTTTGGGGGGCTCCAAAATCACTGCAGATGGTGACTGCAGCCTTGAAATTAAAAGACGCTTACTCCTTGGAAGAAAATTTATGACTGACCTAGATAGCATATTGAAAAGCAGAGACATTACTTTGCCAACAAAGGTCCATCTAGTCAAGGCTATGGTTTTTCCTGTGGTCATGTATGGATGTGAGAGTTGGACTGTGAAGAAGGCTGAGCGCTGAAGAATTGATGCTTTTGAACTGTGGTGTTGGAGAAGACTCTTGAGAGTCCCTTGGACTGCAAGGAGATCCAACCAGTCCATTCTGAAGGAGATCAGCCCTGGGATTTCTTTGCAAGGAATGATGCTAAAGCTGAAACTCCAGTACTTTGGCCACCACATGCGAAGAGTTGACTCAATGGGAAAGACTCTGATGCTGGGAGGGATTGGGGGCAGGAGGAGAAGGGGATGACAGAGGATGAGATGGCTGGAGGGCATCACTGACTCAATGGACGTGAGTCTGAGTGAACTCCGGGAGATGGTGATGGACAGGGAGGCCTGGCATGCTGCGATTCATGGGGTCACAAAGAGTCAGACACGACTGAGCGACTGAATGAAATGAAATGAATGAATAAATAAGGGAACTAAGGCACAGAGATATTTAGTAAGTTGCCCAGGATTACTAACAGGGAAGAAGCAGAAGCCAAATTCATTCCATTCTCAACCTTTAAATCTTCCTTTTTTTAGATACATACTAGAAAATAATTTGGCAGATGTTAATAAAATTCAGCAATTGCATTCTTGGGCATCTGTCCCAGAGAAATGAAAACTGAAGTTCACACAACAAATGCTCATAGCATCTTTTAGGTATCAGACTTGCACTCCTACCGTAAACAACAAATGATGATGGAACAATTAGAAGTCTGTATGCAAAAAGTGACCTTTGTTCCCCATGCTATCATTTTCAGTAAAGGTAGCAGAGAAAGTCTTTGTGTCCCTGTGTAGGCAAAGATGTCTTACATGTAACCCTCAAACCCTGATCCAAAAGTTGGTAAATTGGAATTCATGAAAATAAAACAGAGATATCACTTTGACAACAAAGCTATGGTTTTTCTAGTAGTTACATATGGATGTGCGAACTGGATCATGAAGAAGGCTGAGCGCTGAAGAACTGATGCTTTCGAACTGTGGTGGTGGAGAAGCTTCTTGAGAGTCACTTGAACTGCAAGGAGATCAAACCAGGAAATCCTAAAGGAAATCAACCCTGAGTATTCATTGGAAGGACTGATACTAAAGCTGAAACTCCAATACTTTGGCCACCTGATGTGAAGAACCGACTCACTGGAAAAGACTCTCATGCTGGGAAAGATTGAGGGCAAGAGGAGAAGGGTGCGGCAGAGGATGAGATGGTTGGATGGCTTCACTGAGTCAGTGGACACAAGTTTGAGCAGACTCCGGGAGATAGTGAAGGACAGGAAAGCCTGGTGTGCTGCAGTTTATGGGGTCACGAAGAGTCGGACGTGGCTTAGCAACTGAACAATAACAACAACAAAGCAAAACAGCCCAACAAAACAAAAGCTCTTCTCTTTGAAGGATGTCAATGAGACTGAAAAGATAAGCCACAGACTGGGAGAAAATATTTACAAATTATATGTTTGGTAAATGAATTATGTCCAGACTATGTACAGAACTCTTAAAATGCAATAGTAAGAAAACAACCTAATTTTTAAAAATAAGCAAAAGATTTGAATAGGCACCTCCCCAAGGAAGACACAGATGACCAACAGGCACAGAAAATATTTCCAACATCATTAGTCATTAGCAAAATTAAAACTAGAATAAGCTAGACCTGGACATCAATTAGAATGACTACAGTTACACAACTGAATATAGAAAGTGTCAGTGAGAATATAGAGCAACTGGAATGCTCATATACCACTGTTGGGAATGCAAAACAATATAGTCACTTTAGAAGACAATCTGGTAGTCTCTTAAAAAATTAAATGTATAGCTACCATCCAATGCAATCATTTTACTCCTAGGTGTTTACTCAAAGGAATTTGAATTTCTGTACAAAAATGGGTACATGAATGTTTATACTAGCTTTATCTGTAATGCCCCAACTGGAAACAACCTGGATGTCCTTCAACAGGTGAATGTTTAAACCAGCTGAGGTACATAAATACCACAGAGTACTACCCAAGAACAAAAGAAACAAATGGGTTTACACAACTTGGGTAGATCTCTAGGAAATTACACTGAGTGAAAAGTGTTCAGTTGTTCAGTAACCTCAGTTCTAAGAAATTACAAGCTATAGTCATGATTGCATGAATATAACACTGTTAGGTGAAAAAATTATAGAAATGTAGGGCACATTAGGGTTGCCAGAGCTGGGGATCAGAAGGGAAGGGGCAACAAGAGAGTTTTATGATTATGAAAGGAGAACAAGAGGAACCCTTGGGGTGATATAATTCTTTGTGTCTTGACTATGGTGATGGGTACACAGCCCTGGACACATGAGATAAAATTGCATAAAATATACCGATGAGCTTCCTAGGTGGCTCATTGCCAAAGAATCCACCTGCCAATGCAGGAGATGCGGGTTTGATCTCTGAGTCAGGAAGATCCCCTGAAGAACGAAATGGCAACTCACTCCAGTATTCTTGCCTGGGAAATTCCATGGACAGAGCCTGGCAGGCTTCAGTCTATGAGTTGCAAAGAGTTGGACATGACTGAGCGACTGAGCATGCACACAAATATACATACATAAATAAGTGCATTAAAAAAATGAGGAAATCTGAATAAGATCCATGAATTGTATCTGAATAAGATCCATGAGTTGTGTCCATGTTTGTGATATCATACTATAAGTTTGCAAGGTGTTACCATTGTGGAAAAATAATTAAAGGGTAACAGATCTCTGTATTAATTCTTATAACTAGATATATCTATAATTATTTCAAAAGGAAAAGTTTAATTAAATTAAAACATACACATGTATCTGAAGACAACAGCATGAGACGAAATCCCCTTATTCAGGTCTTCAGTTTCCAAAAGCTGACATTGGAGACAGGACAGGAGATGTGCAATTTATTTTTATGGATCCTTTTTTAAGACACAGGATTACTTGGGCACAAGAGGGTTTGTGCACACACAATGCAACTAACTGTTCATCGTCATTTTAACTTTGTCTTTTCCCTGTTGATCAGTCCTGGATTCTTAGTTGCAGTTACAAGAACAGGCTTAATTATCAAGCTACTGTAAGAAAGAAAAAGGATACTTAGTGGAAGGATATCTGAGGAGCTCAGAGAAGGCTGCAGAACCAGTTTTGGAAATGAGCAGAAAGAGAAGCAGCTCTGGAGGTCTAGGAAAGGAAACCACATAAATAGAGTGGTCTCATGGTAGGAACAGGCGGTGGGGAGGCGCGGTAGCTGAGAATAATGCACGCCAAGCATTTTTTAGTTATAAGATCACTTGCTCGTGGCCAGAGTCCAGCCTACAAAGGTCTCTCACTGAAGGACTCACATTCCTTCCTCCTGGCCATATAGAGACAACGAGAGCAATGACCTGGCCTTTGTGGTCTCCTTAGGGAGGCACAGACATCTAAACCTAACATTGCACTCATTTCCCCACAGTGCAGGAGGCACGGCTCCACTGGAGGAAACCAGGAAGCCGTCCCTAACGTTGCACTCAATTCCCCACAGTGCAGGAGGCAGGGCTCCACTGGAGGAAACCAGGAAGCCGTCCGGGAGGAGAAATGATGCCATGTGACCCATGGTGATGAACATCTGTCTCAACAAGGGTGTTACAAGGGAGAGCGAGACTTCAGTTCAGTTCAGTTCAGTTCAGTCGCTCAGTTGTGTTTGACTCTGCAACCCCATGAATCGCAGCACGCGAGGCCTCCATGTCCATCACCAACTCTTGGAGTTCGCTCAAACTCACATCCATCGAGTCGGTGGTGCCATCCAGCCATCTCATCCTCTGTCGTCCCCTTCTCCTCCTGCCCCCAGTCCCTCCCAGCATCAGAGTCTTTTCCAATGAGTCAGCTCTTCGCATGAGGTGGCCAAAGTACTGGAGTTTCAGCTTTAGCATCATTCCTTCCAAAGAACACCCAGGGCTGATCTCATTTAGAATGGACTGGTTGGATCTCCTTGCAGTCCAAGGGACTCTCAAGAGTCTTCTCCAACACCACAGTTCAAAAGCATCAATTCTTCGGTGCTCAGCTCTCTTCACAGTCCAACTCTCACATCCATACATGACCACTGGAAAAACCATGGCCTTGCCTAGACAGACCTTTGTTGGCAAAGTAATGTCTCTGCTTTTCAATATGTTATCTAGGTTGGTCATAACTTTTTTTCCAAGGAGTAAGCATCTTTTAATTTCATGGCTGCAGTCACCATCTGCAGTGATTTTGGAGCCCCCCAAAATAAAGTCTGACACTGTTTCCACTGTTTCCCCATCTATTTCCCCTGAAGTGATGGGACCAGATGCCATGATCTTCGTTTTCTGAATGTTGAGCTTTAAGCCAACTTTTTCACTCTCCTCTTTCACTGTCATTCTTATATCTGTGCAAAAGTCAAGGGTTGGGGGTGGTGTTTCCAAAGGACCTGGAAGGCACCTTTTCTATCCTCTCAATTCCTTCTTTGTGAAGTGTCTAAAATACCATCATTTGGGGATATTTTCCTGTTAAGCATTAACCCTCATTTGATAGCTCATTTAAATTTATTCTTTCTCTGGGTAGAGTGAAAATGCCAGGTCACCGAAATATTATTATAGATGTGTCTGTGAACATTTAGAAGAGTTCCGTGTCAGGAAAGGGGAAGACCTGAAATAGGGAAGCTAAAAATTAGGCTTAGGTCTGCTCAGGTGTTGTCCAGAGCTGTCCCTGCCTAAGGAACAATTTACTGGTGTGTACCTATTTTAGGTGTTTGAGGCCCAAACTATGAAAAACTGCAAAGCAAGGCAGACTCAGGAGTCAGGTAATATACATGCTGTGACTTCTGATAAAGCATTGGAGCCAAACCTGCAAAGGGCTCTACTGAATGGTCATTTACTCTAGAAGTGGATGTACAGAGATCAGTCAGCTGAGAGGTCACAAGTAAGAAATGGATTCAATTAAAAAATTAACCCCAGTAAATCACAGGGTCCACATGGCCTATTCTCGGCCCAATAATTCATTAGAAAATTATAGTCCAAGAACCAAAACTATTTATTGGCAAAAATGATTCCAGTTCTATTTGCATTTCCCTCAAAAGTATTAGGGCTTCTCCAGTGGCTCAGACAGTAAAGAGTCTGCCTGTGATGCAGGAGACCCAGGTTCGATCCCTGGGTCAGGAAGATCCCCTGGAGAAGGGAATGGCAACCACTCCAGCCTGGAGAATTCCACAGACAGAGGAGCCTGTTGTGGGATCACAAACAGTCGGACACAACTGAGTGGCTAACAATTTTCAAAAGTATTAAATGAATTGTGTTGAGTTTAGAAGCCGCAGTTCCCAAAACCTCTTTCCACATTGCTCTGGACTCTCCTTCTGTACTACACACCAAACCTGAGGAATCTCTCTTCCTCTTTCAACTCTCAGTCCAAAACCCACCCTCACCATTTTATATCTAAATATAAAGATATCTAGATGTGAATCAAATAACATCACCCCTTTTGTCACTCCCACTGAATCTACATGATTGCCTTGAACGGCTAAAGGTGCCTGAAGGACAAAGAATAGCATGCCTTTTTCACTCAGAGTAACATTTGGCGGCAGAGGACAAGATGGTTGAATAGCATCATTGACTCAGTGGACATGAGTTTGAGCAAATGCTGCTGCTGCTGCTGCTGCTGCTGCGTCACTTCAGTCGCGTCTGACTCTGTGCAACCCCATAGACGGCAGCCCACCAGGCTCCGCCGTCCCTGGGATTCTCCAGGCAAGAACACTGGAGTGGGTTGCCATTTCCGTCTCCATGAGCGAATGCTGGGAGATGGTAAAGGACAGCAAAGCCTGACGTGCTACAGTCCCTGGGGTCGCAAAGAGTCGGAGTGACTGAACAACAAATGTGTGGCCCTGTTACACAAGGATTTAATCACACGTGGGTGGTCAGGAAGTGGATTCCAGGTGAAGAATCACAGACGAAGTCCAACTGTTAGGCATGGATGAGTAAGTTCACGCCCCTGACACAACGAGTGTGTAACTGCCAAACAGACAAAAGGCCATCTTCGCCTGTCTGGAAAGTGCATTCTGGGTCTACATGTAGGTCCTCATGCCTCTCTCTGGCTCCTGAAGTCTCACCCCGCTGTGCACCCGGATTCCAGTCCCAGCGAGAGACTGTGCGTGATGCGCAAGCTTTGTCTCCATTCCCAGCACTCACATGGAGGGTCTTTGGGCCCCCTCTGCATGTCAAGATGTCCATTTGGCATCCAGTGTTCCAGTTGCTTCCTCCGGCCTTGTAACTCCAAGGTGCTTTTGGCATTCCCATCTGCAAGTGTGATCAGGTGTAAAAGAGGACGTGATACCAAAGTGACACTGCTGTCACCTAGGATGGACTTCCTGCAGCTGACATGTGTACACGGAACAGCAGTACACAGCCTGCTCGTCCAAGTCCCTGGCACTGAGGGGAGAGCAGAGGACAGGGGCTCTGGAAACAGCAAAATGCAGTGCCCTGTCACCAACGGCCAGCAGAGCAGAGGGAGACTTAATCCCTTCACCATCTCTGGCACATAAACCCTCTACAGATTGTGACTTCAAAAGGTTTAGCCGCCAGACTTGGGATATCGCTCATTTCTGACATATACCAAGAAAGCTAGCTACCCATTCATTGTGCTACAGAACGTCTCAGTAGAAAAGAATCAGGGTGATTAATTTAAACTGAATTATTCTCCATGACAGCAGTTCCTGAAGTTTGTTGAATAGAATACTGGGATCCCTGGAGGTATTCAAAGTCACTAATATTCAGCATTAATTTCCAACTTTGTATTTACTGATTTCTGCTATCTGCTAGGCATGATTCTAGCCCAGGAGATCCATGAATGAACAAAAAAAGACAAAAGTCAGGAAAAGTGGTGAGGCGATCTCAGTTTGAAAACACTAGATCTAAGAGTAATTCTATTAAGAGCATTTGGAGGAAAATGGAACTGAATTAGCAAACTTCTTTGGTGGATGGTATCTGATGTTGTCTTCCTAGTGAGTTAATCTTCCAGAGAACTTAACATTTCTAATTTCAAGGCAGAACTATGTGAGCCAGGATTCCCACCATCTAGAAAGGAGAAGAGAGAGAAGTTAGTATTGCAGTGACAAATAAGGTTACCACATTAATTGTATTTAATTTTAATCCTAACACTAACCCTGTTAGCTCTGTTATGTGGATATTAATCCCATTTCATATGCAAAATGGTATTGGCTTTTCTAACTAAGAAGAAACCAGAATTGTAACATTTTCTTATTTATTTGGCTGCATTGGGTCTTCGTTGTGCTGTGCTGGCTTTCTCTAGTTGCAGCAAGCTGGGGGCTACTCTTGGTGGTGGTCTGCGGGCTTCTCACAGCAGGAAGACCAAGGTAGTGTCTCTTGCTGTGCAGCAAAGGAGCTCAACCCTTGGGCTCAGTAGTTGTGCTGAATGGGCTTAATTGCCCCGTGGCATGTGAAATCTTCCCAGCAGGGATCAAACCCCTGTTGCCTGCATTTTAGGCAGATTCTTAACCACTGGACCACCAAGGGAGTCCATGTTTTTTTTTTTTCCTTTTCTTTTTTTTACATTGACTGATTTTTAATTACTATATTAAATTCAGTTCAGTTCAGTCGTTCAGTCATGTCCAACTGTTTGTGACGCTATGAACTGCAGCACGCCAGGCTTCCCTGTCCATCAGCCAGCTCTCGGAGCTTACTAAAATTCATGTTCATAGAGTTGGTGGTGCCATCCAACCATCTCATCCTTTGTCGTCCCCTTCTCCTCCTGCCTTCAATCTTTTTCAGCATCAGGGTCTTTTCCAATGAGTCAGTTCTTCGCATCAGATAGCCAAAATATTGGAGTTTCAACTTCAGCATCAGTCCTTCCAATGAATATTCAGGACTGATTTCCTTTAGGATGGACTGGTTGGATCCCCTTGCAGTTCAAGGGACTCTAAAGAGTCTTCTCCAACACCACAGTTCAAAGGGATCAATTCTTCAGCACTCAGCTTTCTTTATAGTCCAACTGTCACATCCAAATATGACTCCTGGAGAAACCATAGCTTTGATTAGATGGACCTTTTTTGGCAAAGTAATGTCTCTGCTTTTTAATATGCTGTCTAGGTTTTTCATAGCTTTTCTTCCAAGGAGCAAGCGTCTTTTAATTTCATGGCTGCAGACACCATCTGCAGTGATTTTGGAGCCCAAGAAAATAAAGTCTGTCACTGTTTCCATCATTTCCCTAACTATTTGCCATGAAGTGATGGGACCGGATGCCATGATCTTAGTTTCCTGAATGTTGAATTTTAAGCCAACTTTTTCACTTTCCTCTTTGACTTTCAACAAGAGGCTCTTTTGTTCTTCTTCACTTTCTACCATAAGGGTGATGTTATCTACATATCTGAGGTTATTGATATTTCTCCCGGCAATCTTGATTCCAGCTTGTGCTTCATCCAGTCCAGCATTTCTCATGGTGTACTCTGCATATAAGTTAAATAAGCAGGTTGACAATGTACAGCCTTGATGTACTCCTTTCCCAATTTGGAACCAGTCTGTTGTTCCATGTCCAGTTCTAACTGTTGCTTCTTGACCTGCATACAGATTTCTCGGGAGGCAGGTAAGGTGGTTTGGTATTCCCATCTCTTTAAGAATTTTGCACAGTTTGTTGTGATCCACACAGTCAAAGGCTTTGGCGTAGTCAATAAAGCAGAAGTAGATGTTTTTCTGGAACTCTCTTGCTTTTTCCATGATCCAGCGGATGTTGGCAATTTGATCTCTGGTTCCTCTGCCTTTTCTAAAACCAGCTTGAACATCTGGAAGTTCATGGTTCACGTACTGTTGAAGCCTGGCTTGGAGAATTTTAAGCATTACTTTGCTAGCGTGTGAGATGAGTGCAATTGTGTGGCAAACCATTCAATATCACAATAATTCAAGTCTATGCCCCAACCAGATCTGCCTCTGAAATATCCTTTCTCTGAAACATCACCAGATTTCCCTTCTTAATTGGATCATTCCTGTTGGCATAGAACATTGCCATAGTATCATCCATCTTCAAACAAGTGAACAAATAAGTAACAGTCTTTTGGACTTCTATTTTCGCACTTGACTGGGAAATCAGTATTGGACTTGACGTCCATCATAAACAATTAGAATATTGGAGTAAAACGCTATAAAGTCAGTTTTTTTTGGATATTGGAAAACAGGCACCATAGGATGTTAATCACTTAGAAAAGGGAAACAAGTGAGGTGAGTCCCAAGATTTCTACCTGGAGGCACTTTCTGAACTGCAGAACAGGAAGGAATACCCGTGAAAAGAAGAGCAGTATCAATGAATGGAGAGCAAAAAGATTCAAGTTTGGAGAGGCTTAGGAAGCTGGAATTTTCAGGGAAGAGACCCAGAAAAGAAGGATTTTTGCAGAATGAAAGCTCCAGAAATCCATGAAATTGCCTCGAGTCTTTGACTTAATTCTAAGCTTCTCATGTGCTGGGTGAATCTCCACAAGGCTGGGATAAGAACGACCAGGGATTCTACAAACTAAGAAATTCACAGAGCTCTCAGAGGGTGGGAGATGTTTGAATTTCAACCAGATCAAATGGAGAGAACTTGCTGACAATGAAACCATTCAGAAGAGACCCCAAAAGGATTACTTCTGTGTAGCAGGACTAAACTAGCCCCGGAGTAAAAGCTACTGCAGATTCACCCTAATAAAGCTAAAGAAATCTCAGGAGGATTAAGCTGCCCCACAAGTAACTCAACTGCCTTCCAAAACACACTTAATGGAAGACAACAGAGCAATATTAAAAATGTCCAACGTCCCATCAAAAATTATGAGATTACAAAGAGGCAGGAAAATGTAGCCAAAAGAAAAATCAACCAATAAAAAAAAAAGACTTAGAAATAACAGTGATGATGAAATTATCAGGGAAGGACTTTAAAACAGCTATTATAAATATTCTCAAGGATTTAAAGGGAAGCAGGAATATGATGAGTAGAGAAACAGAATATATAAACCACGTGAAGGGAATTTCTAGAATTGAAAAATACACTTTCTGAATTTTTAAGTCATGAATGGACTCATCAGCAAATTAGAAACTATAAAAGAAATATTAATGAACTTAAAGACATAGCAACAGAAATGATCCAATTAGAAAGAAACTCAGAGAAGAAATACTGAAAAAACAAAACAAACAAACAAAAAAAAAACAACCAGAGCTCCACTGAGCTATGGATGGATTTTAAGTGAGCTTAAATATAATTTGGAGTTCCAGAAGGGAATGCAGGCAGAATACATTTTTGGTGAAATAATAATCGAAATTGTTCAAAACATGATGAAAACTGCAAACCCACAGATCCAAAAATTTCACAAGTACCAAGCAGGGTTGGGAGGTATGTGCGAGGTCTCAACAGCGTCCAGTAGGATACACCTGGCTTGTCTGAATGGTAGAAGGAATAACAAAACAGGGAAAACCCAGTGTAAAACTACTTTTCCTACCATCTGTAAAATAGCTAGTGGGAACCTGCTGTAAAGTACAGGAAGCTCACCTTAGTGCTTCATGATGACCCTGATGCCCCGGTGGGATGGGGGCAATATGGGCTGGAGGTCCAAGAGGGAGAGGACGTGTGTATACATAGAGCTGGTTCACTTCATTGTACAGCAGAAACTAGCACGATGAACATGATAAAGTGACTGTGTGTATGTGTGTGTGTGTGCTCAGTGGTATCTGACTCTTCACAGCCCTACAGACTGCAGCCATCCAGGCTCCTCTGTCCATGGAACTTCTCAGGCAAGAATACTGGAGTGGGTTGCCATTTCCTACTTGAGAGAATCTTCCCAACACAGGGATCAAACCCACATCTCTTGAGCCTCCTGCATTGGCAGGTGGATTCTTTACCACTGTATCATGTAGGAAGCACTAAAGCAATTATATTCCAAGTGGGAAAAAAAAAGGATTTGATTTATATTTGATTTTCTAATGGCCCATTGCACATCCATTCACATGATCTGGGCCAGATTCTTAGGCTAGAGAAATATACTCTATATTTTGATAAGCTGTATTTCAAACAGACAGGCATAGTGAGATAGAATGTCTGGTTGTTTGCAGTCTGCCCATTCTATTTATACATGTTTCCTTCCACATCTATCACGCTCTATATTCTTGTTTTACTTTTCTGCCTAGCACTTACAAGTAATCAAAATCAAATTAATTATTAATTTATCTACTCCATTATAATAGAGTACTCTGACATCTTCTCTTTTCCAGTCCTTAGTACTTGGTCAATAAATAGTTGTTGAATTAATGGAAAAATGCAGGGATGGATATATATTTTTTTTCTGAAAAGTAGTAGGATATACCATTTCTGCTTTTCAGTTAGACATTTAGATAGTATTATCTTTTTAATTCAACTAAAAGATTCAGAAACTCAAGGAGTTTATAGACTAAGAAGAAATGTATTTTGTCTCACAACCTTGATAAAGCACTATGTGTATAGGTATAATTTAATATTAGGATTGAATAACTGGTGTCTTTATCTTTTGTGATAGCTGCAAGGTGCTTAATAACTAACAGATAATAAGTAGATATCTATTTTTCTGTGAAGAACTGACTTTCACACAGCAAATTCAAAACCATAAGAAGATACTATTAGAACTGGACCTTCCAGGTAGTTGTGAAAATTATGCTACTTCCCACCTCTTTTCCCTTTTTTATTGGGGAGCGGCACAGTTATTCATTATTTCACTTAGTTTTGACTACAAGTGGGCTGAACGCATGTCATTAAACAATGAAAAAACAAACTGCACATTTCCTTAAAACGTAATCCTTAGACCAAGGCTTGGTTGAAGGCTCAGCTTTGTCAGGGTGGCTAATTCTTATTATCCTAATTAGAATCTAATTTCAGGATTTCTTAAACAAAAAGGATTCAATATCCTTATTTTTTTGGTAGAGGCTAAATGGATAAGAATCCTTTGGAACTGAAGGATCTGACCATTTTTCATATTTTGCTAAGTAAACAAGGAAATGATGAGTAGCCTCCATGGTCAGATCTGTTATCTGGTCTGAAAAGAGAAGAGAGAAGTTTAGAGAGAAGATAAGCCAATTCCTCAATTAATAGCATTTCACACAAAACATTTTTCTGGTTAACCTGTCATTCTGTCAAATAATCTCACACACACTTTTTTATACTAGCCAGAATCCTTGATCCAGAGAGCTCCAAATACCTGCCTGGCCTAACCTAGTGCTATTAGTTAGACCGTATATTACACTCTGATGTTTCTGATTCTTATAAGAATTTTTTAAAACTTGCAGCATAGCATCTCTAACAAACCTTAGAGATTGGCAACAGTTAGAACTGGACATGGAACAACAGACTGGTTCCAAATAGGAAAAAGAGTACGTCAAGGCTGTATATTGTCACCGTGCTTATTTAACTTCTATGCAGAGTACATCATGAGAAACGCTGGGCTGGAAGAAGCATAAGCTGGAATCAAGATTGCCAGGAGAAATATCAATAACCTCAGATATGCAGATAACACCACCCTTATGGCAGAAAGTGAAGAGGAACTAAAAAGCCTCTTGTTGAACATGAAAGAGGAGAGTGAAAAAGTTGGCTTAAAGCTCAACATTCAGAAAGTGAAGATCGTGGCATCTGGTCCCATCACTTCATGGGAAATAGATGGGGAAACAGTGGAAACAGTGTCAGACTTTATTTTGGGGGGCTCCAAAATTACTGCAGATGGTGACTGCAGCCATAAAATTAAAAGATGCTTACTCCTTGAAAGTTGTGACCAACCTAGATAGCATATTCAAAAGCAGAGACATTACTTTGCCAACAAAGGTTCATCTAGTCAAGGCCGTGGTTTTTCCAGTGGTCATGTATGGATGTGAGAGTTGGACTGTGAAGAAAACTGAGTGCTGAAGAATTGATGCTTTTGAACTGTGATGTTGGAGAAGACTCTTGAGAGTCCCTTGGACTGCAAGGAGATCCAACCAGTCCATCCTAAAGGAGATCAGTCCTGGGTGTTCTTTGGAAGGGCTAATGCTAAAGCTGAAACTCCAATACTCTGGCCACCTCATGTGAAGAGTTGACTCATTGGAAAAGACCCTGATGCTGGGAGGGACTGGGGTCAGGAGGAGAAGGGAACGACAGAGGATGAGATGGCTAGATGGCATCACCGACTCAATGGACATGTGTTTGGGTGAACTCCGGGAGTTGGTGATGGACAAGAAGGCCTGGCGTGCTGAGATTCATGGGGTCGCAAAGAGTCGGACACAACTGAGTGACTGAACTGAACTGAAGGGTGTTATTATCTGTTGTCAGTAAAATAATGTTTGTTTCCTCAGATAAATTTCTAAAATTCTCAACATTTTGGTCCCCATTCTTCTTTACCTTTTTAAAAAATTTTGAGGATCTCAAAGACTATTTATTTATATGTGTTGTGTCTAGCCAATATTTACATTAGAGATTAAAACTGAGAAATTTTTAAATGATTAATTTATTCAGTATAATAATAAATCCATCACATGCTAATACTTTTAAAGAAAAATATTATTTTTGTGAACAATTTTATAAGAAATTTTCCTTCAAGAAATAGTTATAAAGTGGCATTATTTTATAGTTTTATAATCTTTTAATATCCTATAAAATAAGACAAATGATTTCTTGTGTATAGAGCTCTGTGTTCAGTCTGTTGCAATAACACACACCATGCAGCCTCCAGAAAACACCACAGTGCACTCGTGAGAGAGTTAGATGAAAAATAGCAAATAAAGTTTAAACATCCTTATAAAAATAGTTTGACTTCACAGACCTCTTTATTGGGTCTCTGTGACCCACAGGCATACCCAGGCTGCACTTTGAGAATGTCTGTCCTAACCAGTTCAAAGAGCTTCTCTGTCTGACCAGTGTCTCCTGATGGCAATTGTATGACTCATAAAAAAGAAATGAAAAGTGATCAAAAGTATAAGAGAAAGAAGTAAATTTTATTCCTTTGGTTTCTTTAGCAACCATTCCTTTGGCAAAACTTGATTTTAATTCAGTTGATAAATTTTATATGATGAGACATAGTAAATTTTGTAAAAAAAAAAAAAATATATATATATATATTTGCATGGTCTTGTAAAAATAAATGATCCTTAGAATGTTTCTCAGCTTTGAATGATGCCATAGATAAATCCATCCAAAAAGTTAGCCTCCAGCCACTTGAACCACAAAGAAACAACTCTGCTTTCCCAGTCCCCCTCCTTACCTGTCATCCTAATATCTCTCAAGAATTCCTACTTTCAAAATTATTTTCTAAAATATTTTATTTTAAAGTAAAAGTGTTCAATGTTTCCTAGAAGACATGATCCAGGAAGGTAAAAATTACTTACATCCTTGAGTTTATGAAACCAAGATGGAAGATAATTAATATGCTCTAAGGTAGACAAAGGCCCTTGACTTCATAATCATTAAGTAATTAGACATAATCTTTAAAACACAATAGGTCTAATAAAAGGAATTGGCAGCCTGAACCTATTTTCTTTTTTATTCTCATTGTCTCCAGCCCTCCCAAATGCTTACAATCAGGGTTCTTGAGACATTTTAATAAAAATAAAACTAGTTCTTTGTATTAACATATGACTTCTATCTGTGAAAGTATACTTCTTTGGAAATATTTGTGTGTAGCTTGCAAGGTTGTAAGGTCAGATGACAATGGGGGACTTTTAAACATGTGTGAAAGTGAAAATGTTGGGCACTCAGTCGTATCGGACTCTGCGACCCTATGGACTGTAAGCCTGCCAGGATCTTCTGTCCATGCCAAAATACTGGAGTGGGTTGCCATTCCCTTCTCCAGGGGATCTTCCTGACCCAGGGATTGGACCCGCATTTGCCGCATTGCACGCAGATTTTTTTTTACAGTCTGAGACAACAGGGAACTCCATGTAGTGACTCTAATATTTGTGTATTCTGGTTACTAGCTGTGAAAAAATTATCACCAAGGTTAGCAACTTAAAACAATTTCTTACTTTTTCCCACAGTTTTGCTGGCCAGGAATTCAAGAAAGACTTGGCAATGCAGTTTTCACTTAAGGTCTCTTGTGTTGGCTAGGCTGTAACATGACCTGAAGGCTCGACAGGGGTGTATTTCCAGTTTGGCTCCGTCATCTGCCTGAGGGTTGATGTAGGTGGTTAACTGGGACTCAGCTGGGCTGTCAGTCAAAACTGGCATAGACTTTCTACAAGACAGTTTCAAACTTCTCATGCAGAACCTGGCTGGTTCATTCAGTCTGTTCTGATGCAGCCTCAGAAGTCACTCAGCACCGCTTCCATTGTTGTCTGCTGGTTACAGGGAAGTCATTAGGGTCAGCCCAGATTCAAGAGGAGGGCATGTGCACCCTACCTTTCAATGGGCAGTGTGTTCAATAGTTTAGACATGCTTTAAAATCAGCACACCACATAAGGCTGGGAGGGCCTGCTTTAATATTTTCAAATGAAGAAAAACATCTCCCATGGAAACGAGGTAATATTGGTAAAATGCATTATATCTTTTTGTAATTAAAAATATTCATGATCACTTGAAAACAACTTATGTTCAGAATTCTAATTTTAATTGTTAAAATTGCTGTAGTGTGTGTAAAGGAAGCAACCTTTTTCAGAAAGCAAACTCAAAGTAATTCTTTTGTTCTGAAGTTAATTTGTTAAAGGTTGCAAATTGCTAAACTATTGATATAATTACTGTTAAATTAGATATTGTATTAATATTAAAAATTGTTTGAATAAGCTCTGAGTCTAGAAACTATTGAGAGAGGGATGGTTTCATTCTTCTGGTTGATGAAAATGTGATCATAAAGGAAAGATTTGTATATTATCAATAAAACATTGACAAATATAAGCATACTTTCTATATGGAAGTAAAAAAAGGACAGAGAAGAAAACCAAAAAGAAATATGCACAGAATTATAAGCATTTAATAGTGGGCAATAAATGAGGGAGGCAGAAGCCTGATTCCCAAAACTAAAAATGTCCATCACCTGTAAGGACTTTGGGTACTGGCTTGGCTTAATGGCGAGAGTTGAACCAGATTCAGCATAGTTTATCTGCTAAGACAGAATTTAGGATGCGTTAAAATGGAACATTCTAATTTAGGACTGAGAATTAGAACAAAGTTAAATTAAGTTGAATTTCACAGGAATTTATGGAGACAATATGATGCCTCTCTTTTATTTTGGATGCAACAATTTTATGTCCTAAGAAAAAGCTTGAAAACAAAATCCTATATGAATTTTAGATTAAAAGTCTCTCTTTACCTTTTGCCTGGCTTATCTATCTTCTATCTGTGCTCCATCCTTTTACCCTTGGCAGAAAAACTATTCTTTTAAAGCCTAAGTCAGTCTCAAAAATCTCCAGGTAGAAAGACCTTCTGATGATCCCTGAGGCTGTACAAGGTCCGTGGGTCCTGCCACCCCTCCCCCTGCTGTCTCTTGACCTGCTCGCCCACGTGCGCAGCCCCTTCCCTGCACAGGCCTCCTAGAATATGCTTTTTTTGAATTACAGACTAATCGCTTATTTGTTCATACTTTTAAATTGTATAATTGCTTTACAATGCTGAGTTAGTTTCTGCTGTACAACAGTGAGAATCAGCTATGTGCATACACGTATACCCTCCTTCTTAAGCCTCCCCCCACACCCACATCCCACCCCCACTGGAATAACTCTTTTCCTCCCTTCCTTCAGAGAATTCCATCACAAGTTTGTCCAACAGACAGCTGAACATTTAGGTCCAGAAATCAAAAGACTCTTCTTGAATGGAGACCTAGACTTGGAAATTGTGAGAACTGCTTTCATACAAGTAGCAATCCATGGACAGAAGACATCATTAGAAAAATTGTCTAGAATAGAACCCTGAGGAAGAGCTCTGGTCTAAGGGCTGAGTAGAGAAAAAAGAAACAGTATAAGAGTAGATAAGAAGAAATGAGAGAATTATGTCAAAGGAATATAATATTATAAAACATAGTAGTGACTGGGCAACAGTGTCCAGTTTTTCTTTGCTTAAATTGAGGAAGACAAAGAATATGCCATTGACTTGTATATGAGTAATCCCTGGGGTTTGAGAAAATTTCACTAGAGCCAGCTACCAAGACCACCCAATTGGGATGTTGTTTAAACACAATCTAATGATAACAATATGTGAGTTAGTGCTCTTTTTCTTCGGTGTTTTTCAACTATTCAGATCAAGACGTAAAGAAGTAGACAGATTAAATCTATCTAGAGTTGGGATTTTCTTGTCAAAAAACAAAATAAATAACACCAAAGCTTTAAAAAGATACAAAGCCAATTTTATTGCCTTCCAGGCAAGAAAAATACATCAGTGGAGAAATGCTCTGAGTAGTTAGATAGGGGGGGGGAAAAAAGGTCATTAAATATTGATAGTGAGATGATTTATAGTTATTATGCTAATTAAAGGATTAAAAAGCAGCACTCTAGATAGAATGGAATGAATCCATAAGTCTGTTATAGAGTTAATTTTTTAGAGTTTTGTTGCTCTGTTAGTCAGAAAAGAGATTTCAAGTAGGTCCAGTAAAAGTCTGGTATTCCAGGCCACTCAAAATTTGTTATCAAGCTTCTGATGTTACAACCAGTTGTGATAAAACACAACATTCCATTTTGTTAGTTCTTAGGCAAGGGCTTCTGTAAGTAGAATAATTTCCCTTTGTGCCATGAAGATGAGAAGGAAGGAGGGAAAAACAACAAGAATGACACCAGTGGGGGACATGAGATCCAAGCAGGGCAAACAGGGAATGAAAGCAAAGGGGAGAGAACACATCCCATGTGTTGGAAAGTATTTCTTCATCCACTTGAAGGGCAGTGGCATCGGAGCTCTTTAATTGAGCAAGCTGGAGGCAAAGGCGGCTGTGATCGGAGGTGAGAGGCATGAACTTGTGATTGCAGATGTGACGGCAGCCTCGAGGATGTGATGGCTGGGTGGCTGCAGGGCACCACGGGAGGTGGTCAGAAAAGACATTGAGCCAGAGTGTTGGATGTATCATCCGCATAGACTTTGGAGTTCCCTGTGATCATGGCCACAGTTAGGGCTCTTAGCAATGTTGGCCCCAGCTACGGTGAGAGGCTGGTTAAACCAGATGCCCTGAGCTTCAAAGTGACAGTGGTTTTGCAATGGTCTGGAGAGAGTGTGGGTACACTTTCCCAGGTAATGAGAGAGAAGCTTCCTTAGAGTCCCATTACCTTCTGAAGAAGGTATCATCCCAAATTTAATGAAGAGAAAATGATATAATTTGTGTTATTTTCATGTGTGTAAATAGCAAGTGAGAAAGTGTTAGGCATCTACTAATCAGCATTCATATATGATTTCGTTTAAGTCATTTCACTTTCTTACCTTCCAAAAACTTTGATGTTTCCAGTGTCTTGATTCAAAGTGAAGCTCTGATTTTTGCTAGCTAGGTGACCTTGGGCAAGTTAGTAAATCTCACTCAACCTCAGATTTCTCATCTGTCAAATGGTACCAGGGTGATTACGAGTACAGAATTAGATATTCATGTAAACATGCATTATAGGAGATAACACACAGTAAAAGTTCACCAAGTGAATGGGTAAAAAACGTATTTATTCATCTAAATATATGCACATTGTGCTCAGTTGTTTCTGTCTCTTTGCAACCCCTGGACTGTAGTCCATGAGGCTCCTCTGTCCATGGTATTTTCCAGGCAAGAATAATGGAACTGGTTGCCATTTCCTACTCCCAAGGGATCTTCCCTACCTGGAGATCGAACCTGCATCTCTTGCATCACCTCCATTGGCAGATGGATTCTTTACTACTGAGCCACCTGGGAAGCCCAAATATATGCACACACACACAAAATTTCAGTATTCTGCCTCTGCTACCAACAATTTTTTAAACCTGGGCCAGTCACTTTAACATCTCAGCAGTTTCTGAGACTTCCCTGGCAGTCCAGTTGTTAAGACTCATTGCTTCTCCTACAAGGGGTACAGGTTCAACTTCTGGCTGGAGGACTAAGATCCCACATGCTGTGTGGTATGGCCAGAAAAAAAAAAAAGTGAAGCATCTGGGAAGTTTCTTTACCTTGTCACCTATTATATCTCAGAGGAGAACAAAGTCATTTCTCAGTGTAGTTTATTAACACCTCATGCATATTGTGGCCACAGCACTTTATTAAATTAATTTGTGTACTTCTCTAGACTGAGTTCTTTGAGAGCATAGACTTTCTGTTAGCTCAGGCTGCCATAACAATATACCATAAACTGGGAACTGAAACAACAGAAATTTATTTTATCACAGACTTGGAGGGTGGGAAGTGCAGGATCAAGGTTCTAGCCAATTTGCTGAGAGCTTCTCTCACAGTTCATGGTGAGAGCTTTCCTCCTGGTTTGCAGAAGACTCTTCTCATGGTGCCCATGCATGGCAGAGAGAAAGAGAGTGAGCAAGCCCTCTGCTGTCTCTTCCCCTAAGGGCACTAATCCCATCACAAGGGCCCCATCCTCATGGCCTCATCTAAACCTGATCACCCTCCAAAGGCCCCATCTCAAACATACTATCACTTGTGGGGTTAGAACTTCAACATATGGATTTGGGGAAGAAACAAACAAACAAACAAACATTTGTAGCTTTCATCTACAAATCCATAGCACTTCCCATATCATTTTTTCCTTGCCTGTGGAAATTTTAAAGCCTCTTCTTGTCCCCAAATACTGTCATGTAGGAGTGATGGAAAAAAAAAAAAAAGAACAAGAAAATACATATCCACAATATAGTAGTTTCCCCTTATATAAAAATTTTACAACTTGCATATCTTCAAAATCTCATAGTGTGTTGTTGTTTTGATATAATGAGCTTAATTTGCTGTATCATGGCATATTCATTTTAAAAATCCATTTTAATAAGTGTCCTTGGAGGGAACAATAAGGAAAATTATTTTTCCCTGCTAGATAATTCTCATTCACTCAACAGAGTAACCAGTAAACAGAATTCACCACATGCCTGACTTATCATTTGGTCTCAGAAGGAAATATGGTCTGTTTCCTACTGTATTCAAGGGAAAATATGGAAGGAGGCCATCTAGAGACCAGCATAACACCTGCAAAAGCCTAATGGGATTATCGCTGAAGCCATTTGCATAAAGAATGTCAGCAGGGCTTCCCTGGTGGCTCAGTGGTAAAGAATCCGCCTCCCAGTGCAGGAGACGCAGGTTCGATCCCTGTTCTGGGAAGATCCCACGTGCCGCAGAGCAAGTAAGCCGCTGTGCCACAACTACTGAGCCTGTGCTTGAAAGCCCAGGCTGCAACAGGAGAAGCTGCTGCAATGAGAAGCCCACACACCACAGTTAGAGAGTAGAACTGCTCGCTTAAAAAAATGCTGAGAAGAGCCCATGCAGCAATGAAGACCCAGCACAGGCCAACAGATAAATAAATGTTTAAAAAAGAAAAGAATGTCACGCCAACCAGAGTTCAAGTAGAATGTTTTGTTAGATTCTTCTTCTGTCTCAAAAACATCAATCTGCATTTTAACACTAGTTATTACATATTCATCTCTTCTAATTCTCCCCCAAATAAAGTGCATCTATTAAAAACAGAATAAGCTAACATGCTTCTAATTTTAATGAAACCTTTCAAGTCTATATTGCAATTCTGAGAGTGAGTCACAAAGAATTTTATTACCCTTATATTCACATCTAAGTCATTCTCAGTAAGTTTTTATTGCATGAATGGAAAAAATATTAATCTAGTTTAGTATACTAAAGAACAGCTCAAAATTCCCAGGTTTGCTTTGCCTAGCAGATAAAATTTTTGTGTCTTATTTCAAACTTGCTAGGTTGAAATCCTCTGAGGATTATGTTTTCGTTTATATTCCCAGGAACCTTTTATTCTTGAGCTAATTTATTACTTTTTTGTTACTATAAAGCAAAATGAGGGAGAAAGAAAGATGCAGACAGTATTTGAAAACTAACCTGAAAAAAAATTTCCTAAAAGTGCAATAGGAAGTTCTCGCCCTATTTTGGCCCTAGATTATAATATATCAGCTGCTTCAGTGGGCAAATAGGGGTGGTCAGTAACATTTTTTTTTATTAGTGGTTAGTTTATTTAGTATTCTTTTCAGTGTCTGTACTTCCCTGGTGGCTCAGACGGTAAAGCGTCTGCCTACAATGTGGGAGACCCGGGTTCGATCCCTGGGTCAGGAAGACCCCCTGGAGAAGGAAATGGCAGCCCACTCCAGTATTCAGGCCTGGAAAATCCCATGGACCGAGGAGCCTGGTGGGCTACAGTCCATGGGGTCGCAAAGAGTCGGACACGACTGAGTGACTTCACTTTCAGTGTCTATATTATAATGTTTGAAAGCTAAAGGCAGTAAAAATGTGTACATTTTGGGGGGAGCGGGCTTTGCCGAGTAGCAAGGTGGGTGGGCGTATTCTTGGGCATCACAAGGAATACTTCTGACTTCAGTTCGTCTCCACCACAAGGTCACTGAGAAGGAAGATTAAAGTATGCCAGTTTTCCCCTCTTAAAATAATCTTTTCACAGTTAATCCTTTTTCCAATTCCATAGCTGTTATAGGACCTACATGTTCACGTGGCTGAACTTTGCTTACTTCAGCTTGTTTGTTGCCTTTCTCCTTCAGTCTTGGAAGGTTCCGGCTTGGAAAGGGGGAACAGACACATATGTGTCTTCATATGTGGTAAATCACTTATCTTGAATCCAACAGTTGTGCTTCATGCAGATAATGAAAGTAGGGGGAAATAACCTTCCACTTATGCCCTTTGCAGAATAAGGCATAAGCTACTAGACATTGATAAGAATGTACTAAAGTAACTTTTCTTTCTGGTGGAAACAAGTTACAGGGACAGAATAGGTGGTAGTATGCTGGAAAATATTTAACACCTACTTTCTGGGAAACAAAAGCCCTGATGTGTGGTGACTGCAAATTTCGGTAGTTTGTAAATGTTTCACCCTGGCCGGTGTGAAGCTACAGTGTGATGTCACTGAGCAGAAACATAGAGGTGTACACAGTCAGCTCTCATGAGTGGATGTGAGTGGGCTTCTCACACCTGGGTGTGGTCAAATTACACCTCCCGTCTGAATCAGCTTCCCGTCCAGGGTTGCTTACAGATGACTGCCAAGTGGAAATATTAATTGGTTTGGATTTTTATTAATACATATATTAGTCTTTAAATGCTACTTAAGCTTTAGGGGCTTCCCAGGTGGCTCAGTGGTGAAGAATCCACCTGTCAATGCAGGAGACATGAATTCAATCCCTGGGTCAGAAAGATCCCCTGGAGGAGGGCATGACAATCTACTCCAGTATTCTTGCCTGGAGATCCCATGGACAGAGGAGCCTCTGGGCTGCAGTCCATGGAGTCACAAAGAGTTGGACACGACTGAGTAACTGAACAGACATGCACAGTCCTTAATATTTCATAGGTATAACCTTTTATTACTAGTAAGGTTATAAAAAAATTCCTTTTTTTCTGTTTTTAAGGTTATAAAAAACAGCAAAAAAAATTCGATAATATTCTATTTTGGGGTCAAAACTGAACCTCTTCAACTTCCGGAATCCCTTCTCTTGCATGGTAATCTTTTAGGCCTCAAATTTCTGCATCTTGTTTTCTTTCACTCCTATTATGAGATATCTCCCCATTTCATTTCTTTTCCCTGCACAAGCTAAAATCCATGGTCCATTGCTTCAAATAATACCTACCTGAACCCACAGCTATCTTGCTTTCTCTTCCTTCCTCACACACTCTTTAAAATTGCAATCCAAGATCAATCCTGTCATTGGGTTTTTCTTCTCTTAACTGGACAGCTGAGCACAGATGGGGAAATCCCAGCCTCCTGGCAAATGGTATTCTTCAGGTTTATAGCTTACAACATCAGCATGTAAGTGAATTTTTGCTGGATTCTGTCTTAAGTTACACATATCTGATATTTCAAATATGTATCCCTTTTTTAAATCTGAGACTCCATATTTTTCTCTTTCTTACCAAATGATATGCTTCCAAATCTCACCTCTCATTTCTTACCCAATCTGGAAACGTATCTATAATCTCACTTATTTTTTGGCCTCTTTTCTGCCTTTTTTCCGTCAAAGCCAAATTCCAGTATGGGTGGTTTGGTACATATTCCAGCTATCTGTTCTTAGTTAGCACACCACCTCCAAAAGCAGGGGCTTTAAAACCGTGTAATGCTATCTCTCATGGGTCTGTGGGTTGACTGGTCTCAGCTGGACTCTTCTTACTGGACCATCTCATGTAATTGATGTCAGGTATTGACTGCAGCAACTGTCATCTGAGGTCCTGACGGAGGGAGATATCCAGATGGCACTTGTGTGGATGGGAGGTGATGTTGGCTGTTGGCTGGGCGCTCAGCTGGGGAGTGACTGAGGCACCTCCATGTGGCCCCTCCGTGTGACTTGGGCTTCTTACAGCCCAACCTTAGCTTCTGAGATAGCACATACCAAGAGCAGATATTCCAGGAGGTGCGAAGTTAAAGCTACCAAACCACTATAAGTTTGTGCCCAGAAAGGACACAGTGTCTTGTCTGCTGTGTTGTGTTGGTCAGAGCAGTTGCAGAGCCAGCCAGATGCAAGTGCGGAGAGAAATAAACTCTACCTCCTGAGAAAGGAATAGAAAGGTCACATTGCGGAAGAGCTTAGGGGATGGAGGTATGACTGCTGTCGTCTCTGGAGCCTGCAGCCTGCTGTGGTGCTAAAGCTCTTAGTTTTTACCTGGCTCCTTCCTGCTGGCTCCTCTACTCCCTGACCTATCAGTTCAGTTCAGTCGCTCAGTCGTGTCTGATTCTTTGCGACCCCACGGACTGCCGCACGCTAGGCTTCCCTGTCCATCACCAACTCCCGGAACTTGCTTAAACTCGTGTCCGTCGAGTTGGCAATGCCATCCAACCATCTCATCCTCTGTCGTCGCCTTCTCTTCCTGCCTTCAATCTTTCCCAGCATCAGGGTTTCCAATGAGTCAGCTCTTAGCATCAGGTGGCCAAAGTATTGGAGCTTCAGCTTCAGCATCAGTCCTTCCAATGAATATTCAGAATTGATTTCCTTTGGGATTGACTGGTTTGATCTCCTGGCTGTTCAAGAGACTCTCAAGTCTTCTCCAGCACCACAGTTTGAAAGAATAAATTATTTGGCACTCAGCCTTCTTTATGGTCCAACTCTGCAATCTCATTTCTCTACATTGAGATTAAAGAAAAAAAAATATATATATATATATACACACACACACACACACACACACACACAGATTAATGAATTAATCACTTAATGATATGGTTACTTTTCTCTATGCACATTATATATAAATAATGCATTTAGAAAATGGTTAGAATTTGTGGTTCCCTGCTGGCAAATGTGTAATATGCATTTTTGGTACTAAATTCTTCGTATGTATTTTGGATATTACCTCCAATGATAGGTATTGCTCCAAGTTTAGCACTTTTCCTTCTAGACTAGAGAATTAATTGATGTTTACCACATACATAAAAGTCAGGATGTTACAGCAACACATACTAATATTAGAATAAATGAAACTACTTCATATATCCATATATCTCTATCTGTATTGCTATAGCTAGAACCTATCTATCTGTCTATCTACCTACCCATGTGTTTATCAAGGAAAGAAAACTTTTCCATTTTTCCATGCCTTACTTTCTTTAATAGTAGAATGAGATAATAAGGTGGTCTCTTAACTTGTATATGGAGAGATCAGACAAGGGGTAGAAGAGATTTTATGGTCTGGGAAGAAAGTTCATATAAATTTCAGATACTCAGTTTCTATTTTAGTTCCAATGAAATTAGCTACTAATAACCCTTCCAAGTTGAAATAAAGATGGGTCCTGAATATGCATTTTAGGATAGAATTTCCCTCTGTCCAGACAAGTAGGACAAATCACTTACTAAGCCTTGTTTTTCAGAAAATGACAGACCAGATAGTCCTTGGCACCCCCCCATCTTTCTTCCCGTGTAGTGTCCACTCTCTGACCTCTCCTCCACACTGCATTATTCCACCAGGCCTTATTACATGATGGATCTTTTTTTAAAGGCAACTGTTAGTCATTGAGATAACTTTAGTCATTGAGATAACTTTACCTTGATGCCTAATGTATTTGTTGTCCCAGGATATGTGTGAATTTAAATTTTCTTTGTAACTATACAATAGGTTTTTAAATTCATGTTAAAGCAATTTGGCATCAAGGCACAAGGAATTAGGGTCTACAGGAAAGGCTCAGTTCAGTTCAGTTCAGTCCCTCAGTCATGTCAGACTCTGCAATCCCATGGACTGTAGCACGCCAGGCCTCCCTGTCCATCACCAAGTCCGGAGCTTGCTCAAACTCATGTCCCTCAAGTTGGTGATGCCATCCAGCCATCTCATCATCTGTCGTCCCCTTCTCCTCCTGCCTTCAGTCTTTCCTAGCATCAGGGTCTTTTCAAATAAGTCATTTCTTCGCATCAGGTGGCCAAAGTACTGGAGCTTCAGCTTCAGTCCTTCCAATGAATATTCAGTACTGATTTCCTTTAAGATGGAGTGGTTGGGTCTCCTTGTAGTTCAGGGGACTCTCAAGAGTCTTCTCCAAAACCACAACAAAAACATCACTTCTTCGGCACTCAGCTCTCTTTATATCCAACTCTCACATCCATACATGACTACTACCAAAACCAGGAAAGTCTCACCTAAAGGAAAACCACTGAAGCTCTCCACATGGCTCTGTGCTTCCACGATCTCCAAATTACCAGTAAATCCTTGAGAAGCTTTAAGGAATTCCTGTGAACCACCCCTATAGGAACTGGTCAGGGCCTCTGATTCTCAAGGTAAAGCCATTTGAACATTGAGTACGTATATAAACGGAGACCAAAACTCTTAGTTTATATACATAAAACTAAGCAGAAGCAGAGGAGCCTGGAGGGCTACAGTCCATGGGGTAGCAGAGTCCAACACGCCAACAGCAACAACAAAAGCAGAAGTCAAGTGAGCAAAATCTCTTCTACACATTGTTGAGTTTCTTCTTATTTCCTTTTTGAAAACTTCAACCCTGAATCTGTGGGGTCCTCGGCCCATCACCTGCCCAGCCTTCCCCAGCCAGGCATCAGCAGACATCGGCCCTGTCAGGTAAGATCCAGAGCGAAGTGGCAGCCGTGCCAGTCTGAAAGCACTCTCCCAACTGAAAAGTGATTTACTGCCGCTTTCCTGTTCATGCGTCTTGGTTGCCTCTAGCCCGGTTATTGTCCTCTAGGCATCACTGAACTCAGGAGCGCAGTGGCCCCGCAATCCACAAAAGGCAGTAGACATGTCACCCCACCCCCAGCTTGCAGGGAAGAGCAGCTCCCTGCTACTGCACCATAAATAATTTAAAAAGCTCTTCCAGGCAACACAGTCAAGATGCAGATTTAATTTATTCCCTGGGAGGACTAAAGGTGGCTCTATAGACCTGGTTCGCAGTCCAGCTGAGCTAGGTACATGAGTTCCTTTCAAAATGTGTCACACTTACAGAGCTCATGCCCTGGGGTCTCTCACTGGACTCCTTGCAAGGAATGGTTGGGTTGTTTGGCTGATGCTTTGTTTTGTTTTTCCTGGTTACTCACCACAACGGAAAGGGAAATAATACTGATGTAAATGCATGGCCCTTTGCAGATCTCTCAGTTCACAGGAATCTGCAGACACAAATTCTCACGTATTGATTGGTGATCATCTTTTGATATTCTTTAGAAAGTTTCTTTTTTGAAACCTACCTGTGATCTGACCTCTAGAGTCATTTTACATCAGGGGTCCTCAACTTCTAGGATCTAATGCCTGATGATCTGAGGTGGAGCTGATGTAATAATAATAGAAATAAGGGCTTGCCTGGTGGTCTAGTAAGAATCTGCCTGCCAATGCAGGGGTCACGGGTTTAATCCCTAGTCTAGAAGGAAACCCCACGTGCCCATGCACCACAACTACTGAGCTAGCCCACTAGCGCCCACAAACCACAACTGCTGAAGCCTTCGCTCCTAGAACCCAAGCTCTGCAATAAGAAACGCAATCGCAATGAGAAACCCGAGTACTGCAATGAAGAATAACCCCCACTCACCACAGCCAGAGAAGCTCCTGTGCAGTAACTAAGACCAAATGCAGCCAACAATTTTAAAATAAAGAAATGCTGCTGCTGCCAAGTCACTTCAGTCGTGTCTGACTCTGTGTGACCCCATAGACGGCAGCCCACCAGGCTCCCCGTCCTGGGGATTCTCCAGGCAAGAACACTGGAGTGGGTAAAATAAAGAAATAACAGAAATAAAATGCACAGTAAATGTAATGCACTTGAATCATCCCCAAACCATCCCTCCCCCAGCCTGGTCCATGGAAAAATTGTCTTCCTCAAAACAGGTCCTTGGTGCCAAAAAGTTTGGGGACTGTAGTAGCACCACCTGTAAAGAACACTTAAGTAAGAGCTACAACTTCTTGGCTTTTGCTAGTCCTAATTCTAGCAGGAAAAGAAAGACACAAAGAAATCCTAACTCAGACAGCTCACAGGATTTCTCATGAAAGATTGTTGGGTGTGTGGCCACCAAGGGACCAAAGACCCAAAGCCAGCAAGAGGAACCCAAGAACCAGAAGCAGAAGGAGGCACCAGGAACAAGGAAAGGAAAGAGTCTTGGCAGAGAAGACAAACAGGGCAGAAACTTGGTAACTCAGCCCAAGGCTGGGAGCAGCTGGGAGGCAATCCCTTTATCTCTCTGCTTCCATCTTTATACCTGCTGTCTCATTGACCCAACCCAACAGGAAACAGCTGCCAAGGGTCCCAGGGTGAGGTACAATCTTTGGATTCGACCTACCAGAGCCCACAGGAACCATTGTGATGGGGGCACAGAGAAGAGGGCCATACACAGCTGAAACATACTGGGGTCACTAGTTAACAGCAAAATTGAATTAAAGGATTTCCACACACTACCTTTGGTGAATGTCTTACAAAAATACATTTTGCTTTTCAGAGAAATGTATGTTTGTATTTTTTTTTAATTTTATTAGAGGATAGTTGATTTATAATGCTGCATTAGTTTCAGGTGTACACCAAAGTGACTCAGTTATATGTGCATATTCATTCTTTTTCATATTCTTTTCCTATATAGGCTATCACAGAATATCGTATAGAATTCCCTGTGCTATACAGTAGGTCCTTGTTGGTTATCCATCTTACATACAGTAGTACGTGCATGTGGGTTCAGTTGCTCTGTCGTGTCCGACATTTTTACAACTCCATGGACTATAGCCCAGCAGGCTCCTCTGTCCATGAAAATTTCCAGGCAAGAATACTGGAGCAAGTTGCCGTTTCCTTCTTCAGGGGATCTTCACAACCCAGGGATTGAACCCCCATTCCTTGCATCTCCTGCATTGGCAGGTGGATTATTTGACCACTGTGCCACTTGGATATGAGTATGTTAATCCCAGTTTCCTGATTTAGCCCTCCAAAACGTTTCCCCTTTGGTAACCGTAAGTTTGTTTTTATATCTGTGCACCTGCTTCTGTTTTGTAAATAAGTTCATTTGTATTACTTTTAAAAATTAGATTCCACATATCAGTGATATCATATGATAGTGTATATTTCAAAGATCTTCTGACCTGCCTTTTAGTTCCCCATTTTAAGAAATGCCTCTTGTTTTTCCCGTGAAGTATGTCCTTTTGAAAAGCATGTTTTTGCCCCTTCTCCCTCCCTCACCTTTCACCATGAGAGCATTTGCAAAGTAGGCCAAGTACGGCTGGAACCTTTTTGACAAGTACTTAGTAATACTGAAGATTTGTTTTGCAAGCCTGGGTTGCTATGATTGTATTCCTAAGGAAGTTTATTAAGTTTGGGGAAGACTGTATAGGTCAGAGACCTGACCCGGTCCCTCTGACCTGCGAGGTGATTTGAGGAAGTGACTTAACTTCTCAATTGTTTCTAAATGTCTGAGACAGAGAGAGAAGAAAGACTGCCGAAGTTCAAAGTCGCAGTGATGTTCTGCTGAACGCTTTGCAAGTGAGATTTTCCAAATACTGATAAAAACATTCCAAATAATGTGTCCTCTGATTCACTTCACACAGCTGTCAGCTGACTCCAAACATTTATGGTTCCCATTAAGAGCTTAGAGGAACAGATAAGGGTTACTTCTGCTCCATCTACATGATAAATGCCTAAACTGACTCCACTATAAACAGGGGAAATAAAGCCACAGAAACAACCAGGAAAACTTCTAGCAAAATTTTAAAGGCTCTTCCGTAGCCTGGTGGACTTTTTCTTGGCTTTGGGGGCACAGGGGTTGAGAAAAGAGGAGTGTTTTGTCCTTTTGGTGAAACCTCTTCCCATGGAGAATTTGTAACCTGTGAAACTACATTATTTCTAGACCAATGTGCTTAATATCACACATACACACAGAATTTGGGGAGACAACACCCTGAGTTATAAGGATTCTGAAGTCCCATCTCACAGAGTGCCTGTTTCAAGAGTTTCTGGATGACCGCTCTTGGTGGTCAAAACAAAACACAAACATTTCAAGTTTCTCCCTTGCTCGTGTTGAGTCAGCTCTCGTAATTCAGTGGGTTTTTGGGTAAATGTGCACACATCAACTCGTTGGCTTATGTACACACATAGATTGTACCAAGCTGGTCAATGCAATATTTATATTTGTACTTTGAGCTGCCTAAGATTTTGTCATAAAACCTAAGGCTGCGGTAGGGGAGAGAGCACATAAAACTTTCATGACTCGTATAAAAAATACAAAATGTTATCATGAATATTTAATAAAATTTGCAGCAGTCAATGAGCAAAATCAATGTTTTTTAATTAAGTTATTCATTTGTAATACGAGCTGTACCTTGTTGGGTGTTAGCATGGAATTTAGCAGGTTGAACTTAAAATAAATAAATAAACTTTATTTGAGCCCTTGGGGGCAGTGGTATTAGTAATAAAACTATTAATTGGTTGCCTTTTCTTTGATAAGCAAACAAGGTTTCTTTGGGGACAGCATCTTGTATTCCACAGCGTTTTACAGTTCTCAGCTGGATCCTGTCCAAGATGTTTCGTAAGATGAATTGCAGTTCAGAGTGTTTATAACAGGTACCTGCCCGCTCCTAGACTATTGTCAGTTCTTACCAGGTCTCTTTTGTTAAGAATTGGGGCAGCTAGGGGGTGAAAGTTTAAACAACCTGAATGGGTTTTTACCCAAGGTTTTAAAAGTCATCAGATGTTGAAGAAATTAGTAGTAAACCCAAGGCTTGAGAATTCCGTCTCCTCTGTCTTGCTCGGGAATTCATTTGTCTCATCTGTCATCTGTGTCTGTCTCCTTTTCCCGAGCCCTCGTCCTTGATCATCAGAACTTGCTCCTTGGTCTGCCCTCCTCTGAGAGTGTAGAGGAAGCCAAGTTCTGTGCATGCTGTTGTTCCTTATGGCCATTTAAAGTGCTGCTTGAGCAGCATGGTGTTAGCCTAGCCTCCATACATCCTTTAAATCTAGTTGGTGTCCATAATACATTGAAATTGCATATTAAAAACTATACACTGTGTTTATAAAACCCTTTACCCACGCTACAGAGAAAACACCTCACCTATCTTATATGACAGTGTCCTTACTTGTTAACCATAAGTTGAAAAATACAAGCGGACCTCTAAGGACTTGTGAGACCAGCTTTTTGCAGTTTATAGCAGAAAAGGGCATCCGTCCCCCATTGATTATAATCATTAAATAAATATTAATCATTGGTGTAATTTCTAAATGCAAAAAAAATAATTACACATTATTTTACATGAGTATTGGTTAAATATGTCAGATAGGGACATCACAAAATCTGCTATAAATAAAATAACAAAATAAATAAAAAACAATATAACTTGGTAAAATGAACTGTATAGAATTTGGGATTAATTTAATAACTTATAAGGAAAAAGTCAAATGAGACATGCATCTTGATGCATGTTCCAGATTTATTCATAATAATAAATTGAAGGTATGAGGGACACAGTAAATTTAGCAGGGAAACCACCAAGAAAGGTTTTAACTTTGATTTGTTTTAAGAATCTCAAGAATAAATATCATATGTAAATTGGGTTTAATTAGAGTAGATCAAAGATGATTTCCTTATTAGAATTATCAAGAATAATTGATGGAGACTCTTTGAGGGTAAGGAAAGTGTAGAAAGACAGTATGCTAGCCTATATTATGCTTAGCTTTTAAAGTTGTTTTTTGAAATTTGTCATCTTTATTGCTAATATTTCATGGATGGTTTATTCTTTATTTCTTCAATAGAATATTCAATTTAAAATGAAACCCGATATTCCATCTGAAAATTTCAATTCCCACCACAAGTATAATTCAATTAAGCTCCAAATATTTCTTTTAAAAACACAAAATAAAATCATTCTTTCTACATATGCTATTTCTGCTTGGTTCCAAAAGGATAAAAAACTACATTTGCTTAGTTTTGGTTCATCTATCACTTTGTACATTTTTATGGATTTTTATGTGTAATCACATTTTCAGAGAGGATTTTTATATAGTCTGCTCCATTTCTGCAGAGTTATTATCTTCCAGCCTTAAAATTATAGAAATTGATACACAGTCTTTGGTTTCTCTCTCCTTGGGAAAGTGATAGGTAGATATCCATCATTCACAGTGACAGGATAAACTCACTTTGTTTACTGTAGTGAAAGATGACTTTTCTTCTTATTTCTCTTTTTCTCCCCTCCTTACTAACAATGGTGGTAGTGATCAGAGTGGCTTTGATGTGTATGTTGAATGAGAGTTTGGGGATAGGCACCTTATTTCTAAGCCTTGGAAAGAATCAGCATTTTTCTTCTAAAAGCTCAATAAAATATGTTACTTAAAAGGAATTTATAAAAGAATTTAGACTTCCATTTGCCTTTCCTGTGGAGGCCACTCTCCATATATCTCTTCCCCCTGCCTTTCTCTACCAATTTGCTCTTTACAAGATGACTGCTCTATCAGACATAAAATGCTGCCTTTTTCACTTAACTATGCAATAGCCGCTCTCTGTACTTCTGGGGCAGGTTTAATGGTGCATTTATATTCCATTCAAACTTGAACACAGCAAGAGCAAACCTACCCACAGGAATCATAAGTACTGGTGGCATTTGTGGGGATCTGAAAGCTTTGCATACAACATTCTATTTACCTGAGCCGTTTCAAAGTGTTATCATTAAAACACAATTGCGCTTTACAGGTATCAGCTGGGCATCTGTGTGGTTCACGATCATTTTTATCCTTCTTCCCTGTGGTTTATGTTGAGGCTCATTTTAATCTCTAGATTTGAACAGAGGGTCATATAAAAAAGCCTCACCTACAGCAATCTGTTAGAAGGGAACCTAATGTCAGTTTCCACTTGATGACCAACTGGAGAAATGTCTTCTCTTAGAATAGGGCAGGGGAAATGCCAAGTGGTAAGAAGTGGGGTAATGCTCTGGACGAGAACTCTCACAATGGGCCAGTCTGGGGAGATTTCCTTCAAACCTTAGAGTTAAATGCTCGGAGACAGGGTCCCCACCTTGCCTGACAGAGTCCCACCACTGATTAGAACTTAGGTGCTTAGTGAGAATCCTCTTTGACTCTCCCTCTTACATAGAGTAGACTCTCACGTGTGGTTAAGGATGCTGCATCTGGTGAGGCCGGTCCGTTTTAATGCAGTTTGACCACTCTGATTTTCTGAAGACAAACTTGTGAGATATATACATGGCTCTTCACAGACCCCAGCCCTCTCTGTGTGTGTCGGGTTTCCCTCATGTAACGCTCCTCCACTTACATTCTCCTGTGTTTCCTTCCTGCTGCTAAAACATACTGCCAGGAAAGAATCAGAATCCTATACTCCTTCACATGAAGGTGAAATTTCAGATGTAAATTAGGAGACACTTGTAAAAATATAGCAGTGCTTGGTCACTGCGTGAAGGTGTTTATTTGTGTACGTGTGGTTACATGCCTGTAGGACAGAGATTGAGGTCCTTACCTGAACTTCCTGAACTCACATTTCCTCAGCTGAAAGGTATCTGGAAAGTTGTTTTCCACTACTCTTATCTAGAGCAGTTTCACATCCTTTTAGACGAGTCCTAAACTAGTATATGTCTCGAATGTCTCAGATGTGGCTCCATAAAGGTGAGCAATTAATGTAAACTGTGACGAGGTCAAGAAGAGGCCATGCGGGTGATCCGGGTCAGCAGTAGTTCAACCTTCCTTCATCCCAACCTTCAAGACAGTGTGACCAGTTCTGCTTCATGCAGGTTATATTCAACAGGCCTGGCACAACCTCTGGCCTCTCCTAGTTGATAGCTTGCATCTTTGTTTAAGCTTTTTTTTTTAAAAAAATATTTATTTATTTACATGTATAGAGTCTCAGTTGTGGCACACAGGATCTTTGATCGTCTCACAGCATATGATTTTTTTTTTTTTTTTTTTTTTAGTTGCAGCATGCAGACTCTTAGCTGTGGGGTCTAATTCCCTGAGCAGGAATGGAACCTGGGCCCCCTGCATTGGGAGTGCAAAGTCTTAGCCACTGGACCACCAGGGAAGTCCCAGCTCTGGCCTTGACAGCACTTCCCATGGCTGTACGGATGTTCTCTCAAGACTGTGGTGCGTGCTACCAGGCCCTCCCCATCTTGGGAGAAGGGAGGGCATTCTGAAAAACAGTATCCAGCCACTCCTGGAGGAAAGAGTGTTTGTTTCCGATTAGGTTGGAGATCACACCATCATTTATGACAGAAACACTGTTTTTTCTTTTTCATAAATATACAAATGAAAGGCACTGTACTGATTACAGCTGTATCCCAGCGTCTCCTGGTCTCTGTCGAGCTCCGGGTGGAGATCAAGGTCAGGGGAGGTGAAGAGCTCTGACTGCCCTCTAATACGTGGTCTCGAAAAACCAATGAAGATTTTTATCTTTGCTTCTCACATGCCTAACTCTCAGGGCTTTTCCGCATTCCTTTTTGCTTTGGCAAAGATGCACACGGGGCCATTAATTACTTGTCTCTTTATATCTACGGGAATAACTGGGAAGATTGTACCCACAGGTAGCTATCGTTTAGGTAATCAAATGAAAACAGTTAATTCCAAGCCTGCACAGCAATGGACTTCCTCATAATGGAAAGTAAACAGGGTGTCACTTTTTTAAACAGCCGAACATCTAAAGAAGAGGCCTGGGGAATCCAAGTCCATGCATCTAGCAAAGGCAGAGAAACGATGCTGGCAGCTCCTCACCGTGTCTGTGCACCCACTCCTCAACACTTCTCCAGTGTGTAGAAGAAGCAGTGCCACACTCTGGCTAATATTTTTAAATGCAGCCTGATTACACCCAGGCTAGGACTTGGATTTAGAACTTCTATTTGGCCCGTGCATTTAAAAAGGAAGTTTAATTCTTTTCGAGCTGGGTTATTGCAAAACTCATTCTTGGGACTTCCCTGGTGATCCAGTAGTTAAGAACTTGCCAATACAGGGACACGGGTTGGATCCCTTGTCTGGGAACTAAGATCCGATGTGCCATGGGGCAGTTAAGCCTGTGAGCCACAACTGCTGAAGCCTGCACGCGCTGAAGCCAATGCTCCGCAGCAAGAGAAGCCACCACAATGAGAAGCCAAAACTAGAGAGAAAGCCCCGCTTCCTGCAACTAGAGGAAGACAGCATGCAGCATCAAAGACCCAGCAGAGGCAAAAATAAATAAAAAAATTTGAAAAACCTCATTCTTGACACTGTTCTTGTGATAGATTCTCAGGATAGTAAATAAAATATGGTGCTTAAATTGACCAGCACCCTCCTGCATTTTAGGTATTCTGAATGAAAGTGACAGTCGCTTATTTGTGTCCGACTCTTTGTGACCCCATGGACTGTAGCCCACCAGGCTCCTCTGACCATGGAATTTTCCAGGCAAGAATACTAGAGTGGGTAGCCATTTCCTTCTCCAGGGGATTTTCATGACCCGGGACATTGAACCCGGGTCTCCCGCATTGCAGGCAGATTGTTTACCATCTGAACCACCAGGGAAACCCAAGTACTCTGAATGAGTAGGTGGCAATCACATTTGAAAAGCTCTCTAGGAAGTGTCTACAGGACGACTGTCTAAATCTTTGGCGACTGAATTCAGGAAATCTCTCCTTCATCATGGTCTGGATTCTTTCCACTCAACTGTAATCCCTTTGTCTGGTGTCCATTCTGCCTTCAACATGAGAGTAAATGCTGACTCTCTCTGACTCTGCTTCATAACTGGCAATCCTATCTCTAAGCTTCGTCTTTGCCCCGGGGAATGGTTCTGATGTTTTCACATAGTTGTGTCCACCCTCCCCAACCCCACCTGCCACCTCACCATGTGCACATTTTATGGACTTTCTTGTCGAGTCTGACAGTAATGGCATCAGAGAGGACCAGCTCCCTAATTAGAAAACCTGCCATCTAACCTCCTGAGAAATCTCACACAGGGTGAACGTGAGCAGTTCAATTTTCCTTTTTAAATCCATTTAGCAAATATTTATTCAGCCTGCTAAATAGAAAAAAAAAATGCACTCAATCTACTGGGAGTCAGGAAGGGTAAGATAAGGTTCCTATCTTCAAGGACCGTAAACCTGAAATCTGTGAACAGCCAAGTGAAAGAATGCAGCAATGAATGAAGGGATGGTACAGGGCAAGGCAGTTTCTTGGATTGGCTCCTACTAGTTATGGACACTGTCAGGAGTTGGGCTAATCAGGGAGGAAGGATCAGCCTGGAATCTGGGTTTGGAAAGAGTCAGATTTCTCCCAGAGCTCCTGTTAATGGGGCATATGTTGCGATCTGTGCTATCTTTACAAGCGTCTGAAAATTTAAATGCACTTACATTGTAGGCCTGAATATTCAGAACAGAGGGACCGCAGGGGTGAGAAATGCAGTCTAGAAGTTCTCTGGCCTCATTGCTTACTGTGATCAAATAAAGAAGGACGCTGGCATGTTTCCCTGGTGGTCCAGTGGTTAAGAATCTGCCTGCCAGTACCGGCGACATGGGTCTGATCCCAAGTCTGGGAGGATTCCACACGCAGAGGAGCAGCTAAGCCCATGAGCGGCAACTACTGTGTCTGCGCTGTAGAGCCCTTGAGCCCCAACAAAAGAAACCACCACAGTGAGAAGCCCGTGTACCACAACGAATGAAATCCGCTGCTTGCCGCAACTAGAGAAAGCCGGCACAGCCAAAAATAAATAAATAGATAAATCAATAAAAGAAGGATGCTGGGGAACACATCTCTGACCCACATCCTTTTAGGAAACTATGGCACTAACCTCAAAGATCCTTCAAATGGGATCTGGGGTTTTAAAGGCACTGGTTGTATTCTCTACTCCTGAAATATGTGGGGCATCTGGATACAGAGGGGCATGATTTCTGAAGCATAAGGAGCAAACTGAGGGAGGAATAAAGAAAGACCTATAATATTATGCAAGGACATTATTATTCAGAGGAGCTGGGAACAGTTCGAAGCCAATGGGAGTAGCAATAAGTGTCTGTATCACAAGGGTGCTGAGGAAACAAATGCTTTGGAAAAGGAGGTGAAGGCATGTGCCCCCTACCCACCTCACACAAATCTGAATAACGTCTCCTCCAAAGGGTGACAGTCAGGGGAGAAACTTGGGCAAAGCAGCGTGTCTTCGGGGCCCGAGAAGCTTGGATGGCTTTTCAGGACTGAGAGATTTCTCCCACAACACATTTCAATCACGGTACTTCTGATGTTTTTAACCTAGTTTATCCAGTGTTCGATTGCCTGAATGGTGATTGTTGGTTTGAAATATACAGATGGATGGTTTTCATCATGTTAAGAAAGATTACTTGGGATCCCATTTCACCTGAAGCATTTTTACACCTGTTTATGCAATCAATGGGGTTCCCTGGTGGCTCAGTGGTAAAGTCCACCTGCAAATGCAGGAGACAAGGGTTCAGTCCCTGGGTTGAGACGAGCCCCTGGAGGAGGGAATGGCAACCCACTCCAGTATTCATGCTGGACAATTCCATGGACAGAGAAGCCTGGCGGGCTACAGTCTGCGGGGTCGCAGAGTCGGACACGACTGAAGCGACTGAGCGCACGTGCAGTATTTGTCTCTCTCTCTCCAGCTTATTTCACTTCAATACCCTCAAGGTTCATCTATATTGCCGCAACTGATAAAAACTTCCCTCCTTTTAAGGGCTGAATAGTGTTCCTCTGTGTGTGAGAGAGCAAGGGTACATCATCTTTATGCATTCACCCACCGATGAACACTACTTAGGTTGCTGCTATATTTGTGCGTGCTGTGCTTAGTTGCTCAGTCGTGTCTGACTCTGTGCGACCCCGTGGACTGCAGCCCGCCAGGCTCCTCTGTCCATGGGGATTCTCCAGGCAATACTGGAATGGGTTGCCATGCCTGCCTCCAGGGGATCTTCTCAACCCAGGGATCGAACCCAGCTCTCCCGTGTTACAGGCAGATTCTTTACCGTCTAAGCCACCAGGGAAGCTTGGCTATTGTAGATGTGCTGCCGTGAGCATAGTGGTACTTATATCTCTTCAAGGCTATGTTTTCATTTTCTTCAGGTAAATACTTAGTAGAATTGCTGGACCACACAGTAATTCTATTTTTACTTCCTTGAGGAAACTTCATACCATTTCCCATGATGGCTACATGAATTTACATCCCAACAACAGTGTACTAGGGTTCCTTCTTCTCCACCTTGTCATCTCTTATCTTTTTCACAAGTGTGAGGTGATATCTCGTTGTGATCTTGATTTGCATTTCTCTGATAAATAGTGATATTGAGCCACTTTTCATATACACTTTGGTCATTTGTATGTCTTTTCTGGGAAAACGTCTATTGAAATACTTTCGCCCATTTTTAAATGGAGTGATTGGTCTGTTGGCAATTGAATTGTGTCTTCCTTCTGTATTTGAATATTAACCCCTATCAGATATGTGGTTTGCAAATACTTTTTCTGATTTAGTAGGTGGTCTTTTTACTTTGCTGATTGTTTCTGTTACTGTGCAGAAGCTTTCTAGTTTGATGTAGTCCCACTTTATTTTTTGCTTTTGTTGCATTCGCTTTTGGCATCAAATATGAAAAAATCATTGCCAAATCAACGTCAAGGATCTTACCCCTGTGTTTCCCTCTAGAGTTTTATGGTATTAGATCTTCAACTTAGGTATTAATCCATTTTTCAGTTAGTTCTTGTGTATGGTGTGAGATAGGGGTCCAGTTTCATTCCGCTATAGGTAACTGTTGATGGTTTCATTGGCTCTGCAGATACTTTTGACGTTTATTTTTGTTTCTTAGTTGTTTATGCTTTATTTGTATATTTTTGTTTTTGTTGCCTTTGTGGTTTTAATTTTCTTGATATACTTTCCTCTCCCAAACAGCTGGTTCATTAACTGATTTCTGAGTTTATTTTTGCTTTTGCTTTCTATAATTTCTACTAATATCTTTTCTATCCTTCTGTTTTTCTTATCTTTTGCTCACTCTCATAAGTATAATTTATTTTCACTCATAGATGAATAAATCTACCCCAGTTATAAATTTTTATATCTTATATTTTAATATTTTTATTCTCTAATAGTTTGTAAAGCTTAAAAAATTTTTTCTCTTAGTGTTGTGTAGTAGACTTTTTGTTTAGCTTTGTTTTATTTTGCTTTAGATTTCCAAGTGATTTGGTATGTTTCCAAGTGATTTGGTATGTTTCCTTAAATTTTCATATTTCTGACTTTATTGCATTATGGTCAGAATCTATGGCATTGATGATTCCTTTTTAAAAGAGTTTATAAAATGTTTTGATAGCCTATTATTGGATCAAGATCTTGGGTGCTTTGTGCAATATAAAGCTGGATAGAGATATATTTGTTCAATTTTATCTGTTTTATGATATCCAAATCTTTAATCTCCTTGTTTTTCAAATTTTTCACCTTTGAAAGACTGAGATATAATTCTCACATAATTTTGTTTTTGTTCATTTCTTTTATTTCTAAGTTTTTGATTTGTTGTAGTGCTATCTGAATTGTCACCTACATGTTTGAGAATTTCTTTAAGAAAATTGATTCAGTAATGAAAATGATACTCTTTCTCATTTAAAGTGTTTTGTACTGAATTCAGATTTATTTTCAATTATTATTGCCACCACTGTTTTCTTTCTATTTGTGGTTACCTGATACATTTGAGCTCATCTTTTTAATTTTTTTTTTCTTTTTTAGCAGTTTTCTGTCCTTTTGTTTCCCTTTAAAATAGCTTATAGTTGGATTTTGGTTTAACAGATTCTTAGAGGGGATTTTAAACTTTGTTCAAACAATGATTTTCTGTCTTAACCAAATGGTTAAACAAACTTCTGTCATATTATTTTAAATATTTCATGTTTATATGCCTTAATCTTTCCATAATTATCTGTATTTTGTGCTTTTATTTTTTTTTCCTGGTGGTGAGAAAGGCCCATTTCTAAAAGGTAGAAAAGCTTTATTTACTGATTCAAGAACCATTAGTTTAATTCATCCTTCTACATAATATGAAATTTAGAATGATTTTACTTCTCCCCATCACCCTTTGGCTAATAGTAAGTGATATAAGATTCCAGACCCTGGTTATTACTACTTAATCATATTTATTACTAAATTGTAAATTGTTGCAACAAATATTTTCTTTCAAAAATTATTTCCAACATTCTTGTTTAATTCTGTAGCTTTATTTTTAGGTGTTACTTGAGTGTAAATCTGTAGGTTTCACTTGTTTAATTGCCACCAAAGTCCTTTTATACCTTGACTTTCCCATGCTTAAGTTCAGCCTTTGATTCACCTCATTTATAACTGGAATAGATTTACATAAATTTGTAGAACTGCTACGTGGATTATATATTTTCAGAGACCTTACAAGCAAGACTGCCTGTTGCCTTAAAATCTGAAAGCCATCTGGCTATGTACAGAATGCGTGAGTAATCACTTATTTTCTTAAGAAAAAAGTTTGACTTCATTTTTTTCCTGTAATTTGCAGTTTAGAAAGAGAAGTCTGAGCAAGAGAGGCCTTCTTTTTATTAGACTATCAAATATTTTAAACCAGTGTCCAAAGATTAGTAAAACTAGACAAAGGTAAATCCACTATCCAGATTTAATATAATGAAATATTTTTTCATATATCCTTCAAATCTATTTTCTTTTGTTAAAGAAGAAAAATATTAAGAGTCAGCTAAATCCCCAATCTGACTTCTGACTAGAGTATTTTCTGACTAGAGCATCTTTAATCTTCTTTTAAAATTTTATTTATTCATTTATTTTTGGCTGTGCTGGGTCTTCGTTGCTGCACAGACTTTTCTCTAGTTGCACAAACTTGCAATTGCAGTGGCCTCTCTTGTTACAGAACACAAACTTAGCTGCCCAGGGCATAGGAGTCTTCTGAGACCAGGGATGGAACGCGTGTCCCCTGAACTAGCAGGCAGATTCTTGACCACTGGACCACTAGGGCATTCCTTTTAAAAGTGTTGGTGTATGTATAGGTATGTGTCTCTCTGCATTTATTATTCTTTTCTGGAATACAGATAAATCTTTTACTATTGACTCATTTTTCTTAGTTCAGAAACGTGTTTACTGAATTTTAGTGTCTATATTAAGATGCTGCTATATTAGGATGTAATATTCGACAGCATCACTGACTCAGTGGACATGAATTTGAGCAAACTCTGAGAGATAGTGGAGGACAGAGAAGCCTGGCAGGCTGCAGTCCATCAGGTCACAAAGAGTCAGAGGTGACTTGTAGCGACTGAACAACAACAAAAAAACACTTTTAATATACATTGCTGATTTAATTATATGTGCATGTATATACATAAATATATACACACATATATACATTTATATTATATAGATATGTACATACATGCATGCACATATGTGTGTATATGCATATATATACATGCACGCGTGCATGGTGAGTTGTTTCAGTCATGTCCAACTCTCTGTGACCCTATGGATTGTAGCCTGCCAGGCTCCTCTGTCCATGGGATTCTCCAGGCAAGAATGCTGGAGTGGGTTGCTGTGCCCTCCTCCAAGGGATCTTCCCAACCCAGGGATTGAACCTGCATCTCTTATATCTCCTGCATTCGCAGGCAGGTTCTCTATCAGTGGTGCCACCTGGGAAGCCCATATTCATGCATATATTTATATAAATGTTACACATCAGTAAAATGATAACCTCCTGCTTTTACAGCTACTAAAAAGTCTAGGTGGAAGAGGGGAAGCTGTCTTTACATCATGGAGATGTGACATTATTTATCCTTTTTTGTGACTTCTTTCTTGGGAACGTGGATTTTCTAGATATAGGATTATCAGTGTTTTTTATTTGATCTTTTTCACTTAGCACTTGTTTTCCTATATATGATCTGTATTTTTTCTTGGTGTCAGTGTGAGTGTCAATTTTTGTCAGTGTCAATTGCGTATTTCCTGTATAACGTCAATGCTCTTTGTTGCTTTGAATTCACATTTTCATTTATTCTGGCACTTGTGTTCATTTTCTTTATTCTAAATTTGACTTATCTATTTTTGGCTGCCCTCGGTCTTTGTTGTTGCGTTCAGGCTTTTTCTAGTTGCAGTAAGCAGGGGCTACCCTCTAGTTGTGTTGCTGGGGTTCTCATTGTGGAGCACAGGCTCCAGGGTCCAGGCTCAATGGTTGTGGCACACGGGCTTAGTTGCCCTGCAACACGTGGAGTCTTCTGGGACCAGGAATTGAACCCATGTTCCCTGCATTGCCAAGTAGGCGCTCAGCTCCTGGACCACCAGGGAAGTCCTGTGTTTATTTTCTGACATGAATTTCTTCTCTGTCAGCTGCTTTTTCATACCTTGCCCAGATCCACTCTCCTCTAATATTGTAATTTCCTGATTCCTAAAAATCCGTGTTTCCTTGATACTCTAAGACCAAGCGCAGAGGCCCATAGTTTCTAGTTTCACGTAGTGATGCTGACCGTGATGCTGACAGTGACAGCAAATGATGGATATGTACTCATCAAGGGTGTTGTGTATATAAATCCATTCCATCTTCACACCACTTGGTGCTGTTATCCTCATCCCAGCTGACGAATAACTAATAGATGGGAAAGCTCTGATTTCAGTCCAGACGTTTGGCTTCCGAATCCCCATTCTCAGCCATGAAATAGTTCCATAGGCACCGTGCTGTGTAAGGTGCACTTCCATTGCGTCTCCAGGAAAACGGGTCCTTTCTTTTATGCTCGTGTTCTTTGCACAGACTCCTCCCAATTGCACATTTGTTCTGTTTTTCATACTAATTCTCAAAGAAAAGCTTTTCTATACCCAGCCCTCGCCTGCTGACAAATTCATCTCTCAGAGTCTCCCCGGTGCTGCTACAATCCCTTTCTCAGACCTGAAGCTTGAAAGCAGGTTGTTGGGTATATGCCGCATAACCCTTCTGCTGCCTGACAGTCATTTATCCAGCGTGATTCTACCTCACTGAGTTTCAGAAGTCTAGGCATGGGACTTCCCTGGTGATCCAGTGATTAACACTCTGTAAGGCAAGGAGTGTGAGTTTGGTCCCTGGTTGAGAACCAAGAAACTACATGCTATGTGGTACAGCCCAAAAGTAAAAAAAAATAATAAAATAATAATAATTTTTTAAAAAAGAAGTCTAGGCACAATGATATGATTCCTAATTCAGTATGATCTGTTTTGCAGTTGGGGATACTTTCTCCCAAAGCTTAGTGGTGTTTTGAATTGGTGGTTTTCTTTGCCAGTCCTACTGCGTTTTTGCCTCTTTCAGTGTGTCTTGAAGGACACTGCAGAAGCAACATGGAAAGCGAGTCAGGCACAGGCAGCAGAACACCGTCCTACTTCTGACGAGTACGATCACTGCCAGCAATTCCGTTCCATTTGCTCCAGAATGTTCACCAATATAGAGGGCTGTTGACTTGCATCTTCTTACTCACACTTTCAGTCTCATCTCAAAAACTGAAACCATTAGCTAGAAGAGGAAGTTGAAAAACTAAGTGAAGAAGAAAAGAGAAAGAAGAAAGAAAGAAAGAAAGCAGAGCATCTGTGGAGTGAGTCCACTGCTGCTTAAACTGCGGTAGAAGAGCAGAGTTGAAATGTGGTTTCCCTCACAGCTGGTTTTCTTAAATTCATCGCCACTCTCATTACTTGACCGCAAAGGGAAAGTGTTCCATTGTCACTAAATTACTTGCCTGAAGAAGGAAGGAAGTTTATATTGGCTTAATCCTCATTCATCTCTAGGAAAATGTGCCCTCTCTTTCTCATGAAATTCAATTCATTATTGGAAAATCCCACTGCTAACATGAACAAATTGAATTATTCCATTGGGTTTTATTGCTCTAAAAAGCAATTCGTTCATTGACAACAGAAACTATATTACTAAAAGGGAAAAAAAATAATACTTAATAACAAGGATGTCCCATGTGAATTCTCCCCCCAAAGGTTTTCTTGTGATTTGGGCTCCTAATAAATAAATAAAATGCATTTACTATGCTGCTGCTCTTATTTTATTATCCTGTTATTCCAAAATGTGAAGCACTGAACAATACCCATCGTGTTCTGGATTCAAGATTCAGCTCTGGACCTTCAGCTTGTCCCCTCAGTGCAAGCAGAGGCCGAGTATATTCCGATCTATGATCTTGTCTTGACTTTAGAGTAAAGCTTGTTCTCCTTGCTAGTTTATAAGCTCTGGGTATTGGAGGATGGCAAAAGTGCTTATTGTCTTTCTCCCTGACTCTCGGATTGTTAGTTTTATGCTTTTTAATTAAGATAAGGTAGCGCTGGGAGTGAAAAATAGTTTGGTTTCATTTTTATGATATTTTAATAGGCCATCATAAGATACTGTCATTTTGCTAGCTTGGTAACAGACACAGTCACCTTTGCAAGGGTAGCCTGCATGCCTGTTACTTTCAGGAGAAATGCCTTCAGAAAGCTTTGCAAACCTGAATACTGACTAGAGGAGCAAAGGTATATTAAAGGAAAAAAAAAAAAAAACAAGTCCACCAGACCACCAGGGAATTCTCTAGCTTTAAAATTTCCCCTAGAAATTGAGCACTTAATAAATAAAATTTGAGAAGGACCGCATTTTTCATGATCTAAAGTTTTATGTCCTCTGTTATAAGGAAAACAGAAATGTTTTCTTCAAGCAGTAGTATTGAGATTTGGAGCATCTCTGAGGGGATTTCTGTTTTAAATGTGCCTTCTGTATACAAACTGGCCTTCTTTGTTCTTCCCTCTGTGTTACCATTGGTCACCATGGAGGCTGCTGCTGGGAATAGCCCTTTCAGATGCTGCTGAGATGAACTGCGTACTCCTTGTCTTGCATCATTCTCGGGAGTCCCTGGTAGGCTAGCAACACTGTGATCGGAATCCATGTCATGCCTGCCTCCAAGGTGGTGGGGTCCCACCGCTGGATCCGGGCTGCTGTGGTCCAGGTGACATAAGCCCAGAGGCTTTTAGGAAGATGTACGGTGGGGAGGTGGGGAGTGGATGATGGACAGATTAAACCGTATCTAATTGTTTCTGTTTGACCATTTTTTACCCGTGAAAACGACTATTTCATATGTCTTAAGCTAATACCTTCCCCTGATACTGCTGATGTTAGAGGTGACATGGGCGAGGTGCTCTTCTAATATTCCCCCTCCCCTTCCCCCCTCCCCCCATCTCCTTACTCCTCCTCCCCATCTTCTTCCCCTTCATCCTTGCCTCCCTATCCAGAGCCATTTAGGATTGTGATTTAGGAATCAGCAATCAGGAACCCCAATCTTTCTCTCCTTGTTCTTTCCGTTACATTTTTTAAAGATAAATCATCTCAAAGCTTTAAAACTCTTTAACAGTGACTCCACGAAGAATAACTGTGACTAAATTGGATTTTACTGAGAGCTGGAGCTGTGTATGTCCCAGTGGCTGGCTTTGGGTGGGACCTGTGCAGGCCTGCCATGAGCAGAAGGGGTTGTGGCCACCCAGAAAGTGACAAGGGATGCTCTGTACTGAACCGCTGCCGGAGCTAACGCTGCCTTCTCTCACTGCGAATGTCCCCCTCCCTCTGTCTCTTACAAGGACCCTTGTGATGACAGTGGGCCCACCTGGATAGTCCAGGATGTTCTCCTACCCAGAACCCTTAAATTAACCACGTTGGCAAGGTCCCTTCTGGCCATATAAGGTAGTATATCCACAGGGATCAGAATCTGGAGACCCTTGAAGAGTTATCATTCTACCTTCCATTTTTTATGATACTGGGAAGAACTCAGTCTTCCCAGATAGTCTAATGGTCTGGACAGCTGGCCTTTTATGTTTTTCAATCAGCATTCTATCCAAGATCGTTTTCCTGCCTTCCCTTCTTTCTGTAGGTACCTGTAAGTGTCAGGTACCTGTTTTAGCCCAGACTAGTGATAACAAGAGAAGTCACGGGACCTCCCATCTCCCCTTTGACTGATCCTTTAAGACAGAGCTGTGAGAACCTGGCTGTCACCCCGCTTGCTATTCCTTGGACGAGCCTTCCATCAACAAGTTGGGGCATCCTGATGACAGAACACTCACTGAACATTCCAATTCCTGAATGCTGCAAACTGCTCACAGAGGGGCTGCCCTCCTGATTCTTATACTTTCTGACAGATGAGACTGTTGCACACAGATACCTATGTTAGAGTCTGATTACCAAGCAAGTGTGGAACATCTCTGTGCATTGAAACTCAAAATGAGCAGTGTGTGGGCATTATTTATAAGTTGTTTGTGGCCAAGCAAGGAGCTGTCACAACGGCTGCATTTCTACACAGGGTGGGATTATAAGGGGGTGGAGGGTAGGGTGGGGAGTGCACAGAGTTTTGTCCAGGTGCCACAGCTTCCTCAGTTTGCTGTTGAGAATGAACGCCTCAGCAGCTTCCCTTAAGCCTTTAAGCTCCCTCTCACCACGTCTAAAATAGCCAGGGACTGGCAGAAGCCTAGAGCTATTCCTTTCCAGGTTTGTAGCATTGTTATTTTTTCTAAACTCCACTTGTGGAATGTTTAATGCCAATCCAACTTGCAAAGCCATCTGATATGAGCACATCATCCCATAAGCATTTCTGACAGCCGGTGTCACCGTGCATCTTTTTTTTATCACCCTTCTCTTTACAAGGTATCACAGATAGCATGCCAGGTTCAGCTGTGATTAATAGGGCTCTCTCACCATTGACTTCACTGGGCTCCAGCCTCCCAAGAAAAATGTGGCTGCTGATAAATCTCATGTGATAAGAGCTGTGTTATGTAAGGCAAGCATTTCACTCATATTATTATGACCACCTGGTAGTTTGCAGAGTTCAATTGAATTGACAGGGCCTCTTGTCCCATTGATTTTGCTTGGCTTCTGCGGAGTGAGCAAAACAAATTCTTACAGAACTGATAGAGACGAGACTATTTGGCTGCTTGCGTATTTGGGGAGGCATTTCCAGACTATTATACATACTTTGAAAACGTGTCTCTAGATGTCTTTCGGTGTTTTTTTTTCCCTCAGAAATTAATACATCAGTGTTTCTGGTGGAATATGAAGCTCTGTATGTCCAGCTTCACAAGAACAGTCTTGAAGCAAAGACAAAAGTGCAGTTCTGTTTCAATTTGTAATGCCCCAGTATGGATATGGGGGACTGTTGCAAAGGTGTATATATGGGCATGAGACTTGTGGACGAAAGGGCAAATTGTTTGAGTTATTCAATTCTAAATGGCAAAAGAGTTAAGTGGTTAAAAAGAAGAAAGAAAAGGAAAACACCTTGGGTTTGATGGGAGCCTAAAGAATATTCCTAAAGTGTTGCTCACTGGAAACATTCCGAAGGACATTTAATTGTGCACACAGGGTATTAAGAGGGACAGAGAAGACTTTTCCTTTGAATTGAAGTCTTTGGGGGAAGAACTGGGGGGAGCCATTTCAATTCAAAGCATAACTTCCAGCAAAGCTAAATATTATCATTTGTTTATAGAGTAACATGCAATCATAAGGTCCAGGTAAATAAATGAATTGGTCTTTATGAGAGTAACAAGCGATGAGCAGAGCTTTTCATTTTAAAGAAAAAATGTTTCCTGAATAAAGAGAGAAGCAAAGCTCACCTTGACCACCCTCCTTCAGCTGCTTTCATACCCGTGTTCCATGAACACGTGACTTGAGTCCAGCCACAGTGCAAAGCTTGTAACCCTCAAACTTGATCTTTTTCATGAGCCACGCTTTTGCTTGAGCTGTTCCCTCGACCTGAAATCTAGGTTTGTTAAGACCTAGAACAGAGTCATCACCACCTCTCATCAAAACTGGAATCTCTTTTCTGAAGTCCGTGAGCACATTGAACACACTTCTTTTGTTTATTTATTTTTGACCACAGTGGGTCTTCATTGCACGCAGGCTTTTCTCTAGCTGCAGTGAGCAGATCTACTCTTGTCTGCAGAAACTGTGCTTCTCACTGTGGCTTCTGTTGTTGTGGAGCACAGACTCTAGGCACAGGGCTCAGCAGTTGTGGTGCCTGGGCTTAGTTGCCCCCCAACACATGGGATCTTCCCAGACCAGGGACCAAACCTGCATCCCTGCTTTGGCAGGGTCTTCCAGCAGCCCCCTAGATTGTGAGTCATGACCATGTGACCTTGACCTCTGTATGCCTGCCCTGTCCCAGAAGATCAGAACCTCTCAGTGAGTGCTGACTCATGATCGAATGATTTGGTGCCCAGAGAAGAAACACCAACAAGTCCAAGGAACAGCCCATCACCCTCTATTTCTTATCAAGTCCAAGAACGTGAAACTCTTAGAGTAAAAATCTTCTCTGATGAAGAAAGCAGAGGGTGGTTGTAAAATTTAAAGTCCTCTAATATAAAATGTTCATGTGGGCAGATCCAACAGAGAAGAAAGTAAGCCTCAGGGATTTTCACTCTGAAATCCATGGATTTGCTCTCTTGTTGTTTTCGCCTCTTCCCAGTAATTCCATGTGATGGAGGCATTTTGCAGGGGTTAATCTACACGTAATGAAGTTTCAAAGAAATCATATACTGTACTCTCCTTATGGGGTCCTGGAGTCTTTCTTTTCTAGACAGCATGGTACAAAACAGTGATAAATAAGCTGATGCTTATCACTGTAGATAATACCTTTTTCCCCTTTTTTTGGTTTCTTCTTTTCTATGTCTTTCTGTCATCCCCAAAGTAAGTGTGCATTACTGTGAGTTTTTTTTTTTTTTTTCATTAAAATCAGGCTTTGCACATACTCTAGAATAACTGGAGAATCTCTGGAAACCACATCCATGCAAGATCCAGGTGATCAGTTTTATTTCAAAAGACCTCCTGAGCAGTCACAGGCCCATGTCCATCTGACTTTGGCTTTCTGACAAAAGTGATGGCAGGTGTTCAGATCTGGTCTGCACTGAGCACTGATATGGGGAACTCAGTCCTTGGGACTTCCCTGGAGTCCAGTGGATAAGAATCCGCCTTGTAGTTCTGGGGACTCCGGTTTGATCCCTGATTGGGGATCCAAGAACCCACTTGCCTAGGAGCAAATAAGCCTGCGTGCCACAGCTCGAGAGTTTGAGTGCCACAACTAAGACCTGATACAGCCGAAGAGACTCAGTTCTGCCGCCTCCAACCATGGGCCTGCTGGACAGGAAGTTACCCTCCCCTCTGAATGTGCAACACAATAGAACAACAGAGAGTTTCAAAGGGACTGGTTCTGATTCTGAGAGAAATAAACAGCCCATCCTCAGTAATGACTGACTTAGAGAGACTAGATTCTTTCCTATGCTTGATAAATTTGGGACAGCGACAGCTAAGAGAATCCCTACACCAATGCTGATCAACCTTGAACTTCTAATCGAAACTCAAAAGTATGCAGATTAATGAGATGTAAAAAACGGGGTCAAAGTAATGAAGAGGTTTTTTTTTTCCCCCTAAGTCTCAATTTTAGTGGCTTGTGGATGCGCTTTAGTTCTGACCGTTTTCTTCTCTCATTTCAAAATGAGAATACAATTAATAGCCAAACGGAAGAGATAAGGACATAGCAAGGTGGAAGAGGATCCAATCCACTATTGTCCAAATTTCTAGACATCAGTGGTGTTTAGGGAGCTTTGTGGCTGGGTCTGGAGTGCCGAAGGATGCACTGTCCTCATCACAGAGAGTGAGGCAGGATGGAAGGACTACAGACTCCCAGTCTGAAGCTGTGGAAGTGCCCATCCCCTCTGCCTCTCATCAGCCTCATTCTACAAGGTCGGCTCACAAGACTGGCTGAGCTCCATGGAATGACAGAGAAAGTGCTCCGGAAACTGAAAGACGCAATATAGTTGTTTCTTATCACGATCCTTGAAATTATTGCTTTATAATTTACAGATGCTTCCTCCCAATCTGTTTCAGACACATGCAATTTAGTTTACTCTCTATTTGTGGAAAGAAAATGCCTTCTGGAGCCCCAAGTACCTCTCACCTGGACACTGACAGACAGCAGCAGGCTTTGGTTTCCGTTGCTCTGCCCGTCGTCCGCGTGCAAGGCAGCATCTTCCATTTCCACGATGGAAGCAAAAGAGGAAAGCGACTGAAGGAAAGAGCATCATGGGGAAGCTCAGGGCTCAGACTGATTTTTCTCTTCTGTTTAAAATTATTTCCAAGAGATTAGAACTACATGCTTTAAGTCTGAACAAATGTAAATAACTTGAGGATGATCTGTTTGTGATTATTCGTACTGCTTTTCTTGTGATGAGATTGTTGGATGGCATCACTGACTCAACCATCGAGAGGTTGAGCAAACTCAGGGGGATGGTTAAGGACAGAGGAGCCTGGTATGCTGCAGTTCATGGGCTCACAAAGAGTCAGAGGAGACTTAGTGACTGAACAACAATTGTCCTGTTAACCCTCTTCTGATGTAAATCCTTGGCCAAAGCAGGCCCCTGGGGCGAGGAGCCTGCAGCCTCAACTAACCCTGAGTGTCAGACTCCATGGAAGAATTTCTATTCCTTCCTCTAAAATTTCTATTCATTTCTCTACCCTCTCTGCTAGCGTAGCAGAGAGTGATAAGTTTAGAGTTACAATAGTTACGCTCTTTTGTTCTTCTTTTTCTTAATATATTTATTTTATTAAAGTACAGTTGACTTACAATGGTTCAGCTGCACAGCAAGGTGATTCAGTTATACATATACATGTTGTTTTTCAGATTATTTTCCATTATAGGTTATTTGACAATATGTTGACTGCAGTTCCTTGCGCTATACAGTAATCTGTGTTGCATAGCTTTTTTAAAAAATTAGAAATCTAGCATCTGTTCATACTAAGTCAAACAAGTAGAATCAAAATGTCATAAATTTTTTAGTTAGGCAAAAATTCATAAGTTTTCTAAAATATATATATTATGAATACTATATATGTATACAAAAGCTTTTCTACTATGCTTGATAAAGGCTTAAGAAAGAATATCAAAAAAAGAGAAGAAATGAAGAAATTGGAAAACAAGCTAAATGAAATGGAAGCACTTTGCTCTTAATCTATTTTGATTGCAAAAAAGAAAAAAAAGTGTAGCTGATAGTGTTAGAAATTGAAAACTGGAAATGACAAAATCCAAAAGCTTTATCTTTATCATTAATAAAAATAATAATAATAATAGACAACTTTTATTGAATTTCTTCTATGTGTCAGATGCTGTACTGGGTACTGACATACTTCAACTCATGTAATTTCATCCTTACGATGGCCCTGAAAGGTGTGTGTCATACTTCTCATTTTTCATATGAGTCAACATCAGCTCACATGGTTGGCATAACTTGGAAAGCTTTTAAGAGGCAAAGCTGGGACTCCGACCCACATCCGACTTTAGGCCTTAGTTCCCTTCACTCCTCCATGCTGCTGCTTTACTATTTATTAGCTAGATGAGCCGGATGGATTTACAGAGCTCCAGGCCTTAAGGTCAAATAACCTTTGGCTTCATGTCTCTATCCTGTCACTTATCACCCTGGAGGTCTTGCAAGAGTCTGTTAATCACACTAAGCCTGTTGTTTCATCTGTAAAGTGCTGTTAATATTGGGCCTTCAATCCTCATAGGATCACTGGGGGAACCAAATGACAATGTGTTCTGAGTGTTACACAGACATCGGGGCTTCTTATAACTCTTGCCTCTTAAATGGTATTGTTTGCAAAACTTGTTCTTAAAGATGTGTTTGTGTCAGAGGTTTTCTATTATTCTAAGACATGGACATTTATCAAGTAACTCAAGCGATGACAGGCAATAAAACCTTTATTTAATTAGAACCCAAATATTTATCAACTCTATGATCTACATTGCTTTTTGCTGTTTTCTTGAACTTCCCTTTTGAGGGCAAGACGTCAGTAAGAAAACAAGTGAACACCCTAGATTTGCTAAAAATCCAGACAGCTTCCAAGATATTTATTTCTAGGGTCGCCATCAGAGGCTGTTAGAGCAGGAATCTTCCCTGGGGGCCGTAGACTTCAAGTTGCTAGTCCAGGGTTGTCTCTCCCACTAGAAGCCTTGAACCCGTGTAGCTCTTTCTGTCACATCTGCTCGTGATTCTTTCTGAACCCCTTCTTCGCCTTGGCATCTTGTTGGCACACACTGACTCTCAGAGCCAGAGCATTTTATATGTTCTCCATCCACATGGAAAGGTACATTTTTCTGTTCCTGTGGATAGGGGCTTCCCAGGTCATGCAGTATTAAGGAACCTGCCTGCCAGTGCAGGAAATTCAAGAGATGCAGGTTTGATCCCTCGGTCTGGAGGATCCCCTGGAGAAGGAAATGGCAACCCACTCAGTATTCTTGCCTGGAAGTTTCCACGGACAGAGGAACCTGGCGGGCCACAGTTCATGGGGTCGCAAAGAGTTGGACATGACTGAGCATGCACGCACACACACAGAGTGGATGGATTCATTTTTACGACTTCCAGGCACAAAGACTGGAAATGGAAATTTCTGATTGTTTCAAAACATCTTGTTCCCCAAACTGTCTCATTCATGGTTTTTTGTTGTTGTTGTTTGTTTTTACTGTTGTTTTTTGTCTTCTCTCATAATGGCAAACTAAGTTCACACTGAAACTTGAACTAGCTCCAACACATCGTCAACTTGAACTAACCACTCTCTTGAGCCGCCATTGGGCTCTGCAGATTGCTCCAGTTCGCCCAAAAATGGCCAGTCTGACTCCTGAGTTTTACCTGGCCATCAGGGAGGACGGCATTGTGTTGCAATATGGAAGATCAAAAGCACAGAAAGATGACTTGTTGTTACAATTGAAAGCAAACACAGGAAAATGTGTTTGTGGAGGGTTAGGACTGGTCATTCCTTAGTCTCGGAGATAATTGTACTTGAAATGAGAATGTGCCCAAAAGTGAAATGTGGATATCGTTTTTCACGGTCGTGTTTTCCTTAAGACTGTTTCCTCTTGATTGTTTCATTCCCAGCAGTGGCTCCTCTGGGGCTTTGGGAAGAGCACAAGAACAGAACATTCGCACCTCTTGCTTTGAAACGAGGATTAGAATTAACTGCCTTTCAAATACAGCGACAAATGAATCCAGCCCAAATCCCAGTGAGAGGGGTCAATCCAGTTCTTTTCACTTAACAGATCAAGGGGATGGGGGGCGATATTCACACAAAGACACAAGAGAGGGTAAAGTACTTGCCCAAGGCCACATAGCAAGTTTCTGAGTGACTTGGAAGCAATGACACATACAGAAAGATCTTAATTGTTGGAGGCCTAAGATGATAGGAAACTCCTGATGTCTGAGGCATCCAGCAGTTCCTCTGCAGTCCAAGTGGTTGCCATATCAACTGCCACGAGGTGGGGAGCCAGCCAACCAGTGCATGCTCAGTCGTGTCTGACTCTTTGCGACCGCATGGACCGTAGCCCCTGCCAGGCAACTCTGTCCCTGGAATTTTCCAGGCAAGAATACTGGAGTGGGTTGGAGGTGAGGAGCAATCAGCTTAAACCCGAGTCAGGCAGGAGCAGAATGCAAGCGTCTGTGTTTGAGTAGAGAGCTGCCTCTAGACTCTTATAAATGGCTGCAGGGCCTAAAACCGTGGCCTGGGTCTTCTATGCAGAGTTCCCAGAGCAAACTTCATTTGGGAAGGTGAGCACTGGATGTGCTCTATGATTTCTAGATTCAAAGTTCTTGGACCAGGATGGCTGTGTTCACCGGCAACAGTAATAAATGAGGGGCAGAACCTCCAAGATAATTTGAACAATAAACATTTTTAACATGATTCACACAGGGCAGAGAAAGTCCATGTGATAGATTTTTCATTTGGGGCCAAAAAGAATTGGAGGTAATCTCAGAAGTGTTCCTCTTTGGGCCCAGAGGCCAAAACTTGCAGCTTAAAGAAGAAGTGTAATGTGAGCTTTAAAATGGATTATAAAGAGCTAAACAGAATAAAATTGGGGTCTGAGTAGATGAGTTGGTAGCATGTTAGTAGATTTCCTAGATGAAGCTTCTGACCAGTTGTATAGCGCCAATAAGATGGTTTTAATGTAACATCTAAAATTGCTAAGCTTTGATATTGTAAGTAACCTGACCACACAGTGTGATGCTAGGAGTAACTTGATTTTGCTGGTTAAAGTGGATTCTCTTTATCAAAGTCATAGATACATAGGGCTATTTCCAAGATAATGTGAAAATTCCTTTGCATAGTTACTAGTTGATATCATCAACTTTCAATCATACCAATATGTCTGGTTGTATAAGCTTGTCTGAACTTAAGAAAGGGATGATTAACTAGGAAGTGTATTCTACTGTGTTCACCTATAAAATGCACCACCTGAAAAAAAAATCTGTATTAAAAGCAGGCAGTCTATCAGGTACACTGTTTTTAAATGACACTAACTCAGTTCCCAGAGTTAATCTGCATGCTGCCCCAAGATGAGTCCCCTTCCCAACCCTGTGGTGAATCAGCTTGGAAGATGGGTCCACTGAAAATCTAATATGATTTCCTACTCTCTCAAGTATGCAGACTTCCTGGGTGGCTCGCTGATAAAGAATCCACCTGCCAATGCAGGAGACGTGAGAGATGTAAGTTCCATCACTGAGTTGGGAAGATCCCCTGGAGGAGAGCATGGCAACCCATTCCAGTATTCTTATCTGGAGAATTCCATGGACAGAGGAGCCTGGTGGGCTACAGTCCATAGGGTTGCAAAAAATTGGATGCAACAGAAGCGACTTAGCATGCTGCATGCATGCAAGTTATAAACTGGAAAAGTTTGTCCACTGAGAAAGCCAAAACTCTATTTTTAATGAATGTCCCTTACATTGCTCACCTAGGCAATATGCTGAAATGGAAGTAAAACAACTAACTAACTAAATAGCTAACGTTTATTGAGAAGTGAACACTAGTTGCTATATGCCTGGCTCTGTGCTGAGTATTAACATCTGATATCAAATTTAATCCATATAAGAGTCCAGAGTTATCGACATGTTTCAGATGAGGACACTGAGTTGCCAAGGTGGGGTAACTTGCCAAGGTCACATGCAGACAGGGGACAGAACCAAGATTGGAAAGGTGGTCAAACTTTTGACCTACAATCTTTTCTTATTATTTGAAGTATAGTTGACTTACAATGTTGTGTTAATTTTTACTGTTCAGCAGAATGATTCAGTTTTACATACATATTTACACACACACACAAACACACGCACACACATTCTCTTTCATATTCTTTTCCAGTATGGTTTATCATGGATATTGAATATAGTTCCCTGTGCTATACAGTAGGACCTTGTTGTTTATCCATCCTGTATAATAATAGTTTGCATCTGCTAACCCCAGACTCCCACCTTTCCCCACCCCCACCCCATGGCAATCACCAGTCTATTCTCAATGTCCCCGATTCTGTTTCTGTTTCATAGATAGGTTCATGTGTCATGTTTTAGATTCTACCTATAACTGATATCATATAATATTTGTCTCTCTTTGTTGGACATACCTCACTTATGATACCCTCCAGGTGCATCTGTGTTGCTGCAGGTGACATTTCTTCATTCTCTTTTTGACTGAGTAGAATTCCATTGTGTATACGCACCACATCTTCTTTATCCATTTATCCACTGTTGGGTATTTAGGTATTTTCCATGTCTTGGCTATTGTAAACAGTGCTGCTGTGAGCATTGGGGTGCACGTATCTTTTCAAATTATGGTTTTCTCTGGATATGCAGCTTTTCATAATTGGATAATTTAAGGGACAAGGGAATTGGGGGGGGGATGTTGAGATGAGATGACTGTATTTTGCACTTATGGATGTGAATGGGTGTGAACTGGGGGGTCCAGAGAGCAAACTGTAATGGGTTTAATAGTGTCCCCCCTCTCCCTCCAGAGTATGTCTACCTAGAACTTCAGAATGGGACTTACTTGGAAATAGGGTCTTTGCAGGTGTCACTAGTTAAGGTGGGAAGCATACTGGATTAGTGTGGACATTAAATCAAGTATGACTGGTGTCCTTGTAAGAAGAGAGGAGACACAGACACAAACGGGAAAGACGGACATGTGACAATAGAGACGGAGACCGGAAGCATGTGGCAATCAGCCAAGGTCACCAGGGATGACTAGCAACTACTAGAAGCAAAAGGCAAGGAGCGTTCTCTGCTAGAGAGTTCAGAGATGGCTTTGCCCTGCTGACATCTTGATTTTGGACTACTAGCCTCCAGAATTGTGAGATAATGAATTGCTGATTTTTAATCCCCCCATTTTCTGTATTTTGTTACAGCACCCCTAAGAAACTAATACACCATGGTAACACTAATCAAAAGAAACTTGGAGTGGCTTTATTAATAGTAAGGCTGTTAGTAGAGATAAATAGGGTCATTTGATAATCATAAAGGGTCAATTATAGATTTATCAAGAGAATATAGAAATCCTAAACTTTTATGTATAACAAAGGTTCAAAATACATGAAGTGAAAACAGAAAAAATCGACAAATTCACAATAGTCAGACATTTCAACACTCCTCTCTTAAGAAATGATAGAACAAGTAAATAAGAAATCAATAAGAGTATAAAAGATTTGAACACTTGAACCAACTTGACCTAATTGACATTTATAGAACATCACACCCAGCAACAACATTCATATTCTTTTCAAGTGCCTATGGAACATTTATAAAATAGGCCACACTCTGGGCCAGGAAACAAGTCTCAATGAGTTTAAAAGTATTCAAGTGATACAAAGTACACTTTGACTAAGTAGAATTGAATTAGAAATCTATAACAGAAAATGTTTAAATATTTGAAATGAAAATAACACAATTCTGGAGAATCCATGTGTCAAGTAAATCAAATAGAACATCAGAAGGTATTTTGAACTCAATAAAATCAGAAACACAGCATATCATTATTTCTGGGATGCCACCAAAGCAATATTTTGAAGACTTTTCAGCACTAAACTCTTATATTAGAAACAAAGTCAGTTCAGTTCAGTTCAGTTCAGTCACTCAGTCATGTCCGAAACTTTGTGATCCCCCGTGGACTGCAGCAAGCCAGGCTTTCTTGTTCATTGCCAACTCCCAGAGCTTGCTCAAACTCATGTCCACCGAGTAGGCGATAGCACCCAAGGATATCCTCTGTCATTTGCTTCTCCGCCTGCCTTCAGTCTTTACCAGCATCAGGGTCTATTCCAATGAGTCAGTTCTTCGCATCAGGTGGCCAGAGTATTGGAACTTCAGCTTCGGCATCAGTCCTTCCAATGAATATTCAGGGCTGATTTCCTTTAGGATGGACTGTTTCCTTTGGGATGATCTCCTTGCAGTCCAAGGGACTGTCAAGAGTTTTCTCCAACACCACAGTTCAAACGCATTACTTCTTTGATGCTCAGCTTCCTTTATAGTCCAACTCTCACATCCATACGTGACCACTGGAAAAACCATAGGTTTGACTAGATGGACCTTTGTTGGCAGAGTAATGTCTCTGCTTTTTAATATGCTGTCTAGGTTGGTCATAACTTTCCTTCCAAGGAGCAAGTGTCTTTTAACTTCATGGCTGCAGGTCACCATCTGCAGTGATTTTCGAGCCCAAAAATATAAAGTCTGTCACTGTTTCCATTGTTTCCCCATCTATTTGCCATGAAGTGATGAGATCAGATGCCATGATCTTAGTTTTTTGAATGTTGAGTTTTAAGCCAGCTTTTTCACTCATCTCTTTCACTTTCATCAAGAGGCTCTTTAGCTCCTCTTCGTTTCCTGCCATAAGGGTGATGTCATCTGCATATCTGAGGTTATTGAAATTTCTCCCAGCATCCTGACTTCAGCTTGTGCTTCCTCTAGCCTGGCATTTTGCATGATGTACTCTGCATATGAATTAATTAAGCAGGGTGACAATATACAGCCTTGATATATACCTTTCCCAATTTGGAACCAGTCTATTGTTTCATGTCCGGTTCTAACTGTTGCTTCTTTAACTGCATGCAGATTTCTCAAGAGGCAGGTCAGGTGGTGTGGTATTCCTATCTCTTTCAGAAGTTTCCACAGTTTGTTGTGATCCACACAGTCAAAGGCTTTGGAGTAGTCAATAAAGCAGAAGTAGATGTTTTTCTGGAATTCCCTTGCTTTTTAGATGATCCAGTGGATGTTGGCAATTCCATCTCTGGTCCTCTGCCTTTTCTGAATCCAGCTTGAACATCTGGAAGTTCATGGTTCATGTACTGTTGAAGCCTGGCTTGGAGAATTTTAAGCATTACTTTGCTAGCATGTGAGATGAGTGCAATTGTGTGGTAGTTTGAACATTCTTTGGTATTGCCTTTCTTTGGGATTGGAATGAAAAGTGATCTTTTCCAGTCCTGTGGCCACTGCTGAGTTTTCCAAATTTGCTGGCATGCTGAGTGTAGAACTTTCACAGCATCATCTTTTAGGATTTGAAATAGCTCAACTGGAATTCTACCACCTCCACTAGCTTTGTTCGTAGTGACAATTCCTAAGCCCTCTTGACTTCCCATTCCAGGATGTCTGGCTCTAGGTGAGTGATCACAACCTCATGGTTATTTGGGTCATGAAGATCTTTTTGTACAGTTCTTCTGTGTATTCTTGCCACCTCTTCTTAATATCTTCTGCTTCTGTTAGGTCCATATTGTTTCTGTCCTTTATCGAGTCCATCTTTGCATGAAATGTTCCCTTGGTATCTCTAATTTTCTTGAAGAGATCTCTAGTCTTTCCCATTCTATTGTTTTCCTCTATTTCGTTGCACTGATCACTGAGGAAGGCTTTCTTATCTCTCCTTGCTAGTCTTTGGAACTCTGCATTCAGATGCTTATATCTTTCTTTTTCTGCTTTTCCTTTTGCTTCTCTTCTTTTCTCAGCTATTTGTGAGGCCCCCTCAGACAATCATTTTGCCTCTTTGCATCTCTTTTTCTTGGGTATGATTTTGATCACTGCCTCCTGTACAGTGTCACAAACCTCCATCCATAGTTCTTCAGGCACTCTCTTTTATCAGATCCATTCCCTTTTATCTATTTCTCACTTCCACTGTATAATCATAAGGGATTTGATTTAGGTCATACCTGAGTGGTCTAGTGGTTTTCCCTACTTTCTTCAATTTAAGTCTGAATTTTGCAGTAAGGAGTTCATGGTCTGAGCCACAGTCAGCCCCCTGTCTTGGTTTTCCTGACTGTATAGAGCGTCTCCATCTTCAGTTGCAAAAAATATAATCAATCTGATTTCGGTATTCACCATCTAGTGATGTCCATGTGTAGAGTCGTCTCTTGTGTTTTTGGAAGAAGGTGTTTGCTATGACCAATGCATTCTCTTGGCAAAACTCCATTAGCCTTTGTCCTGCCTTATTTTGTATTCCAAGGCCAAACTTGCCTATTACTACAGGTGTTTCTTGACTTCCTACTTTTGCATTCCAATCCCCTATGATGAAAAGGACATCTTTTTTTGGTGTTAGTTCTAGAAGTTCTTGTAGGTCTTCATAGAGCCATTCAACTTCACCTTCCTTGGCATTAGTGATTGGGGCATAGACTTGGATTACTGTGATATTGAACAGTTTGCCTTGGAAATGAACAGAGATCATTCTGTTGTTTTTGAGACTGTATCCAAGTTCTGTATTTCAGACTCTTTTATTGACCACGAGTGTTACTCCATTTCTTCTAAGGGATTCTTGCCCACAGTAATAAATATAATGGTCATCTGAATTAAATTTGCCCATTATGGTCCATTTTAGTTCACTGATTCATAAAATGTCAATGTTCACTCCTGCCATCTCCTGTTTGACTACTTTCAATTTACCTTGACTGACCGACCTGACATTCCAGGTTCCTATTGCAGTATTGCTCTTTACAGCATCGGACTTCACTTCCATCACCAGTTCTGTCCACAACTGGGCATTGTTTTCTCTTTGGCTCTGTCTCTTCACTCTGTCTGGAGTTATTTCTCCACTGTTCTCCAGTGGCGTGTTGGGCACCTACTGACCTGGGGAGTTCATCTTTACTATCATATCTTTTTGCCTTTTCATACTGTTCATGGTGTTCTCAAGCCAGGAATATGGGAGCGGTTTGCCATTCCCTTCTCCTGTGGACCACGTTTCGTCAGAATTTTCCACCATGACCCATCCGTCTTGGATGGCCCTACCTGGCATGGCTCATAGTTTCACTGAGTTAGATAAGGCTGTGATCCTTGTGATCTGTTTGGTTAGTTTTCTGTGATTATGGTTTTCATTCTCTCTGTCCTCTGATGGATAAGGATAAGAGGCTTAAAGGGAAGTCTCAAATTGGTGACTTCAATTTCTACATTAAGAAACTACAAAAAGAGCTAATTTAGAACAAAATATTTAAGAACTGACTCATTTGAAAAGACCCTGATTCTGGGAAAGATTGAAGGCAAGAGAAGAAGGGGACGATAAAGGATGAGATGGGTGGATGGCATCACTGACTCAATGAACATGAGTCTGAGTAAACTCCGGGAGTTGGTGATGGACAGGGAGGCCTGGTGTGCTACAGTCCATGGTGTTGGAAAGAGCTGGACATGACTGAGTGACTGAACTGAACTGAATTTAAGATAAAAGAAATAATATAGTTGAGAATGGAATAGAAAGCAGAAAAACAACACAAAAAATTAATGAAACCAAATGCTAGTTCTTTCAGAACATTAATAAAAATTGCTAAACATCTAAATAGATGGATTAGGAAAAAAACAAAAACTTAATTTACTAATGTCAAAAACAAAAGATGTGACATGATTAGATATTCTACAAATATTTAAAGGAATAATAGCAAATTATTATGAACAACATTATGCCAACAAATTAAAACTTAGATTAGGTATCAGCAGACTTTTTCTATAAAGCACCAGTGAGTAAAATCTTTAGGCTTGGAGGACCACATATGGTTGGTGTCACTTTTTTTTCGATCTTTAAAAATGTAAAAAAAAAAAAGTTATTTTGCAGGCTATGGGCCAACTGCTGACTTAAGTGAAATAGACATATTCCTTGAAACACACAAAATTATTAAGCTTACTGAAGGAGAAATAAATACAGTGGGCCCTGCATATGCAGAGTTGTGGAACCTGGGATATGGAGGGCCAACTCTACCATGTTCTTTTATATAAGGAACTTGAGAATCCACAGATTTTGGTACCTGGGGTTGGGGGACTCTGCAACCAATGCTTCATGGACATCAGGGGGCAATGTCACCTGAATAGTCCTATATATAGTAAAGAATTAAATTTGTAGTTAAAAAGTTTCTCACAAAGAAAACTCCAGATCCAGAGGGGCTTACTGATAAATTCTACCAAATAGTCAAGGAAGAAATAATACCTTCTTACCCAAACTCCCCTAGGAAAATTAAAAAGAAGAGAATACTTTCCAACTCATTCTATAGACTAGCATCACCTGTTACCAAAATCAGACAAAGACACTGCAGGAAAATTCCAGATCAGTACCCACTGTGAACACAGACATATAAATGCAGGAGGAGAAGGGGGTGGCAGAGGATGAGATTGTTGGATGGCATCACCTACTCAGTGGACATGAGCTTGAGCAAACCCTGGGAGAGAGTAAAGGACAGGGAAGCCGGGCGTGCTGCAGTCCATGAGGTCGCAGAGAGTTGGACACCACTTAGCAACTGAGCAACAAGAGACAAAACTTTAATGTAATGAATCCAACAATATAGAAAAAAGAAAATTCATGATAACCGTGTGGCTTTCATGTCAGGAATGCAAACTTGTGGCATCACTTGAAAGTCAATTAATATAATTCTCCAAATTAACAAACTAAAGTCATTCAATAGTCACAGAAAGGGATTTGACCAAATTCAACATGCATTCCTGCATAAAATGTCTCCACAAACCAGGACTAGGCAGAAATGGCTTCAGTCTGATCATATCAGTGATATCAATCAGTCTGATATGAAAAATTAACTGCTATTATTATACTTCATAGGGAAAGAATGATTTTCATCTAAGTGCGGAATCAGGACAATGATGTCTGCCTCTTCAATTTTATTCAACATTATACTGGAGGTTCTAGCCAATACCATCAGGAAAGCTGGTATAAAAGTGCAGCATGAAAGACAACTATATTGTAAAGGAAGAAGGAAATGTTATTGTTGTCTTTGTAGAAAATTCTTTGGAATTTACATAAAGCTACTAGAACTAATGAATAAGCTTAGCAAATTGACAGGATATGAGATCTGTAATAGTAAAGCTAATTTATTTATACTTATTAGCATTTATTTGTATTGAAGTATAGTTGATTTACAAAACTGTGTTAGTTTCAGGTGTACAGCTAAGTGATTCAGTTATATATTTTGTTTCCAGATTATTGTCCAAGTTATGACAAGATATTGAATATTGTTCCCTGTGTGATACAGTCAATCTTTGTTGCTTCTATATTTTATATACAGTAGTGTTTATCTCTTAACCCCATACTTTTAGTTTATCCTCCACCATCCCTTGGTAACTGTCAGTTTGTTTTCTACATCTGTAAATTTGTTTCTGTTTTGTAAACGATTCATTTGCATTATTTTTTATGTCCACACGTAAGTGAAATCATATGGTAACTGTCTTCCTCTGTTGGACTTCACTTAGTATGACGTTTTCTAGGTCTGTGCATGTTGCTACAAATGGCACTAGTTCATTCCTTTTTATGGCTGAATAATGTTCCATTGTGTATATATACCACACCTTCTTTATCCATTCATGAATGTCTTGGCTACTGAAAATAGTGTTGCTGTGAACATTGGGTGCATGTATCTTTTCAAATTAGAGATTCTCTCTTTTCCAGATATATGCCCAGGAGTGGGATTGCTGGATCAAATGGAAACTTTATTTTTAGTTTTGTAGGGAATGTCCATACAGTTTTCCATAGTGGCTGCATCAACTTACATTCCTACCAACAGCATAGTAGGGTTCACATTTCTCCATGCCCTCTTCAGCATTTGTTATTTGTAGACATTTTAATGATTGCCATTCTGACAAGTGTGAGGTGGTACCTCACTGTTGTTTTGATTTGCATTTCACTAATAATTAGCAACATTGAGCATTTTTCCATGTACCTGTTGGCCATCTGTGTATCTTCTTTGGAGAAATGTCAGCCTAGGTCTTCTCTTCATGTTTTGATTGGGTTGTTTGTTTCTTTATTATTGAGTTGCATGAGTTGTTTGTATATACTGCCATTTATGATACCATCAAAAATATCAAGTGCTTTTGAGTAAATCTGACAGAAGAGGTGAAAATCTATACAGTGAAAACGACTAGTCACGCAGAGAGAAATTATAGAATACCTAAGTAAATGGAGAGAAGTAATACCAATTTATGTGTAAGAAGACTCAATATTGTTAGGATGTCAGTTGTCTCCAAATGGATCTCTGGTTTTAATGCAGTACCCATAAAAATTCCAACAGGCTTTTGACTAAAATTTATGTGGAAATGTAAAAGGCCTACAATAATCAAAATAAACTGTGGAAAATAAAGAACAAACTTGGAAGGTTAACACTGCATGATTTGAAGACTTATGATCAAGCTGCAGTAATCAAACCAGTGTGATATTGACAAAAAGATAAAACAAAAGAACCCAGAAAGAGATCTATACATATACAAACAACTGGTTTTCAACAAAGATGCAAAGACTGTTTAGTAAGAAAATGATAGGTTTTGCAACCACATCATGGCAGACCAACTAGATAGCCACATGCAAAAAAATTAATAAATAAACTTTGATTCTTACATCATACAAAAATAACTCAAAATTACCATAGGTCTAAATACAAAAATTTAAACTATAAATCTTCTAGAAGAAATCATTAGAGAAAAATCTTTGTGACTTTGGATAGGCAAAGAGTTCCTAAATACAATTCTAAAAGTAATGATTCAAAAGTTAGTGGTTGGAGTTTATTTTAAAATATCCTTGTTTTTGAGAGAAATCATGAAGAGAAAGAAAAGTCACAGACTAGGAGGAAAATTTGTAAATTGTGGCTCTGATTTTAAAAATACTGAAATGAAACACAAAAATAAATTTCTTTTAATTGGACAAAATATTTGAACAGGCATTTCTCCAAAGAAGGTATAAAGATGTCAGATAAGTACATGAAAAGATGATCAACATTGTTAGTTTCTAGGGAAACCCAAATTAAATCTACAGTGAGCTACCACTCTACACCTATTTGAATTTCTAGGCTGAAACTGAAGACGGATCATCGCAAATCATGAAACTTTCGTATACTCTCCTGCACTCCTGATAGGTATGCAAATGATACAGTCACCCTAGAAAACCATTTAGCAGTTTCCTAAAAAGATTAAAGATACACCTGCCATATGATATAGTCATTCCATTACTGGATGTTTACCCAAAAGAAAGAAAATCATACAATGTCCATACAAAGACATTTACATGAATGTTTACAGCAGCTTTATCTGTAACAGTCAAAAGATGGAAATGACCCACATGTCCGTCAAGAAAAGAATGGAGAAACAAACCATGGCACCTTCTCAGAATGTGCTCAGGAGCAAGGAGGAAGGAACTATTGATACAGGCTGCAACATGTCAGAATCTCTAAGTGATTACGCTGAGTAAAAGAAGCCAGACTGAAAAAGTAATACTGTATGATTCTATTTATAGAAAATTCTAGGAAATGCAAACTGATACAGAGTGACAGGTCAAATCAGCAGTTACTTGGGGATGGAGGGAGAGATGGGAAGAAGGGATTACAATGAGGCAGAAGGAAACTCTTGGGGTAGATGGTATGTTCATTATCTTGATTGTGGCAATAGTTTCATGGGTGTATACATTTGCCAAATATTAATCAAATCCTACACTTTAAGTATACTCTGTTTATATATGTAATTATACCTTAGTAAAGCAGAGATGGACTCTTCCTAAAGGAGAAGGAGGGGAGGAGAAGAAAGGAAGGAAGGAAGAGAAGAAAGGAAGGAAGGAAGAGAGGAAGGGAGAAAGGGGAATTTCAGCTCTCTAGGAAGCTATCTGGGAGGCTAGGAAAGAATTTCTTTCAAGCGCCTCAGTGTCTCCTAATTTGATTGGTCTTAACTCGGTATATGAGCTACCAGGCAGGTCCCACTGGGATGTTTCTTTGCATAGTTCTAGTCACATTAACTTTTAGCAACTTCTCTGTGATATCTGTGGAACTTCAAGGTTGCAGCAGTCCACCGTCTCAGAAAAAACTAAAAACTTTCTTCTCCCAGGATGTTAGCTGAAAAAGCGAAGGGCTCCACATAGAACCCAGGCCACAATTATCATCCAGGACTTGCTTTTCTATTAGTAGAAAAACCTCCTCACTCTCTACTTAACCCTTACCACAGAGGATTCTGTTCATTACAAAATATTCCAATAAGCAGGCTTGATTGAGGAAGATACAAGTTGTAAAACAAGCAAGAGATGGATCGTATTCTTTACCCAAAGTCCCCGAAGGGCTCTTTTAAATAAGAAAGCTTTCTGAGGACATATAAAATTAATGTAATATATATGTATAAAAATGGCTTTGCATGCACTTCAGGAATCTGTCTACATGCTTTAAGCCAGACTGACTGAGTGAAAGGAGGTTTTGTAAAAGCAACCTTTTCTGTGAATGGGCCCCTCTGGTCCTAGGTGTCCCCCCTCTTCACCCCAAGGTCCCCCGGAAGCTGGTAGTGAAGCATCCGCAGGACTCCCCCGACTACATCTGTGTGCTTTGCAGGGGCCTCAGGGACCTTCCTGGTGCCCCTAGCAGGAGGCCCTCTGCTCAGCTGTCGAGGGGCGACCTGGGTTCTTTGACGCCCTTCTCCAGGGCAGATCCCCAGGCCTGTGCTCGCCCTCTGCCATGCACGGCTCCGTGGTGGTGTGGCTGGACCTGGCCTGGTGGTGATGGGAGTGGTGAGTGTCCCCTCTCAGACAGGCAGGTGTTGCAAGTGGGAGCAGGTCGTGTGTGCAAGCCTGGTCCCCACCCCAGACCAGTCCGCACCCAAACGTCCCCTCCCAGACCGGCCTGCAGCCCTCCCCAGGACCTGGGGCACAGGTGGTGCCCACCTCCTGCTACATTGCTGGAGATACATGGATCAGCTTGTGCACCTGGGAGGACCCTGCACCCTGGCTCCCCAGAGAACTACTGCCCAGAAAAGGAACCCCCACCGTTAGGGCCTCAACTTGGCTGCACAACCCTTTTAAACAAAATGTTTTGTGTGTAGAACTGAACTTTTCTATGCCCAACTCTCCCCTCTCTGCAGAGGCCAATACTTATCTGCCTCCTGTGCATCCTCCCAAGCCTGTTTCTCTACTTTTCCATCCTCCAGCAGACCCATGGAATGTCTCACTCTGTTTGCTTATAACATCAGTTCAGTTCAGTTCAGTCACTCAGTCATGTTTGCAACCCATGGACTGCAACATGCCAGGCTTCCCAGTCCATCACCAACTCCCAGAGCTTGCTCAGACTCATGTCCATCAACTTGGTGATGCCATCTAACAGTCTCATCCTCTGTCATCCCCTTCTCCTACTTTCAATCTTTGCCAGCATCAGGGTCTTTTCCAATGAGTCATTTCTTCTCATCAGCTAGCCAAAGTGTTGGAGTTTCAGCTTCAGCATCAGTCCTTCCAATGAATATTCAGGACTGATTCCCTTTAGGATGGACTAGTTGGATCTCCTTGCAGTCCAAGGGACTCTCAAGAGTCTTCTCCAACACCACAGTTCAAAAGCATCAATTCTTCGGCGCTCAGCTTTCTTTATAGTCCAGATCTCATATCCATCCATGACTACTGGAAAAACCATAGCTTTGACTAGACATACCTTTGTTGATAAAGTAATGTCTCTGCTTTTTAGTATGCTGTCTAGGTTGGTCATAGCTTTTCTTCCAAGGAGCAAGTGTCTTTTAATTTCATGGCTGCAGGTCACCATCTGCAGTGATTTTGGAGCCCAAGAAAATAAAGGCTGTCACTGTTTTCATTGTTTTCCCATTTGCCATGAAGTGATGGGACTGAATGCCGTGGTCTTAGTTTTTTGAATGTTGAGTTTTAAGCCAGCTTTTTCACTCTCCTCTTTCACTTTCATCAAGAGGCTTTTTAGTTCTTCTTCGCTTTCTGCCATAGGGTGATGTCATCTGCATATCTGAAGTTATTGATATTTCTCCCTGCAGTCTTAATTCCAGCTTGTGCTTCATCCACCCAGGCATTTTGCATGATGTACTCTGCATATAAGTTAAATAAGCAAGGTGACAATATACAGCGTTGATGTACTCCTTTTCCAATTTGGAACCAGTCTGCTGTTCCATGTCCGGTTCTAACTGTTGCTTCTTGACCTGCATACACATTTCTCAGGAGACAGGTAAGGTGGTCTGCTCTTTCCATCTCTTTCAGAATTTTCCAGTTTGTTATGATTCACACAGTCTAAGTCTTTGGTGTACTCAATAAAGCAGAAGTAGATGTTTTTCTGAAATTCTCTTGCTTTTTTGACGATCCAACAGGTGTTGGCAGCTTGATCTCTGGTTCCTTTGCCTTTTCTAAATCTAGCTTGAACATCTGGAAGTTCACAGTTCACATGCAATTGAAGCCTGGCTTGGAGAATTTTGAGCATTACTTTGCTAGTGTGTGAGATGAGTGCAATTGTGTGGTAGTTTGAGCATTCTTTGGCATTGCCTTCCTTTGGGATTGAAATGAAAAGTGACCTTTTCCAGTCCTGTGACTACTGCTGAGTTTTCCATATTTGCTGGCATACTGAGTGCAGCACTTTCACAGCATCATCTTTTAGGATTTGAAATAGCTCAACTGGAATTCCATCACCTCCAACATCAGCCGCATTAAAACTCAATGTATTCTGCAGCTTATTCTTTTTATCCTTCAGTATGCCTTGGAGTTCTGTCCATTTTAGAACTTACACGGCTACCTCATTCTTTCTAAAGGCTCCATATTCACTCCACAGTATGGACATGGAAGTTTATTCCATGGCCTTATTTGTGGGCATGTAGATGGTTTCAGTTACACACAGCAGTGTGATACCTGTGTGCGTGCATGATCAGTCGCTTCAGTGGTGTCCGACTCTTTGTGACCCTGTGGACTGTACCTGCCAGGCTCCTCTGTCCATGGGATTCTCCCGGCCAGAATACTGGAGTGACTTGCCATGCCCTCCTCCAGGGGATCTTCCCCAACCAGGGATCAAACTCACATCTCCTGCGTCTTCTGCCTCATAGGGGGATTCTTTACCACTAAGTCACCAGGGAAGCCTGCTGTGATGCCTACAGGTAGTTTAACCTTCAACCCTAAACCTGACCCTGAGAAGTACTGTTTGATGTCTTAGCTGCTCTCAAAACTTCCAGTACATTCAGACTTCTTCCACAGAAAGTATCTCTGTCTCAGAACAATAAGATAAAAGCTTATAGATTACTATTAGTAAAACTAGAAAGTGAAAGACTTTTTTCTTATATTCCTTTCTCTCACTCTGGCCATTAGACTTCTATAGAGATCCGCCCAGATTATCATCTTATTTTTGGTGTCTTTTGACCATGATTAGCCATGTGTTGTGTGGTTTTCTTCTTTAAATCATTTATGGTAGAGTTGGACAGGCCTGGGTTCAAATTGACTTCTCTGAGCTTCAGTTTTCTTATCTGAAAAATGGGCATCTGATAAGTATCTCACACTTGAGGAATATAGAAGATGGAATTTCTATAAAGTGCTAAGTGATCAAACCACAGTAAGTATGTGGTTGCTGGCTGCTATAGAGTAAATGATAAACTCTGCAGTGTAAATCTATTTCAGTGCTTTTAATACTGAGGGGATTTTTAAAATGTGTGTGTGTGTTTGGCTGTGTCGGGTCTTAGTTGTGTCATGTGGGGTCTTTCGTTGCATTTCCCTGGTTGTGGTGCACGGGCTCAGTAGCTGCAGCACATGGACTGAGTTGCTCCCCAGCATGTGGGATCTTCCTTCCCCAACCAGGGATCAAACCCACGTACCCTAAATTGCAAAGTAGCTTCTTAACCACTGGCCCACCAGGGAGGTCCCTCGAGCGAATTTTTAACAAGAGCCATGGCTCAGTGTATTAGCATCTTTGATACTAACAGTCTATCCTGTGGATGTGATTGCTATCTATTTACTCTCACACACTGCACGTGCCCGTTTTAGGCTTATGGTAATTGCCCATATGTTGGGTCTAAGTTTGATGAGCTATTAGATAATCTCAAGGTTGTAGAGGACCTTAAAAGATGATCTGTTCTAACTCCCTTCACGTCATTCCCAGGTGTACAGACCTGGTCTAACAATTTATTTCCCAGGACAGCTAACTCAACCAGATAAGTGGTGAAAATATTCCCTAATTCCCAAAGTGGTATTACCTAATTGTCTTCTATCATCAAAGTCATTCAGGTGATTAATTTTCAATCATTGCCTGCATAAACGGGAAGGAACTGAATCTTCATTGACTCAACGTATTCAATTTATTGAGCACTTTCCAAGGACCACTGTCCATTCTGGGTGCTGATGATAGAGATGAACAGTACCCTGTGCGACTTTACAGTCTAGCAGGAGAGCCAGCGCTAAAGTGCATATGAGTTGAAGTCTAGATTTACGAGAAGGTAACGTTTTGCTGATAGTAATTAGGCACTGTTTCTATGAGGCTGATACTGACCTTGTGCTCCATGACATGCTAAGCCAAGAGACAGATTTGGCACAATTCAGGGATGTCTTAGTTTGGGCACTGCATAGTTTAAGCACTATATAGTTTAGGCACTGCGTAAGGATGCCATAAATTAACAAAAAGACAGTGGTCTGTCATATAGGACACGTGAATGAGTCTTTCGAACACAAGCAATTTTTTTCCCAAAAATCTTGAGCAGGAAAACATACTTTTCAAATCTAACTTTTTCTCTTTTTTCCAATTAAATGACAGACATACATACACAGCTAAAAGGGAAAATTGTTTTCTAGGTTGCAGCAGGCCCTGGAGATTTCAATACTGAAACCTTCTATTTGTACCAATAACTCATATACAGCTAGATGGGGTGAAAAAGGTTAATGATGGAATTTTTTTTTAAGTATGTTTCATTGACTATAAATGGCAGATCTGACAGTTAAAATGAAAATTGTTCCAGAAGAAACTTTAGTCAGACTAATTATTTGAGACGTTATAAGGATATATAATTATATTCTTCACCTTAAAAAAAAGTTTTATTACAAATGTGCTTTTAAAGAACAAGTAGAGAAATAAAAGCTGTAATTGTTCTTAATTATAGCTAACTGTAATTGCACTCGATTGCAATACACTGAATATCACCAGTGGCTTAAAGAAATTCTGGCATATAGACAGTGCACCCACATTCAAGAGATGAGGTACAGATTCTGAATATTCTGTTATCTGTAATTTAGCTCTTTTACCACTGATTTCGTTCCTGTTGGTTTTATTTTATTTTATTTTTTAGCAATTGTAGAGATATGATTGTCATCTGTGAATGTGTTGAAGGTTGGAGATTTCATTTGGGGTTGGTTCAAAACCTCCATCGCCACAGAAAAGACATTATGGCAATTGTTGAAGGAGAGAACTGGAAGTGACCCACTGATTGAATACACAGATTTGAATTTCCAGAGGTAGTGATGAATACCAAATGTGATTTACCCAGCAGGATCCAAGAAGTGGCCTGGAAGATGTGAGGGAACACGTCTGGCACACCTAGAGCACCCTAACCACCCCTCTGCTCTCAGAGTCGTTTCAGACGGGTAAATTAAAGAAGCGGGGACGCACCCGTGAATGGGAGAGCTTTCCTCTCACTCCTCCCTGTGTTCAGAACTCAGATGGAATTCTGCGTCTGAGCAGACCTCCCTGCTCTTTATAGTCAGAAGGGCCGGGCAGGAGTCCCTGAGTTGACTGTGCTCAGTTGTGTCCGACGCTTTGCAACTCCGTGGACTGTCGCCCAAGCTCCTCTGTCCGTGGCATTTCCCAGGCAAGAATACTGGAGAGGGGACCTTCCAGACCCAGGGACTGAACCCACGTCTTTCGCATTGGCAGGTGGATTCTTTACTGCTGAGCCACCTGGGAAGCCATGAACTTCTTAGAGCCTCACTTCACTGGTCTGCAAAATGAGGCATCATGATGGGGAATCCACTTCCTCATCCAGGACTATACCAGGGCAGATTGAAAATCAAAATGAACCTACCCTTGGACACTAGGGGAGAAAAGAAGTAGGTTCTTTAGCTTCCAGAGAAAGGGGCATTTTACTATGCATTTAATTTTTTTTTTTTTTATTTGTTGGTTTTTTAAGACAATTCCACATAATATTACTAGTGGGCTAATGATGGAATTCAGCTTCCCCCCCTCGCCCCCCACCCCAGGCCACTCTTCAAAGCAAGCTGCTTTATAGAACTTTCCCAACTGTGCGATAATTTTGGAGTTAACTAGCAACAAGCCTGAAAATTTGGTTACGTATATAAGTACAAAGCTGGTTCATCAAATCCCTGTTCTGGCCCTCAACCCAGTGCATTTCAACTAAGGCGTCATCTACTTCCTTCTTAACGTTTATCAGACACTTGAATAAGTAACGTCCAGCCACTCCTTGGAGATGGTTCCCTTTTTCAGACACTGGGCTGCTGAAGGGCTCAGAAGCCTCGTGGTCCTGGGCTCCATTACTAGAGCCTTTACAACCTTCCAGAACCTCCATGTCCCCCTTTTCCTCACTCCTTTCATCCTCCGTGGGTTCTGGGTTTTCCTCCTGGGAAAGTGAGTCCTGGCTGGGGCCGTGGCCCCCCACAGTGGCAGACTCGCCTTCTGGCGGAGCAGGGCCCTCCCGGGCACTCTCCTGGGGGCCCTGGGCAACATCCTGGCTGCTGCCAGACTCTTTGAGGGGAGCCTTTTTCTCCTCCAAGGCTTCGATCACGTCCTTGGGCGCTAGGGGCACTTCTCTCAGCTGTCTATTATGTCCACTGTTTTAAAAAGTAAAAAAAAAAAAAAATAGAAAACCAACAAAGAAACAAGATTCCCCTGAAACACATTGGAACAACCCTTATTACTTTTCAGTGCCCTTGGATGGCTACTATAAGCTTTCACCATAGCTGGATAAGCTTTGACAGAATTTCTGGAGTCTTTTTTTCATTAAAAAAATTACTTATTCTAATTAAAATTTTAAATTATATTAATTAAAAAAAAAAACATTTATTGCCTTGGTGTGAGCCCCGTTCCTGACAACTAGTTGTCACCAGGTCTGCACGGAGAAAAGCCACCTGAGGTCCTGTCCTTTTGGCCACTCTGCACCCTGAACAGAAGCGCATCTGTTCCTCACTCAGGATGCTGGGTGGAAACAAACAAGGACAAGAGGCCTGAGCTCCAGCTTGTGCTCCTTGAAGCCTGACAGCCCCCGGTGCCTGGCAGGGCCTGCAGGGCCAGTCTGTAAAGAGGGGAGGAAGGAGCTGGACTCCTAGCCAGTCTCCAGCCAGGGGTTCAAGAGCTGCTGTAACCATCTCTCCATCTTTCTCGTTAAGTAGCTCCATCCCCCGTGGAGTTTGACTGTGGCTGTCAGAAGCCTCCTCCTCCTTCTTTGTCTCCCCCCACCATCCTCCCTGTGTCTCTGGTCCCCTGCCGCCCTCCCCCAGGCCAGACCCCATTCCAGGAATGCCCACAATGTCCTGCAAGCTCTCACATCCACCTCAGACTGGCTAGTGGCTTTTGTGTTTCATTTTATTATTTTTGGCCACAGCATGTGGGGTCTTAGTTCCCCGACCAGGGATTGAACCCACACCCCTGCATTGGAAGTGTGGAGTCTTAACCACTGGACTGCCGGGCTTTTGTATTTTATATTCTTGGGAAGGGCAGCATCTATAAGACAAAATATCCTTCCTCTTGCTAAAGTCTTTTCATCAGGCAGGACTTCGGTGCAGTTACACTGATGAAGTCACTCTGGATTTGTTTTCCAAAAACCTCCACAGGAGGGGCTTATCATGTGCTGGCATGGATAAAATCTCACCCTGCTCCTGACACGTGGGCATCCCTGTGTGTGGGCCTTGGTCTTGGTGGATTACTCCCCTACTGGGTGGTCAGCCTTGTGAGGGAGGGGTTCATGTGTATTCATTTCCCGCTCCATCCTCGGCACATAGAAACCAGCACACAGTAGGAGCTGTAGAAATATTTGTTGAGCAAATTAATAAGTAAATGCTAATGACAAATGCTGATGAACTCAATACCCATACACGTCAGTTGATGGATTAGGCCATTAGTCAAACATTACAATGCAGGCTGGTATTTGCAAATCCCTCTTTGATCCAGAAATTATCAGGAGTGGAGATGATTTTCTCTCATTAAGAGGACTTATTGGTGATATTATGTCTCTGGGAGCTAGGAGAGAAAAATTAGGCTTTTATTTTTGCACAATGGGCCTCATTTTAAACTGACTTATCAAAGAAAAAATTATTTTCAATTAATAACATGGGGGGGCATATTTTCCCTTATGAAGCTCACTTATGAACTGCAGTACAGCTTCCAGCTCAGTGACTAAAGTAAATGCAGAGGTCCTGTAGTAACCTAGTAACTACCTAGAGGGTGTAGTAAGCTAACACCCTTCCCCATGGCAGGAGCTGAGTGTTTGAAGGATGGTTGATTCAGGTACTTACTGGATCATATCATGTAACCGTGCTGGATTTACAGAGCAGGAAGAGCATAAATGATTAAGAGGTAAACCCATGAGTGCGGAGATGTCATTCTCCTTCTTCTGATTCCACCAACAAAGTCCAGGACAGCCATCTCTCTCTCCAGTGCATTCCTGAGCTAAGTGTCAAGATGACATTTTTGAAAGAAAAGAACACAAAAGCCCTTAACACCATCTCCCACTGACTGAAGGGACAGCAGCAGCGTTGTTTGAATAGTGACCCAACTCACAGATGACAGTCCGGGTGCCACGGTACCTGAGGCAGATTTGATTAAGAGAAACCTGGGGTGATTTTGTTCGTAAGGCCCGTGAGTACAAGAGCAGAGCCAGAGGCACGCATTTGTGGCTGTTTTATAAGAAGAGTACTAAAATAATCTGAAGAAATCTGGAGCCCAAGCAAATCTTAGCAAGGACTCTGAGTCGGACTGGCCTATTCAGAAGGAAAGACCTTCCATGGTGCCTCAACAGGAGAGAACCTGCCTGCTAATGCAGGAGACTTGGGTTCAATCCCTGGGTCTGGAAGATCCCCTGGAGAAGGAAATGGCAACCCGCTCCAGTATTCTTGCCTGGGAAATCCCATGGACAGAGGAGCCTGGCGGGCTACAGTCCATGGGGTCACAAAGAGTTGGACATGACTGATGAACTAAACAACAGTGCCAGTTCAGAAGGAGGCTGGATACATCAGTGATTAGATTAAGTTAATCTTCATGCAGCCAATCTTCTGGCAACCCACATCGCATGTCTGCCCGCTCCCACACGCTAGTTCCCAGTAACCCCCTGTATGACTCTGTTTCCTGAGGATTTGGTGGGCAGAAGTCCCATCTCACCTTGGTGGCTGCCCTCAGCCTGAGTTAAATACCTAAGTGACGTAAAGAGAGACTCCACCTGGTGGACTATAAACTCAGGCATGGTGGGTTTAATCCCTGCGAGCACAGACGAGGCAGAAGGAGCTTGAAGTGATACCTCTTGTGAAGCAGGTCTGCAGGCGGGACCACTTCTGTGGATGCTGCCGGCTGATATCTCATTCACTTCCACGCCAGAGTGGACTTGAGAGGCTGGCCGGCCTCTTAGCGATATGGAGTGTCTCTTGTCGAAACCTGCAGTTTTCTAAGTGACTGGGTGAGTTTCTCTGAGGATCTCGTCTCCCCTTTTAGGTTATCAGTATTTAGAAAGTGCAGGTCCAGACTATCATTTCTTTAGGTTACCTCATGTTGCCTGCTCCATTCACTGGGCACCAGTGAACAACTGATGGGGAAAAAAAAAAAGAGAGATGAAATGCAATAGTGCAAAGGAAAGAAATAGACATAAGAAATGCAGGCGGAGGTAGAAGTCGTTGCGTTTCATGCCTTCATATATTCAGTCCCCTTTCTATAGAAATAGCCCCCCTATGGAAATAATAGCCCCCCTGTGACTCCTACTATTATGTATTGATACGATCTCCTACCTTGCCTCATTCTTCTTCATGATATATGCTACGTAGTACCGTGTGCTGTCGTATCCGAGTCTTTGTGACCTCATGGACTGTAGCCTGCAAGCTTCCTCTGTCCATGGGATTTTCCAGGCAAGAACACTGGAGTGGGTTGCCATTTCCTACTCTAGGGGATCTTCCCGTCTCAGGGATTGAACCCACTACTCCTGTGTGTGCTGCATTGCAGGCAGATTCTTTATCCACTGAGCCATCGGTGAAGCCTACATAAGGTGGTCGTAAATATCCATCTGCGTATTTGTTTTTTGTCTGTCTCCCGCTTCTAGATTGTACAATTTCCAACAACGGGGCCATGTTTTGTGGTTGTTCTCCGTTCTAGCACAGAACCCAGAATAAATGAGTGGATGTAAAATATGTATACATCAGATCTGGTAGATGCTGAGAGCAAGCAAGGGAGCATAGTGCCCACAAGCATGGGCTTTGGGGCCAGAATGCCTCTGTCCATCACTAGCTGTTTGGCCTTAGGAAGCTATTTAGCATTTTCCTGTCTCATTTTCCTCATCTCTATTGTAGTTGGAATCATAGTAACCACGTCATGAGGCTTTTAAATGAGTTAAGTGAGTGAATGCATGTAAATGGCCTAGAATAGTGGCTGGTATTAAATAAGAGCCCAGTTATAATGTGAGTTATGCTGTGTGAGTGTGTGGTGTGTGTATGTGTGTAGGTTTCACCATGTAAGAGTAATTGCTTGCATTTATACACACACACACACAAGCACACGCACATTTTAATTATGGGAGTAAAAACTGAGGAAGGATAAAGTGATAGAGAAGAAATGAAGGGCCAAAATAAAGAGATTATAAATTCAGAGAAATTATCAGAAAGAAAAACGTTGGGATGAGTGGAAGGAGAAGCGTCTTTGACTTTATCAGAGAAGACACTTTAATCTCTAAGGTGTTTTAGACTTCCCAGACTTGAGGTTCACCGTGTAGGAAAAAAACTGAACTGTTCTAAATTGATATATGAATTTGTAATGATGCCTTGAAGCTAATCTTTTTTATCTATGTATTATTTGGAAATAGATCCAGCTTTAAAGGCCCACAGTTTGCCCCAAGCACTGGGTGACCAAAAAAAAAAAAAACAAAACAAAAAACCAGACAAGGAAAAGAATAAAATCTAGTTTATGTAATACTTTTACCCTTACCTCTTATGACTAGAACATTAAATAATTTACAGGGCCAGGCAATAAAAATAAAATGTATTTTAACATTTTTTTTTTTAGTCTTTGTACTTTTGGGAGAATCAGAGGTGCCAATGGAGAGAAACAGTCCAAGTCTTAAAAATATTTATCATGCTGACACACAATTAACAGGGGGGTTCTCATGTCCCCTGTTTTATAGTTGTCAGCTAATTTTGGAAACTGGCAAGCTGCACAGAAATAGATAGCTCTTGCTTCAACACGTCCTAAAAAAAGAACTGTTTGCATAGTTCAAGAATGGGATGGGATAGGAGAGGATGAGGAAGACCGCTATTTCAAACAGCTAAGAAGAGCTGGCATCACTCTGTGCACCCTGGCAAATGTTCTACATGTTTAAAATTAAAATCATTTTTAAGAATTGCTAAGTAATCTACAAAAACTATAAAATACACATGAGGCACTTGTCTGCTTTTGAAAATACTTGTCTCTTCTAGTTTATTTTTTCCCCTCTTTGGTAAAATGGAATTTATAGCCCAACTTCAAATTTGCAGAAAGTTTTCCTGTTTGTTCACATTGATGATTGATCCAGCAACTCCAGATCAAAGGGCGGCATTATTATTCCATTCTGGGGCTTAGCAACCCCATGAGGCAGAAAGAATCGCCCAAGGATATCAACCTATCAGAAGTGAACGCCCTCCATCATTTTGGTCTATTTCTTAGCCCCTAGGACAGCTCTGTTCCTCAGAACAGATGACTTCACTTTGTCATCTTTTTCATCTTTGTTTTCGTTCAGTTTTTAGCATTCCACTCTCTTCTTGAAATTAGATTATCTTGATCATGACAACTAAGGAAAGAAAATTAGTGCAATTAAACTTTAAATATTGCTATAACTAAAATGGACATTTTAGAAAATTAAGAGACTGGAATTACCTGTCAGCAGACAATGACTGATGGTTCTCTTGCATGCCTATTTATTGAGTGTCTAGTAGGTGCCAGGCACGGAGTATCCAAAACCTTGAACAAGAAGCGATCTTTGACTTAGAGGAGCTTTCACTAGTGGAAAACTCAAAACTATTCACCACTTAATACTTTACATAATGTCCTTTACTGGAGTGTAAACACTTGGAAAGAAGGATCAGGGTTTATTTCTTCTTGGTGCCACTGAAAGCACCCAGCACAGTTTGTGCTGAACATAGCCTCAGTGCTCAGTGAATATGCTGGTTGAATAAACATTACTGATGAAGATGATTTATGCTTAGAAAGGAGTGTTATTAATGGACATTGTGATCTATATAAGTTTATTGAAAAAGCATCATCCTTATGGCATCTTATTTTCAAAAAGCTTAATTTTTTAGAGCAGTTTTAAGTTTATAGCAAAATTGAGGGAAAGATACAGAGATTTTTCTTATGCCCCCACCCCTACTCATGCATAGCCCCCTCCACTATCAACATCCCCCACCACAGTGGTGCATTTGTTACAACTAATGGACCTACATTGAAACCAGAGTCCATAGTTTGCATTAGGGTTCAGTATTGTACAGTCTATGGACTTGGACAAATGTGTGTTAACATGTGTCTACCATTATGGTGTCATAAGAGGAGCTTTACTGCCCTAAAAATTTTCCATATGGCATCTTCTTTAGGTTCTCTCAATTGGGTTATGAAGGAAAATTATATAAAAGATGCTTAGCATATTATGCTACATTTATTTTCCCCCAGGGTTTCTTTACAAAAGATATAAATTCATGAAATGTGAATAATTCAGATGATTTGTTAGAAATAAAGAAAGAATAAAAGTGAACAAATTATTATTTTAAAAGCTCTGGTGTTCTGATGATCTCAAAAAATGGTCATTGGTTGGTGAGTCCTTGCCACATTCTGCCATCAGATACAGTGATTCTTTCTATTTTTTTTTTTTTAAATCATGGAGCTACAGGAATCATCAGGTTTTGTCAGTAACATAAATTAAACTGTGTTCACCCATTCATTTATGTTCACCCAAAATTACATTCCTTATGAAGTAACGTCTGTAATTCGAATGTGAGTACATGGCTATATAAAAGATAAATTTTCCCCTGCTAGTACTAAGTGTGTGGAAAGCATAACTTTTTTCTAGCATTTGTCTTTTGCTGTAAAGGCAAGGCAAACACCTTGAGTCTGTGGATGTACTGAATGGAATTCTGCATTGTCTTTTGTGCGTAAATCACACCTATAATTCACCATCTAGGAATTTCTAGTTTACTTAAGAGGAATAAGAACTTGGAGAAACGTGTGACAACCATGTCTTTTTTCTCCGCAGTATTTATAGTTGTCTTGCCCCTAGACCTAACTTACCATCAATTTTTCTTAAGCTTGTTGACTGAAAAAAAAAAAGTACAACCTAAAAGTTGAGAATTATGTTTCATTTGGCAGATGAAACTGAAGACTTAAGCCCAGGATGCAGCCTCTCAGATAGCTCTGAGGAACTGCTCCAAAGAGAAGCCAGGATAAATCAGAGTTTTTGCAACAAAGACCAGGTAGTCAAAACATTGAAAGGTTCCTGTTAAAGAAAACCAGATATCTCAAGTTAAGGAATTCAGTTCTTCTCTATGTTTGGAAAGATGCAGGAGTCTGGGCTCACTGAAATCATTCCTTTGACGTGCACCTCGGCTATCTGTGGCCAGTGTCCATCCTTCCACATCGTGAGTCTCCCCTGGGCACACTGATGGAGGTGACTGCAGCCCCTGACTGCCGGATGGTAGGCATCCTGTTTGTTTCGCAAGCTCGGTCAGAGCAGCTGTAATGTGGTGGCTTGATGGCTGCAGCATCCTTTCTTAAGTGATAGGGAAGGCAACATTTTTTCATTGATAAGCTGCTTGTCATTTTTAATCTTTCCAAAGAACCCAGCTCAGTTTTCCTAGAAACAAGAGCCTTTCAGTGCTTGTCATCATGTTTGTGTGTGCCCAGTTACTCTGTCATGTCCGATTCTTTGCGACCCGTGTACTCTTGGTAAGCGTGCAAACTTACGTGATGGTGCAAAGTGAAACAGGCCCTCCTGAGAGGGCTCAGGCACCATGTTCTTCCGAGAGAATGGAGATTGCTGGTTAATCCAGGAAGGTTTTGAAGCAGAGGTCAGCTGCAGATACTCGGATTCTGCTGCTCTGCTGCAGTGGTTCCCCACTGAAGGCAGTTTTGCCCCCAGGGGACATTTGGAGATGTTTTGATGGTCACAGTCTGGGAGGGGGAATACCACAGGCACCCAGTGGCAAGGGGCCAGGGATGTTGCTGAACATCCGCAAAGCACAGGACAGTCCCTCACAAGGAAGGATCATTTGGCCCGAAATGTCCTGATAGTGCCCAGATTGAGAAGTACCGCTACTGTGGTTTAAATGGATTTATGGTAATATAGATCCAGTGTAGTTATATTAGATACCACGGGGACTTGCTGGAGAAGGAAGTGACAACCCGCTCCAGTATTTTTGCTGAGAAATCCCATGGGCAGAGGAGCCTGGCAGGCTACATGACAGTCCTTGGGGTCGCAAAGAGTTGGACACAACTGAGTGACTGAGCACACACAGGGGGACTTATTATATTAAAACATGTATCGTCTTGGAGCAAAAAAAGGAAAGGGAATTGTACTTTACCCTGGGGTGCTGCTTGCTGTTACTCTGATCAAATTCTGAATATAAAATTAACCCTTAAGGTCAACAAGTAGGTCAGAAAAGTTCATTAATTCCTTCCTTACAAATTTAATAAGCATTGACTGAGTGTTCATATATTTTGGTCTCAAGTAATTAATGAAATGATAAATTAAAAAATAGAATTTAAAAGATACTTCTATTGTGATACCATGTTATAAAGGAAGACTGAGGAAGGGGTGCTTCTTAGCTGGGGGAGGAAGGGGTTGGTGTCCACAATTCCAGATTCTGTTTTGAAAGAAAAATTTCTCAGGCAGGCATGAAATTCTTAAATGAGATGAATACGTATGAGGCCTTCAACAATGTAGTGGACAAGGCTTTCGACTGCGGTTTTGTTGAAGGAGTGGAGCATTCTCTCGAAAGCCAATTTCTATAGCAATGAAGGCCAAAGCTTTAATAGTATGTGGTTATTTGGGAAAGAGCATTTCTATAGGAGCTGAAATTATAATCACTTATATTTTTAAAGCAGCATGACTCTATGGGAACCAGCCTGTCCCTAAGGTGCCTGGATGCTGTCACAGACAATAGGTGGGAAGGAGTTCTAGAAACTAGGAGGAAGCCCTCTATTTGGATTAAAATGAGTATATAAAGACAATGCAAGTTTCAAGGTGAGATTCTTAACCTAGGATTGACATATGGGCTTTCTGAGGTCCATGAAGCATTATAATTTTTACACCATGTTGTGTGTATATGGGCATGTCATGGGTATATCATTACTGTTTCTTGCATAAGGTATTTGTATCTTTTCTAAATTTATATTTAATTGGAGGATAAGTGCTTTACAGTGTTGTGTTGGTTTCTGCCATACATCAACATGAATCAGCCATAGGGATACACTTGTCCCCCCACCTTGAACCTCCCTCCCACCTCCCACCCCAGGTGTTTATATCTTTAATGAGAGTCTCTTTTCTTTTCTATTATAGTGTATTACAAGATATTGAGTATAGTTCCCTGTGCTGAACAGTAGGACCTTGTTGTTCACCTATTTTATGCAGAGGAGTATGTGCCTGCTCATCCCAGACTCCTAACGTATCACCCCTCACCCCTTCCCCTTTGGTTATCATAAGCTTTTTTCTGTGTCTTTGAGTTTGTTTGTTTTGGAGATAAAGAAGCTCACTTGTGTCATATTTTAGACTCCATTTATAAGTGACATCATATAGTATTTGTCTTTCTCTGTCCAATTTAGCCACTTGGTATGCTAATCTCTGGTTGCATCCATGTTGCTGCAAATGACATAGTTTCATTCTTTTTACGGCTGAGTAGGATTCCATTGCATTTGTAGATACTGTCTCTTCTTATGAGAGTCTTAAAGGGATTATATGACATGAAGAAGACGACGCACCACTGTTCTATGAATTGTATTTTGCATCCCTCTGTCTCAAGTTCAGCCCACTTTTGCTTTTAGAACATCTCAGCAGTAAGCCTCCACCTCCTCCTTCTCCTTGCACCCATTTCTTCCAGGAACACATCTGTAATCAAAAGATGAGATGTGTAATCGGAACAGGTTAGCTCTGAACTGTGTCTCTGGTCGTTCTTACTCATGTGCTACAGAACTTCCATCAGTGACTTGTCATTTGTGCCATTTTAATTGTCATAGCGTCTGTGATTAATCCTTTGACCTGGTAGGACATTATAAGAAAGAAATGAAAAACAGTGGTGGTGGTGGTTTAGTGGCTAAGTCCTGTCTGACTCTTGTGACCCCATGGACCGTAGCCTGTCGGGCTCCTCTGTCCATGGGATTCTCCAGGCAAGAATACTGGAGTGGGTTACTGTTTCCTTCTCCAAGGGACCTTCCCAACCCAGGGATTGAAGCTGGGTCTCCTGCATTGTAGGCAGATTCTTTACCACTGAGCTACCCAGTAATCTGCTGCTAAAAGAACTGGATTCTGTGCTGGACATGTTACTTCATAAACCTAAGGTGACAGAGACCAGTACAAAGACACACCCTCAAAGAAATTTGTTCCTAAATGATTCTCGGAAAGAGAAACAGGTGCTTTGTTCAAATGGAAAACATCTAAAATTTGGTTTGGGATTCTTTTCCCTCTTATTTTCTTTCCATATGTTGTACATTTTAAAGTTGAATGTTTTAAAATCAGTTAAGCTCAACCACCAGAAAGCAGAGGCAGAGATTTTGCACACGTGTAGAATTTCCTTGGAAAGTAACCACTGAAACGCTTAGGGGAATTAATTGGAAATGTGATGCGTTGATTTTAAGTTTCTAAACCACTGCAAATACAGTATTCTCTGCACCCATATGATACTGGAATGCCTTGGCACATTAGATCATTGCTTTATTAAACACATATTTATAATTTGTCAAAATAGGCTAATCATGCTTATCTTCTTTTTCTTCCAGAGAGACAACCACAGAATTAGCTGGAAGTCTACCAAGGTGAGCAGAGAGCTTTGTTTACTTTTGTACGTGAGTTCTGATACAGCCCCTGACAGAAGAGCTGTAGCAGAATGAAGCAGAGGTATTCTTCATTTTCTCTTCCTCGTGTTAGATTTTAAGACCTCTGCTTCACCGTGTAAATGCCAAAAGCTGGGGATAAGTGATGTAACCAAGAGGTAGTGAAGGTGGTGTCCGTACGTGACTTAGAGAAGTCATTCTCGTCCCATGGAAGTTATATCACATACACCCAGGGGTCCACTGGAGCTCTTTTCTCCACAGCCATCATAAACATGCTGCCTCCTGTGTTATATTCATGGGTATTGACAATCTAGACATACTGATTTTTTTTTTTCCCATGATATCCATTAGTGGTATGGTCTTCAAGGATTTGTAGACTTGTGAAAATTTTGAGCTTCCCCTGAAGAGCTTGCATCATGGTTTTGATGATAGCATAAATGCATTTGTAATTCACCTCATCATTTGAATAACTAGTTACTATCTCACCTGGGAAAGAAATCAGTATATAAATTGATCGATGTCTTTAATGTATTTTGGGTATGTCACTATTTGACAGAAGACATGATTAACAGAGTGCCAGTTATAGACAGCTAGCCGTCAGAAATGATTACCACTATCTATTAGGGAAAAGAAAGAAAGAAAGGAGGCAGGAATGTTCTAAGAGAGATTTTCTGGGCATCACACAGAGCACCTAGCATCGTGCCTGTGTCCCTGAAGCTGCTTGGTGTCCTTCGGTGAATGAATGAATAGGGCTTGGGGTTTTGCCTGGGAAGTGCTGGAAAAGGAAATGTAGAGAATCTCAAGAAGAAGCGATAGAAGAGCCTACAGAATGTGATGATGAACAGCACTAGGGAGCTGGGGGAGGTCTGAACCGTCGCCGTCGGTTCCAGGACCAAAGCTCATGTGGTTGCTTTTTTTTAACATAAAGAAAATCTTTGCTTATAGGATCATAACTATTATGGCCAGAAAACTGTGTTCTGTGATCCGAACATTTAAATTACTGAATGTCTTAATTTTTTGGATGCCACCTCAAGGCTAGCTTGCAGGGTTGAAAGCGTTTGTGCGTTCTGGTGCGGGTGTCTCCACAGGGTGTGTTTGTCCTCTGCTTTCAGTCTGGAGAGAGTCCCGTGTGGAAGACCCGGCATCTCGTCATTTTCTGGGAGACAGAGAGCTGTGTATCTACTCGTGTTTGTGGTGCAGAAGTTAATCCTCAAATAATGAAATGAAGGGTGACTTTTAAACTTTTCTAGAACGGCTAAGGGGTGGACCACCCCTGTATTGTCAGATAAGACCCATGCAGAACTGTAATCATGAAGATAAAAATTACTCAGATGTCTGCAAAATCTGGTGCACACCCTGAATTCTATTAACTAGCATCCTGTTGTGAATATCAAGTGGCAATTCCCACATTCACCGAGAACAATCTTTGGTTGTCGCTGGTTTATGGAGGGAGTCAGCTCACTTCTTGAGTTTTGTGGGAGGTATTTTAGTAGTGAGCCTACTAATTGTTTCTTTCCATGAATTTTTGTTACTTCAGTACTGAATCGTGTTGAGAGTAAATACACCACCAATCTCATTCTAACTGCAGCATGCAGTCATTGTAATGTATGGCAGCAAGGGCATGAGAAATGATATGTCAGTTATTTCTCAGTTATTCTTCTAATGTAGCCCTGGATATTCTTTTGACTCTCTCTGGGGGCAGTTTAGGACATTATCCACTGACAATTATTTCCCTTCACATTAACACGAAATAATGTGACTATTTGATGATGAAAACTCTCTTGGCATCCCCTCTTCCAGCTGCTAGCGTTTGTTTATTTGTACCGTCTTATAGAATTCAATCAGGTGTTCAACTCTTAGCCTTTTTTAGCCTTTTTTTTCAAATTTCTTCAGCTTGTCATTGGGATAGTGCAAATGAGCCCTGGAAAACCTTAGCGCATTTAGAACAAGACACCTGTCGTTACTCTGTTTGTCGGCCAATGATTAGTGGAACGTGACACTTTGGAGGTTTTATCCTTTTAGTCATAAAAGTGTGCTTCTGTGGTGACATCTAGGAAAAATGGAAAATTGTAATTCAGGCACCTGCTACCTTGTGATATGTAGCTGGAAAAGAAGACAGTGGCGTTTTATAACAGGTTTGTGTTTTGGTTTTCCTTGGCTTTGATTATCTTGAAATTTTCAGAAAGACCATTTACAAATATTGCACAAAGATGAGATATTTCAACTTTAATTGCTTTACACAGCTGGCCACTGATTGATACTCTTCTGTGAAATGTACAGATCGTATAGCAGTGGGTCCTCTCTTGGCTGTTAAAAATGGGCTGAGGTTGAGATGAGGTATATGCACAAGGTACTTGAACAGACACCTGGTTTTGTCTTTCATCACTAATGATAACCTAAATGTGCTTTTGGAATTCTTACCATTGCTGAAATTAAAGCCTAGTTATGATATGTCACCAGAAAAAATTGGACTATATGAGCAACATGCACTAAGCATTGTAATCATATTATAAATATTAAAACCAGTGTTCTTGTCAGGATTAAAACAAATATTTAAACTGGCTACGTGTTCTACTCATGCCGTGCTCTTAATCTTGAAGTGTTCTGGAAAAGGAATGTATGAGTCCGTTTCCTGAGCTCTAAAAAGGATCATTTCTAATCTTACATAAGACTTCATGCTTTTATTTTGCTGTAGCAAAGATCAATTTAGCAATTGGAACAATTGTTTTTCTCCATTACAAGCATGTCTTTCAAGCTCTCTTTTAATGTGCAGGGTGTTTAGCTTCAGTACAGTTGAGTTCAGTTCAGTTCGGTCGCACAGTCATGTCCAACTCTTTGCGACCCCATGAATCGCAGCACGCCAGGCCTCCCTGTCCATCACCAACCCCCGGAGTTCACTCAGACTCACGTCTATCCAGTCTGTGATGCCATTCAGCTATCTCATCCTCTGTTGTCCCCTTCTCCTCCTGCCCCCAATCCCTCCCAGCATCACAGTCTTTTCCATTGAGTCAACTCTTTGCATGTGGTGGCCAAAGTACTGGAGTTGCAGCTTTAGCATCATCCCCTCCAAAGAAATCCCAGGGCTGATCTCCTTTAGAATGGACTGGTTGGATCTCCTTGCAGTCCAAGGGACTCTCAAGAGTCTTCTCCAACACCACACTTCAAAAGCATCAATTCTTCGGTGCTCAGCTTTCTTCACAGTCCAACTCTCACATCCATACATGACTACTGGAAAAACCATAGCCTTGACTAGATGGACCTTTGTTGGCAAAGTAATATCTCTGCTTTTCAATATGCCATCTAGGTTGGTCATAACTTTCCTTCCAAGGAGTAAGTGTCTTTTAATTCCATGGTTGCAGTCACCATCTGCAGTGATTTTGGAGCCCCCAAAAATAAAGTCTGACACTGTTTCCACTGTTTCCCCATCAGTTTCCCATGAAGTGATGGGACCAGATGCCATGATCTTCGTTTTCTGAATGTTGAGCTTTAAGCCAACTTTTTCACTCTCCGCTTTCACTTTCATCAAGAGGCTTTTTAGTTCCTCGTCACTTTCTGCCATAAGGGTGGTGTCATCTGCATATCTGAGGTTATTGATATTTCTCCTGGCAATCTTGATTCCAGCTTGTGCTTCTTCCAGCCCAGCGTTTCTCATGACATACTCTGCATATAAGTTAAATAAGCAGGGTGACAATATACAGCCTTGATGTACTCCTTTTCCTATTTGGAACCAGTCTGTTGTTCCATGTCCAGTTCTAATTGTTGCTTCCTGACCTGCATATAGGTTTCTCAAGAGGCTAATTAAATCATGGTGAAACCCCAGTTGTTCAGGCGGAATGGAGATACTAACTTAGTTATGATAAACTGGGGTTTTAGTATAAAGGACGCCTATACAGAGGAATAACTTTACTATGGAAAGCAGAGTGAAGGTGTCAACAAAGTGTTTATTAACAGAGGTTTTACTCTGATCTTGCAATATTAGTGGCTGTTTTTGGAAAAGAGAGAACTTTTTAATTCCTTAAACATAATCTACTGTTTCTCAACATAAACTAAACAGAATAGAAAAAAAGCTACTTAATAGACCCTAATAGGAGCATCTTAAAGATGCCAGTAGAGATTCATGAGCAGTTTTTAAAGCTCAACACCCAGAAGTCAGGATGCTCTTTGAAAAACATGAAGGATTGGTAAATGAAGCTTACAATAATTAAATACATAAATTAGATAACTTTTTAATGGATTTTAGCAGAAACCAATGGAGGCAGGGGCCAAAAATTAAAGTTCTAAAAGATACACAGTCTTTTTCTTGTGTTTTACTTATTTATTTAATATTTATCTGTTTATTTGGCTGCAGCAGATCTTAGTTGAGGCTCATGGGAGCTTTGATCTTCATTGCAGCATATGGGATCTCTTAGTTGCAGCATATGAGATCTGTTCCCTGCCCAGGGATCAAACCTAGGCCCCTGCACTGAGAGCACAGAGTCTAGCCGTTGGATCACCAGGGAAATCCCTTTTCTTCTACTTTAATCCTGTAACTTAATCTTTTTCAGTGCTTTCTCAGAGGAGGTTTGGAAACATAAACATTCAGTGGGAACAATTTTTTTTTTTTTAAGCCTTTTAACACCCAAGGCTAAGAACATCAGTATATACCATCAGATTATCATTTGAGCTTCTCTACCAAGAAGTTGACTGTGTGGATCACAATAAACTGTGGAAAATTCTGAGAGAGATGGGAATACCAGATCACCTGACCTGCCTCTTTAGAAATCTGTATGCAGGTCAGGAGGCAACAGTTAGAACTGGACATGGAACAACAGACTGGTTCCAAATAGGAAAAGGAGTACGTCAAGGCTGTATATCGTCACCTTGCTTATTTAACTTCTATGCAGAGTACATCATGAGAAACGCTGGGCTGGAGGAAGCACAAGCTGGAATCAAGATTGCCAGGAGAAATATCAATAACCTCAGATATGCAGATGACACCACTCTTATGGCAGAACGTGAAGAGGAACTAAAAAGCCTCTTGATGAAAATGAAAGAGGAGAGTGAAAAAGTTGGCTTAAAGCCCAACATTCAGAAAATGAAGATCATGGCATCCGGTCCCATCACTTCATGGGAAATAGATGGGGAAACAGTGGAAACAGTGTCAGACTTTACTTTTTGGGCTCCAAAATCACTGCAGATGGTGATTGCGGCCATGAAATTAAAAGACGCTTACTCCTTGGAAGGAAAGTTATGACCAGCCTAGATAGCATATTCAAAAGCAGAGATATTACTTTGCTGACTAAGGTCCATCTAGTCAAGGCTATGGTTTTCCCAGTAGTCATGTAGGGATATGAGGGTTGGACTGTGAAGAAAGCTGAGCACCGAAGAATTGATGCTTTTGAAGTGTGATGTTGGAGAAGACTCTTGAGAGTCCCTTGGACTGCAAGGAGATCCAACCAGTCCATTCTAAAGGAGATCAGCCCTGGGATTTCTTTGGAAGGAATGATGCTAAAGCTGAAACTCCAGTACTTTGGCCACCGCATGCAAAGAGTTGACTCATTGGAAAAGACTGTGATGCTGGGAGGGATTGGGGGCAGGAGGAGAAGGGGACAACAGAGGATGAGAAAGCTGAATGGCATCACTGACTCGATGGACGTGAGTCTGAGTGAACTCCGGGAGTTGGTGATGGACAGAGAGGTCTGGTGTGCTGCGATTCATGGGGTCGCAAAGAGTCGGACAGAGCTGAGCGACTGAACTGAACTGAACTGAACCAAGAAGTTAGAACTTGGTTGGTGTGACTATCAGAGACAAAAGTCACGGCATGGCAGTTTCACTTATGAAATTTTGATCTTCAGTTATAGGTCTTTGTTATCTGAAATTTGAACTCAGCATATTTCATATAGTGGAAGGGCAAGGCTGAACTCTGATTGGCCAGGTTTCTCAGTCAGGAGTGCCACTGATCAGGTAGCAGCGCAGGGAAGAGGTGGAGACAAAGAGAATTAAAGAAATATCTGGCGGCTCAGCTCACCATGTATGCACCATGGGTTTTCAGTTAGATGTTCAGTCCCCTGTGGGGGCTTCGGTAGGTAAGACAATCTCATATTTCTCATAGTCCTCAATTAAGTTGCTGTCGTCTGAAAGACATTTAGCGATTAGGAGATAACAATGTTGGAGACGCGAGAAGCAAAGGCAACAAAAGCAAAAGTAGACAAAAGCAGGTCCGCATCTTCGAGGCGCTTCTGCAAACAAAGGACACGATCAACAGAGTGAAAAGACAAACTGTAGAATGGGAGAAAGTAATTGCAAATCACGTCTTCTAAGGTTCAATATCCAAAACATGTAAAGAACTCACACAACTCAATAGCAAAAAAATTCAACAGTCTGATTTTAAAAATGGACAGAGGACCTGAATGGACATTTTTCCCAAGAAGACATACAGATGGCCAACAGGTACATGAAAAGATGGGCAACATCACAAATCATCCAGGAAATGCAAGTCAAAACCACAATGAGCTATCACCTCACACTGGTTAGAATGCCTTTCATCAAAAGACAGCATAACAAGCGTTGGTGAGGATGTGAAGGAAAGGAATCCTCGTGCGCTGTTGATGGGAATGTAAATTGGTGCAGCTACAGTGGGCAATCGTATGGAGAATCCTCAAAACATTAAAAATAGAACTACCACATAATCCAGCATTACTGCTTCTGAGTATCCAAAGGAAAGGAAAACAGAATTTCAAAAAGATATCTGCACTCCCATGTTCATTGCAGCAATGTTCACAACAGCCAAGACGTAAAAGCAACCCAGGTGCCTATCAGTAGATGAATGGATAAAGAAGTCACAGTATGCACATTCGCTGGAATATGATTTGCCCACGAGAAAGTAGGAATTCTGCCGTTTGTGACAGCATGGGTAGACTTTCAGGGCATTATGCTAAGTGAAATAAGCCAGACAGACAAAGACAAATACTGCATGATATCACTTATATGTGGAATCTTTTAAAAAGTCACAATAAAACAATTTTAAAGTCAAACACATAGAAAGTAGAAAACTGGTTGCCAGCACCTGGTGGGGACAGGGTTAAGGAAATATGGGGAAAAATGCTGCTAGTTCCAGACCAATCTCATACTAATTAATCTAGAGCTGACGAATATTTGTTATTTTCCTTATTATCCCTAAGAAAGAACAGTTTTCCCAGCTTCCTGGGACCCAGGTCTGTTGCAGTTTGATATTTACAACAGCCACCATTTATTAATTAATTCAACAAAAGTGCATTGAACACTACTTATATGCAAAGAATGGTTATAGGCTCTGTGGTGGAAAACAAACTGATCACTGGCTCTTCTCCTAAGTAATACAGTCTAGGGTAGCAGGGAGAGATAATCACAGTGCTGGGTGGAAAGTGTTTAATGCCATAAGAAAGGTAGAAGGACATGTAAGCAAGCAAAAGGTACCAGGGAATTTCAGAAGTAAGGTGGGCCACCTCTAATTGGAGGAAGCAAGGACAGCCTTGTGAGTCAACCCTCTGAGCAGGGCTTGGCTAGATGGCTCAGGTCTGACCATATGGCGGTGCAGGGGGCTGTGTGCCCCACACAGAAGGCACATCATCACCCAGAGGAGGTGTGCAGGGGCTGTGCAGGGAACAGGAAGTGGTGCCATCTTGTTGGAGGGAGTGCAGAGACAAGAAGAGGCACTTGGAGATCACTTGATGGGAAGGGTTTAGACACCAGTCTGAGGAGCTGTTCTTCTCTTTGATTATTATTCATCCAAGAAGAGTTCTAAACTGTTGTTTAAGAAGAGTCATCTGGGCAAATTGACAGAATGGATTTGGGGAAAGAAAAAAAAAGTTGGATATTCTCCACAGGGGACCCCACGGGACTCCCAGACCTTACAATCCCTAGAGCTCCCCTCTCTCAGAGTCACTGTTGGGCTAACAATAGAAAACAAGCCCTCTGGTTTAAGTGATTGTTTTCCAAACCTTACACTACCCAATTTCCTGCTTATAGTACACACCGTTAGTTATACTGCACACTGACTCTGTGGGCACAGTTGCAGTTGGTAAGAAGTATTCTTTTTCCTTGCCCCAACCCCCACCTCCTTATTTTTTACAGTGCATCCCACCCCCCCCCCACATTCATGAAAGTGAAAGTGAAGGTGAAAGTTTGTGACCTGTAGACTGTAGCCCACCAAGCTCCTCCGTCCATGGGATTCTCCAGGCAAGAATACTGGAGTGGGTTGCCATTTCCTTCTCCAGGGGATCTTCCCAACCCAGGGATAGAACCCAGGTCTCCCACATTGCAGGCAGATGCTTTAACCTCTGCACCACCAGGGAAGCCCTTAAATACAAGAATACAGTCTCTCAGAAAACCTCCTATAGAGACACAGAACTTCAGATCCAAGTACTAACATCAAAGATTTCAAGGGAGGAAAGGAAGCCAGGTTGAAAGAAGAAGGGGAAGGAGGCGGGAGACGGGCGAAAGGGGTGGCCTTACAGACGTCTCCTGCCACCTACAGATACACAGGCGTTATGGGACTTTCCCCTGGGCCTCCAGAGAAGGGAGGACTGGAACTCGGCCCTACCAGAAATCAGACCAGGCCAGAACCAGAATTCGAGTTCTCTGCCAAGAGGAGGTGATCAGTCTCCAATCCTCAGCTCAGGCTGAGGGCCCTTCGACCAGATTCCTGCGTCCAGGACCAGGGGACTAGAAAAACAGGGAAGGATAGGAAGGGTTAAGGAGAGGAAAGAGAGAGGAATGGGGAGAGGGGTCAATAAAGTCTCTCGTTCCTTACCAGTTGGGGCACTCTGGCCAGTTGTCCGCATCAGGAGGAGACCAGGGACAAAAGGGTCCCAGTTGTGGCCACTGGGTCTGGTCCATTGGCAGGCAAGCTGGCCCCTGAGTACCCCAAGTGGTCAGGATGTCAGTCTCAGCGAAGAAGAGTCCTGCCAGAGTCGCCATTTGTTGCAGGAAGGCAGACCCCTTCCAGGGCCTGAAACTGGGCTCTTGTCTAACACTTGGAAATGAATTGTCCGAGGAGACACATGTGCTGACGAAGCAAGAGATTTTATTGGGAAAGGGCACCCGGGTGGAGAGCAGTAGGCATTCATAGCCTATGACTAAATTTTGAATCTTTCTCTTATAGTATTTTTATTATCTATCCCAGGTTGAAGCCATTTAATAAAAAGCATTGTAGCTATATCAGGGTAGAAAATGCAGTTTGAGTTTGTAGCTATAGTTCAAGAAATCTGAGAAAACCCATAGTTAATATGGTGACCTTATGTATTCTCTCTTTTTCCTCTGCCATTCTCAGCATCTCTTGGTTATGATGTGCCTCATGTTTACAAGGTGACTGCCACAGCTCCAGCCATCACATGGAGACATGATCACATCCAGTGAAGAAGGGCATTTTTTATCATGTGTTCTATTTTAGGGAAGACTTTCTTGCCCATGTCTGAGCTCTTAGGGAGGGGAAATTGGGTTTCTGGTATTTGCAGCCTTTATGTTAGGAGACATATTCTGCCATTAAGAAGAAAGGAAGAAGTCAAGGTAGGGGGAAAATGGCTTTACATACTTAGAAAGTGGTATCTGCCACAAGAACTTTTTTTCTTACTCAATCCTCCGCCTATTCCAGCTGGGTGGGTTTCTAACCCTTTCTTTCCACTATACTAGCCTGATCAAGGTCAACAGCACCCTCCATCCAGCAAAGTCCAGTGGCCGTTTATCTGTTTTCTTATTTGGTCTCTCGGCTGCCCTCAAAGTCGGGCCTCCATTCTTCATGAAACAAGAACGTTCTGAGTTTCCGGGACAACAGTCTTTCCCAGGTTTCTCCCTCTCTCAGTGGCTGGTCTTTCCCAGTCTGCCTGCCTGTTCTTCCTCCTCTGCTGGACTCTATGTGCTGAGCTTCCCAGGGCCTCCCTTGTCCATGTCTCTCTTCATTCATAGAGAGGATATGGCAAGAGATGTCCTCAAGTTCATCTTAAGAAGGCTAGTTCCCATTCTCATATCTCCACCCTCAACTTCTCCCTTGAGTTTCAGATCTGAATACCCAGTCATCAGTTTAACATCTCTGCTTGGATATATGATCTTGAAGTTGACGTGATGGAAAAGAACCCCGCTTTAAAAACCTGTACTTATTTGGCTGTATCAGGCCGAAGTTGTGGTGCCCTGGCTCTTTGTTGCGGCCTGGTGCGTCTCTCGAGCTGTGGCACGCAGGCTCAATACTTACGGCACACGGCCTTAGTTGCCCATTCCCAGACCAGGGATCGAATATGTATCTGCTGCCTTGCAAGGTGGATTCTTAACCACTGGACCACCAAGGAAGTCCCTCAAAAAGAACTTTTAAATCTACCCCCAACCACCTTAACTTCAGGCACCCAACTGTTGAAAGGAGAATCCTTAAGTCATTTATATTGCGTTTCTTTTTCTCACACTTAATAGACCATCCATCAGCCAAGTCTATTGACTCAGTCTCAAATTTCATCTTTAGTTTGGCCACTTTCTCCATCTTTTTCTAAGCCGTCGTAGACTCCCACTTGTACTATTAAAATGTCCCCTAACTGGTCTTCCATTTCCTCTTTTGCAAATCATTCTTCACATGGCAGCCGAAGAGATCTTTGAAAAGTCATCAGTCAAACCACATTGCTTTTGGCTTCAAAGTGAGCACGTTTGCTCTTGCTGGGAATAAAGTCCGCACAGCGTGCCGTGGCATCCTGTGAGAAGCTCCGTGGGCTGCATCTGCAACCTCGTTGCCTCCTGCTCGCCCCCTCCTCTCCTTTGTTGCTGACCCACTGGCCTGTCTTCCCTCTTACTTCCGCAGAGATCCTGCCTCTGACCACTCTAAGCAGTCCCCTCTGTAGCGAAGTTACTGTCACGTTGCCATATCATAGTGCCCACAGAGGAACTGTCATCATGCATTCGTTTATTTGTCCATTTACCTATTGTCCGTTCCCCTCCCTTCACCCCCAGAACAGGATCTCCTTTGGCTTTCTTGCTTATTCCTCCGTTCACAGGACTCCCAACAGAGATGGCAGCCAGTCGATGTTTGCTGAGTGACCATGTGAGCCCCCATTTTAGAGAGAAGAAAACTGAGGACCTGTCTCTCTGTCTTCATTTCTTTCTCTGTCTACTTGAAAGTCTCTTATCATCTCCCTGTTCTTTTTCTTCTTCCCCAACCTATCCCTTACACATCCCCTATACAGGGTGGCAAAGTATAGCCCATAGACCAAATCCAGCCAGTTTCCTGTTTTTATAAATAAATTTTTATTGGGACACAGCCAAGCCCATCTATTTACATATTGCCAATATCTGGTTTTGTGCTACCAACTCAGAGCTGAGTGGTTATGGCAAAGACTGCATGACCCAACAAGCCAAAAACATCCCTTATTTCATTTTATAGAAAAAGTTGACCAAGCCGTGCTCCAGACGCATCTTAGATACGTTTCTGCTCTGAAGTTGTCTCTGTCCAGAAGGGTTCCGTGCCTCTCCTGTAATTTCCAAAGGCCCAAGTGCTAACCCCTATGCTGGCATCCGTATCATTGATAATAGAGTTCAATAGAGGACTTGTAGATCTCCACTAATTAGGAAATGCATTGAGATCCCACTATTATTCATCGTTTTTCCTCAATGTCTAACAGTGCCTGGAACATAGGAAACCCTTAATTAATATTTACATAAATCTTTGAGTGAATAGATGATTGAATGAATGAATAAAAGTTTGAATTGGGAAGTATCCTGGTCTGGTGGTGCTTTTATCACAAAATACCAGAGCCTGGGTGACTTAAACTTATCTGTTTCTCACAGTTCTGGAGACTGGGAGGTCCAAGACCAAGGTGCTGGCAGATTCAGCATCTGAGTGAGAGCCAGCTTCCTGGTCTACTGCCTGCTGCCGTCTTTCTGTCCCCTCACCAGGTGGGGGGTGGGGGAGCCGGTAAAGAAGGGGAGAAAGAAGAAGAGCCATCTCACTGGTCTCTTCTGATCCCCACCCTAATGACCCTAGCTAAACCCCATCACCTCCCAGCCCCATCACACTGGGCTGTAGGATTTCAGCATATGAATTTTGCAGGCTGCCCTGGTGGCTCAGTGGTAAAGAACCTGCCCGCCAATGCAGGAGACTCGAGTTTGATCCCTGGGTCAAGAGGGTCCTCTGGAGAAGGAAATGGCAACTCGCTCCAGTATTCTTGCCTGGGAAATCCCATGGGCAGAAGAACCTGGCAGGCTACAGTCCATGGGGTCGCAAAGAGTCAGACACAACTTAGTGACTAAACAACAACAACATATGAATTTGGGGGGTGGGGGGACACATTCGGTTCCTGAGAGGAAAGGAGGGAGGAAGCATTGGAGAAACTTCACAGACTACCAGTCTTAGACCAGATATATGATTTCTGTGTTCGATCACCCTTCTCAGTCTGCTCTTGCCAACCAGAAAAATTCATCTTGTTGGCTGGAAACTTATAAACTTAAATTTGACTGTTACCAGGCTGCTCAGAGCTGTTGCTCTTGAGTCTGTTAGCACAGAGGTTAAGAGACTGGGCTTTGGGGTCAGACATGCTTTAATCTTGTGTTTGTACTTTCTTAATCACGTGACCTTGAATAAGTGAGTTAATATCTCTCAGTTTTTATTTGAAAATTTGGAAAAATTATGCTACCCATCTCATAGTGTCACTGAGAGAAGATAGTCTATGTAGAGTATTTAGCCCGGCACCCAAGGAGTAATCAGTAGATGGTAGCTTTTAAACTGGTGGATTCAGAGGTAGCTTAATGCTCATTATTTGGGTTGTGCTTCTATTGAGACAAGATGCCTTGTTGCCTTACAAGAAGCACTCTGGTGAAGTGGTTCAGCACCTACACTCTGGAGACAAACTTCAACATATGTTCAAATCCCTGTTCAGCTCCTTACTTGCTCCGTGATCTTGGGTAAATTTCTTCACCTCTCTGTGCCTCGTTTTGTGTATCTGTAAATTGGAACTTATTATAGGAACAGTTGTTCAGAGAATGAAATAAAGTAATAGGTGTAAAGTACTCAAAATAATGCCTACTTTACTTTATTGTAAGGAAGTTAGAGTTGCACGCTAGTTGAAATTTGTGATGGGGAATGAAGGAATGTTAAGCCACAGGCCATAGAAACCTCTCGTTCAGATATTAATTATTCTGTGGCTAGATCTTTTGCCTTGCTATGGATGATTATTGATCTAAAACAAAATGCCCCAATTATTAAATATAAAACTCCCGTGACCTTGCTATGATACATGAAAATAACAGTTACCCAAAGAAAGCATATATGCACACATCACCTATCTATCTTGGGCAGCTCTACCAGGAACATGCTTTTCATTGATTCTCCAGATAATCTAAATCAAAACATTTCTTTATGGATGTGTATAAGAGTCCGTAGTGACTGAATTAAATTACACTTGTTTTATAATATAGTGTTCTGATGTGTAACAGACTATCAAAGGAACCATCTTTACAAGGAAAACTTTAGAATATTGTTAAGTTACTCACTGCATGACCTATTTAAACTGCTCAGATTCTTCTTGTAGACTGCATAATTAAATTTTAAATGGAACATGATAAAGAAATTATACTGGCGATCTCCAGAGATTTCGATACCCTATTTGGCTCTTTATAAAAGTGTAGCAAAGGCATACTTTAAAATTTAATAAAGGCCTGCCCTAATTTTTTTTTCCCTTTTAGATTTTCTTTATCTGTTCAGGCATCCAAAGCTGTGTTATATTATCCACAAGTGTTACCTGAAATAAACGATCAAAATAAAAATTCTTAAAAGCACATTTATCCCAATTTGAGAATTCCATTATTTGCGCATGAGAGCTTTTGTGGAGCCATTGAACTCCTTGAAGATAAAACCTACCATTTCCTGAATTTGTCACCGTAGAGAATTGGGGCTTTATTCATTCTGTTTGTGGAAGCGTTCATATCTTCAGCGCTTCTAGAGCAAAGGGGTAGAAAATGGATTCCAGGAAAGATGTAATTTTGCAATTAGAACTCCTTCTTTGCTATGGATAAGTTGCACTTCTTGAGGGGGTTGAAGGAAACACACACACACGCACACACACGCACACACACACATGCACACACAGCCTGTTGGAAGAAGGGTTAATACAGAGGACAGGAGAATTCTAGGACTAAGCCTCCTGAGAGCTATTGGAGCCTCTTGGGTAAAGAATTCTGTTTCATCACCTTCCATTGTTCATTTTCTTTTGTATTTAAAGGGATGCTGCCAAGATAAAACTACGTTAAATACATTTTCCTCATATTTGCCTGATACTGCTTTGTCATATAAAACATATTAGGAGAAAAGCTTCTTGGTCTTCCCTGAAGGATTTCAGATTTGCCGTCCACTGAGCTTTGACAAAACACCAGGTGGAAGCGTTTCTCTTCCCATGCAGGATTGGTTTGTTTTTTCATTATACCTTCTCAAACATTTGCCTCCATCTGTGTTTGGAATGTTCAAGCTACCAAGATCATATAAATGAACAAAACTCATTTATACATGCACACTTTTAAACCTTAGAAACCTTTCTTTTCAGATTAGGTTTTGTAAATGTGTCTATTATGTATTTCCCTTTGCCTTCTTTCTGGCAAATATACAGATTTCCTATTGGGCTCAAACCGCTCAAGCATCCAATGCTGGTTTCATTTTTCAAATAAGCTATATTAAACTCACATGCCACTATATAAAACCAAACTGAGGCAGTGACGCAGGCCAACAGAGAAAATAAATTCACCATTTAGCCTGACTGTTCATCCTTAACCCTCTGCCTGTCACACTTTGGGTGGGGGAGGAAGGATGGAACTTCAAGGAGTGACGCTGAGCTACATAAAGGATGCTAAAGAGAAGTTCATATCCAGTGAGGAAGTGGAAATTCTGCTTCACCACCACAATATGACATTTGAGACCATCTCCTGGTCAGATTCAGGCTTCCCAGGTGGTGCGGTGGTAAAGAATCCACCTGCCAATGCAGGAGACACCGGAGACATGGGCTCAGTCCCTGGGTCAGGAAGATCCTCTGGAGGAGGAATTGCCCGGGAAATCCCATGGACAGAGGAGCCTGGCAGGCAATAGTTCATTGGGTTGCCAAGAGTCGGACACAACTACATGACTGGGAATACACACACAGACACAGACACACACACACACACACACACACACACACACAATTGGCCAATTCAGGCCTATGGAACACGGGTGAGCATCTCCAAAATTGACACTTGGTCACCTGTAACTCATTATAATGCACCAGGTTCCCCTTGAGCTCCTTGATGCGAAAGGAAATCATTCCCAAATTAGGCTTTCAGTGAAATAGATTTCAGTGAATAGCTCACAATTTAAAAATATATGTAACGAATAATGAAGATGCTTATGGACATAATAAACAATGAAACTTTAAGACTGATCTGTTGACATTTAACAAGATTGTTATTACTAGTTGCATCACCAAGCACCCGTGTGAGCAAGGAAATTCTTGATATCCTGTGGAGGTGCAAGGTATAATGAACCCTGCTTTTAAGAACCAAACTGTCTAAATGTGGAAATCTGGTTTATAGTAGGAGAAACTGTGTTCTTCACTAACTCTCCGTGCCTAGGACAAAGTCTGTCCAATGATGAGATGAAAACATTTCTATTGAATACATTAAGTATCGTTTAAATTGAGCAAGTATTTAAGTTCAGAGGAGAAAGGCAACATTTTTCAGGAAGGTGATTAGAAAAATCTCACCACGGAGGATGTAGATCTTCTAGGAAAAGACACAGCAGTAACAAGGCAAAGAGTGAGAAATATGGAGTTCCGAAATGGGGATTGCAGCCAGCTGGTTTCAACCAGATGGTTTGTTGAGAGAATAATGAAACATGAGTTTAGAGGTGTAGGTAGAAGCCGGCTTGCACTCTTTAAAAGGATGAGAGAGTTTTCATTTTGCTTGGCATTGTTTTCAGTGGGCCACTGGAGGTGCTTGAGTTGGATGAACATGTGATTCAAAAAGTGTGTGAGCAAGATGACTCTGATGGTGTCCTGCAAAATGCATTATTCTGGCAAGAGCAGCACAAACCATAAACTCCGAGAAGACTAGGACTAAGTCTCATTTTGTTCATCTCTTTTATCCTCAGCACCTAGAACAGCGCCTACAGGGCGCAGTAGGTGCTCATATATGTGCCAAAGGAAATGGTAAATGGATGTGAGGGTTTTTCCAAATAGTTCAAATGAGGATAATAAATGCATGAACTAGACTGATCTTATAGAAAGGGAAAAAAGCAATGACTGATTACAGATAATATTGGAAAACACAAATCAGTATTGCTTGCTGAAACTCAGGTGGTGGAGAAAAAGTTTCCACTTTGAGCATATCATTGGCGTCACCCACCAAACCCAGTGAGGGAGGTCTGGAGAGAGCTTGTTGGGAGTTGTGAAGCTAGAAAGAGGATTGCTTTATAAGTTTCCCCGGTTTTGGTGGTAAAGAACCCATCTGCCAATGCAGGAGACATAAGAGTCGCGGGCTCAATCCCTGGGTCAGGAAGATACCCTAGAGTAGGAAATGACAGCCCACTCCATTGTTCTTACCTGGAGAACCCCATGGACAGAGGAGCTTGGCGGGCTACAGTCTATGGGGTTGCAAAGAGTTGGACACGACCAAAGTGACTTAGCGTGCGCGCATGCGCGCGCACACACACACACACACACACACACGAATCTGAGATAAAGGCCAGATATTTTGATGAACATTTCTGGTGGAGGGTGAGGGACACTTGTGGATTTGGAACTGCAGATTTGAGCATTAAGTAATAAAACATCTTGGGGATTGCTTGCATGAAAATTTAGTTGAAGTCATCTTGTGCACACGTGGGTTTTGTGGTTCCCTGTCAGAGTGACATCCTTTGCCAAATTAAGCAAGATGCAAATTTGATACTGAGTCCATGAGGACAAATGATGTTGAAGCAGAGATAAGCGTAATACTCTAGTGGTTTTTAGTTTATTCTGCCAATTTCTCAAGAGAATGAATAAAGGAAGTTCTCTAGGGTGACTTAATAGACTGTGCCCTCCCCTTAAATGCCCACCTCAATTGCCATCTTGGTTCTGACACTCACTATGAGAACTTGGTACCTGGCACTCCTGGAGGGGTTGGGTTGGCAGCTGAATTCTATATGCTTCCGCTCCCATTTGGCCTTTCTCATCTTGGCCTGGTGCTTCTGGGCTAATTCCATCATGTCTGGAGTTTCATCTTTCCTGGGTTCATGCCTGAAGCTCTGGCAGTTGACTGCGTTCAGTTGAGAAAGTCCTATCCAAGTTCAAGTTTCAAGATGCAAGAGTCTCTTTAATACCAGGGAGAATGGAAACCCAAGTTCAATGCCACATTTTATCCGTTCATTTTGTAACCTGGTTGCAGCATTGCCGAAATGTTACAAATTAAAATATTTTCTATGAAGAAGCCTGTTATTTAGGAATGCTTTGGGACAACTTGAAGAATTACCATTAAGGGAAAATAGGTCATAAAAGCCACCTGGGAGCTGGTTCCCCAGATCAGCCCAAGGGCTGTTGAATCTTGTAGATTTTAAATTTTGTTTATGAATATGTATGGCCATTCAAGCATCCTACAGAGATGCCTGTGAGGGTGAAAAAGTTATGTTTCTGTTTTGAGCTCAAGTGAAGGACAATAGTACTTTAGAAAATTGGGAAATGAAACTCTGTGAAAGGAACTAAAGACACAGTGAGATGAAGTCAGAGCAGTTGTGAATTCTCAACCCCGAGAACACAAAGATGTCTTATGTATTTTATTCTTCTCTCTTCCTGTTCCAAGCTCTCAGTGGATCCCTTCCCTTCTCTAATGTATATGTGCATTGTAGTTGACTTTGGTGAAGTAGAAAGCAGCAATAAGATCTTCAGAATGAACAAAGGTCAAGAAATGGTTCCTCTCACTCAAGCACAGAAAGATTCAGTTTTCAAAAAAATTTTTTAAATAAATTGATGCTTTTCCTTAAAAAAGAAGAAATGGTTACTCTCAGTGCAGCAGTAATCAAATTTCAACATAAAATTTGTTCAAGATCACAAAGCAATCTGCATAAGAATTGTGTAAATATTTTTATGTGAATATTCTCCCCACCACCACCTGGCCTGTTATTTTTCATAAGTCCAAGTGGGAGGACTTTTGAGTTAGATGGAACTTATCTTGCATCCCCTCCTGATTTTATAGATGAATAAGCTGAGTATCAGAAAGTCAGAAGCCAGTTTTAGTGACCACACTCTTTGTGCTTGCTGGGCAAGTCGATATTTGCATGGTGTGGATGGAGTCTGTGTTCATTTCAGGGTCTGTTCTTGGAGTCATAGACCTAGAAGCCTGTTTTCTACTTTCTGAGATCTTTTTCCTCTCAGTTTTCTTCTGTTTGCCTTCCCTACCTTCCCCTGAGGACAAAAATCTTCATTTTCAGTATTTTCACAAAAGCCTTGTTTCAACTAAATGAAAGCCAGGTATAGAGATTCGGTTGATGCTGGGTGTATCATAGTGTACAGTAATGCTTCAGAGGGGACATCTGAGTCCAGTGGCTAAGACCCTGAACTCCTAATGCAAGGGGCCAGGGCTCCACCCCTGATCAGAGAACTAGATCCTACAGGCCGCAACTAAGAGTTCGCATGCCACAACTAAAGATTTCACAGGCCTCAGTGAAGAGCGAAGACCCTGCATGCTGCAGATAAGACCTGGCACAGCCAAATAAATATTAAAAAAAAAAAAATAGTGCTTCTCAGATTTTAATGTGCTTGTAAATTACCAGGGGATTTTTATTAAAATACATAGTCAGATCTAGTTGGTCTGAGATGAGCCCCAAAATTCTGCATTGCAAACAAGCTGATTCTGACCACCCCTTGAGCAGCAAGGAACTGCAGACCCACAAGCCACATCTTGTTTGAAAGAAGTCCCCATCACTTTCCAAGTTCTGCATCCATATCTTTAGGAATACAGTACTTTTATTATCTCTTACCTCTGGTTGGCTTGTTTCCTTTTAGAGAAGATGCTACAGAGTGTTCTGCAAACCGCCACTGCAGGAGTAATTTCTTTTCAAAGTCTGAGATACTATAAACCCACTGTAGCAGCCTGTGGATTGATCTATATAAAGGCAATCTTAGGTTATCAAGCCCATGTGAGTTTAGGACTCAATATCAATCAAGATTTGACTTTCAATTCTGGGTTTATGATGAGCAGCTCCCATTGAAGAAGAAACCAGAACTTTGGCTATTAGAAAGTTTTTATTTTACAAATACAAAGACTTATTTATGTCGAGTAATTGAGTTCCCAGATGTTCTCATTCTGTATCAGTGACTGTAAACAGTGTCAGCCTTGGTAATATGACACAATGAATATATATGTATTCACATTCATATTCAGGAGTCAGCCTCAACACTACAGTCAATTCACAGGTTATCTTGCTCATTCCTGGAAACTGGCGTTTATTGACTATGCAGATGATAAAATTGTCTTTGTTTTATTTATTCCATATGAGCCTGCAAAGTATTCTAGAAGCAATATTACTTCTCTTCTTTCCCCTCTATTCCCATTCATCCTATCCCCTTTACTAAAGTAAACTGAGGTATCTGGATATTGCAATCTAATTTGGGATGACTCAAGAGTGATACAGAAAAAGATAGGTAACATTGAATACTCAGAATTCAATAATGAAAAATAATTACTTTAGTGAAAAGCCAGCTGTTCTTTCTTTCCTAATAGACATGTGATGTTGATGAAAAATAGCATTCAAGAAAAGTTTACCAAGTAGGACTGGTTTGATTCAGGGTATTATATTATTCTGCAGAATAGGAAATGTTATTTAGGTTGAACAAAAAGCTGAACAGTCCAGCCAGTCCAAAAGACCCAAATACCAAAGGATTCTCTTTAGAGAATGAAAAATGCTGCTGCCTTATATGTAAGGCAATGCATGATAATTCTTTCAGAGACTATTCTGCCTGTGTTTTCTATGTCCTTCAAATTTCATTTGAATGAATGCTTTATGGATTTCTGTGACACTTGGGAACATGTTAAAATACCATTGCAAACATACCAGGGAACTCAGGTTTAGATAATTCTTGATTTGAATGATTATAGCATGCTGCTGTTATCCTATTTGGAAAAAAAATAGGAGTTTTGTGACAATTTGGAGTTTCCTTTCTGTGTCTCCTCCAGTGGGTTTGCACAAAGAAGACCTTTGAGACATAGATTGGAGTCCAAGGACATGAGGGAGTGGGGAAGGGAGGCGGGCGGGGAGGCCGGCCAGCGGACATGTGCTCAGGAGTGGGTTACTGCCCGGGTGCCCCGGCCCCCATGCAACACCGTCCACTGAAGGGCGAGCAAGCTGTGTATGTTCCATAATACCTTGTCCTTCAGTGGTTGATGTCCCGCAGGGGGAATTCGTTCATGGGCACTTCTCCCTTCCCCGTGCTCAGGCCAGGCACTTCTAAGGCCAGAGAAGACGCACTCTGAAAGGCAGCAACAAGAGGAATCTCAAGGCTTCTGCAAAGCATCTGCAGGCGACCCTCAGGACAAATTAAAAGCAGGCCATTAACGATATCTGTGTTACCGGTGTGGTCACCACTGTATCCAAGCATGCGTGACAGTGCCTGGTACCCAGCAGATGCTTCTTGTTCTTTAGTCACTATAATTTGTGTCCAGCCCCATAGACTGCAACACAGCAGCCTTCCCTGTTCTTCACTGTCTCTCAGAGTTTGCTCAAATTCATGCCCATTGAGTTGGTGATGCTATCTAACCATCTCATCCTCTGCTGCCCTCTTCTCATTATGCCTTTAATCTTTCCCAGCATCAGGGTCTTTTCCAATGTGTCAGCTCTTCACATCAGGTGGCCAAAGTATTGGAGCGTTAGCTTCAGTATCAGTGCTTCCAATGAATATTCAGGGACGATTTCCTTTAGGATTGACTGGTTTGATCTCCTTGCAGTCCAAGGAACTCTCAAGAGTCTTCTCTAGTACCACAATTTGAAAGCATCAGTTCTTCAGCAATCAGCGTTAAATATTTATTCAGAGGAGGAAGGCAAGGAGAGAGGAAAACACTTGACTCAAATAAAATGGGAAAAGCTGGCATTGGCTACCTGCCAGCCAACAACAGTAATAGACTGAAGATTAGAGGTAATTTTTTTAAATGGTATCTCACTTCTGACTTAAGTCCTCAAGCTAACATTGAAATTTTACGCTTGCCAAATTTATTATGCATGAGGAGACGGGACAAGAAAAGATAGGCATGAGAGAGCAGACAGCTCTGTGTATCAACAACCTCAGTTCTAAAGTCTGGAGCTTGGGGACTTGACTTTTAGCATCAATAGTTATATTATATCCACTTAATTTTTTAAAAGATTAACAGTGTGTTTATCTTTGATTATTCAGTATATATATGTTTGTCGTTATCTATGAATCACTGAAGAGCTGCATGGATTATCCATGCCAAGTTCTTGATGAGGAATTAGGTTAAAGGACTTAACTTCTTGGCTTGTGGGGTGAGCTGGGGAGCCCGGGTTTGAGGTAAGGCCAGCAGAGGCAAAAATGGAAAAACTACCTTAGTCACCTGGATGTTTGCAGATGGGCAGTGACTTTGTTCACATTCGGCTAACATATTTGAGTGAAGAGTACAACAGTCAGTAAATCACACAGATATTTCAGATACATGGCCCTAAGCACAGGAATTTCTAGAAATAGCATGTGATTACTTGCATTTATTATTCTGATGGTTTTCATTCTGTAAATAGATGGTTTCCCCTGAGAGTGTTTCTCTTTAGCCAAGCATGGACCTGAATGTGTTTATATATATCTGTGTGGCATGTTGGGAGGAAGGCTGGAAGGAGGGACTCCTCCCCCAAAGTAAGTGGAGGGTTTTGGCTTCTTTTTATTTTGTTATTTGCTGGCTTTAATCATTTGTAACTCTTGTATTATAACACTCACACATGTTCCATAATTCAGTGAATGCAAAAACCTCAGAAGGCCATATTCTCTACTAGACAACCCCCTCTAACGCTGACAGGTATGCAAACCTGTGCTCTTTTGTCCCTTTTTATGGACCCTGAGTGATATTGTTCTAGATAAATCACGTTCAAAGAAAAAGGGACCCATAGGGAAGTGGCATCAAGAAAGCAGAGCTTAACAGTGTCAGCACAGGGTTAATAAGTGAGACATGCTCATTCGTTGCCAGAAACAGGAGCAGAAAGCATTTGGCAATGATCCCTTCCTTTTTTCCTGGAGTGAAGGCAAAGTGGGTTACAGAGATACTGGGGCCAGCGTGGACTCAGAGTACTAAAGTATCTTCCTGTCCTCAGGAGCTGGACACGTCTCCCTCCCCCGAGGCCCCTCCATGGCCCTGGAACTGGGTGGCGGGCCAGTTAGCCACGAGTGGTGTGGGAATTCAACCCATAAACACTCTCTTCCTTCTAGCAGGACGCCTAGCTCTGCCTGACAATTTCCTCATACTGATTTATTGATTTAATTTTTGGTTGGCAGTGGTGGTAGTTACAAAGTAAATTCACCCCAGAAAAAAAAGGGTATTTTGGGAATTCATTAATGCTAACTCTGCACTTGGATGCTAGATTCACTTCCCATCTGCCCAAAACAGCCAAATAAAACAAGGAAGTGACACCAAGCAAGTGACAACTAATTATCTCCTCCGTTTATTCTGCTGGGATGGTGGGAATTGAAGGGTATTGAAGGCTGTTTTCCTCTTAATTGTTAACCTTAGAAATCAACAGTCAAGTGACCATCACTAAAACCACGTGTGTCATTGTGTTTGAATTCCAGCAATGTATTTCTCTCTCTTCATTTTGATTTAGGAATCAGAAAAAAAAAAGAAATTGTCCTGGATTCTTCACTACTCTTAAACATGTCTTAGTGTAACAAATTACCCTAAAACCTAGCAGCTTAAAGAAACAAGCATTTGTCATCTCAGTTTATCCGAGTCAGGAATCTGGGCCTGACTTAGCCGAGGGCTCACATTTCAAGCCCGTGGACAGAGGAGCCTGGTGGGCTGCAGTCCATGGGGTCACTAAGAGTTGGACATGACTGAGCGACTTCACTTTCACTTTGCACTTTTATGCACTGGAGAAGGAAATGGCAACCCACTCCAGTGTTCTTGCCTGGAGAATCCCAGGGATGGGGGAGCCTGGTGGGCTGCCGTCTATGGGGTCACACAGAGTCGGACACGACTGAAGCGACTTAGCAGCAGCAGCAGCACATTTCAAGATTTTCTCACAAAGCTTCGGTCATGATTTTAGCTGGGGCTGCAATCTCATATGAAAACCCAACTGAGGAATGACGCATCTTCAAGCTTTCTCTCATGGTTTCTTGTTGTTGTTGGAAGAATTCAGTTCTTCATGGGCTATTGGACTGAGGGCTTAAGTCCCTGGCTTTCTGTTGACTGGGGTTGACTTCCATGGCAGCAAACAAGAGTGAGAAGAAGATACAGCCAGCAAGATGGAAGTTGCCATCTTTTTATGACCTAATGTCGTAAGTGACATCCTATCCGTTACAGTGTTCTCTTCATTGTAAATGAGTCACAGGACCCAGCTCCTGCTCAAAAGAGGGATTATACATGGACACAAATAGCAAGAGGTGGAGATCCCTGGGGGCCACTGTAGAAGGTGCTTACACAGATATGATTCCAAATCCCAATGTGATGGAGAGTTGTCTTTGCTGCAGTGACAGGATATGTTCTGAGATAAACTCATTATCGCTGGTAATGTGGATTGATCCCTTGCAGATACAGAAGAGAGAAATCATAGGGCCAAGAAAAATGTGATAGTTATCTACTTGGTAATTGAAATGTGTCCCACTATGGCTAAGAAGAAACCAGAGTGCAAGCCAAGAGTATGTTCTGTGAGGGCTGAAGGCCAAGTTGTTTGAGCTCTGATAGCAGAAGGACCTGTGGATCTGAGACCTTGAGAGACAGTGGGAGGAGGATCGTGACTGTCCTCTTCCTACTAGAACAAGCAGATTGTGTTAGGAAACAAAACAGTCCCTCCTCTAGGACTGCATGTGCAAAGATCAGGATGATCTAGAAGAACTTTGGAGGCCTTGGAGAAACACTGTTCTCAAAACACTAATACTATCACCTATGCAGGGTGGCTGGGTTCACTCTGCAGCCTGACCACCTGATGGTGGGCTGGCCATGGTCCAAAGGGTGGTGTTCCATCCATATGGAACCTGGTCTGTGCTCACTGTAGAACGCCATAGTCAGCATGCCTTTGGCACCCACTGAGCTGGATGTCAGGAGTGCCTGTTCCGGGGCTGGATCTCAGTAGGTGTCCCTGGATCTATGGAAGTGTTGCTAGACCCAAGTGTGTATCTTTGAGTCTCTTTAGTCGCTTGGCCTCCTTGGGTTTAGGAAGCTGATCTATGGAATGAAGTAGAGATTTGCCTCACCCCCCACCTACGGTGCCTTAAAGAGGTTGCCAGAGGCCCATGAACAGTGCCGTCCAGTCCCATGTGTAGACACTTCTGTGCACACAGCGTGTACTCTGTCTGTTGTATTCAATACCATTGACCACCTCCTTCTCCTCGAAGCACTTCTTCCATTGTGTCGATATCATTTCGGAAGTCATTACCAAACAGTTTGTCTTTGAAATGTGAGGGCATATTTGACCCAGGGGAGGCATTTTGCATGCAGAGAGTGGAGGGCTAGACTAGCACCTCAGTAATTGCATGCACCAGGGACCAGGGGAAGAAGGTGTATCCAGCAGATACACCTAAGAGTAGAAAGGTTGAGATTGGAGTGGTTTTAGCAGTGAGTTGGAAGGGAGCAAATCCAGAAGATTCATTCAAGAAGCTCAGCTCCGAAAGGGATCACAGAGAGGTGCTGGGAGCTGATGGGAAGTAATGAACTTGAGGTGGCTGGTTTCTTAAAGAGAGGAGACTTATACATGTTTAAATGCATAGAAGGATGCGGGTGCAGTTTCTGGGGAGGCAAAAGGGGTTAGCCTAAGAGAAGACACCCAACGCCTCCATTTAAATAGGATGGAAGGGAAAAGGGCTTTCCTGGTGGCTGGGACGGTACAGAATCTGCGTGCCAAGCAGGAGGCCTGGGTTCAATCACTGGGTTGGGAAGATCCCCTGGAGAAGGGACTGACTAACCACTCCAGTATTCTTGGCTGGAGAAGTTCATGGACAGAGGAAGAAAGAAAGGTGTGTGTGGCCTTAGATCAACCTGTGGGACTGGCAGCTTCAACGGGTCTCCTAACCCAAGAGCAGACGGGAGCAGCAGGGATGTGGCCAATGGCCCAGGAGCAGGGGTGGCTGTTACTGAGCCTGACATGGAACAGGAAGAGCAAGGCTGGAGGGCAGTGGAGATGTCTGACAGCATCTCCCTCCCTCCAACCCTGCCACCTGCACTTAGGTAGAAGGAGGAGGAGTTGTTTGTAGGGCAGGGAGCTCCTCCGGTAGCCAGGAGGGAGCCTGGCAAGCTGCCAAGTCAGGGAAGGCTTCCTGGAGGAGGTGTGACTAGGGGTCCTGTATCTTGGAGGATGGTCAGGACTCAGGTGTTCTGGGGAAGGAGGAAAGCAGGTAACCACATGTGCTGAGAACCTGCTCCCTGTATGATGTTAGCACCTGTCACCCACTTTCCCATAGCCTTTGTCAGAGAAGGGACAAGACGTGCCCCACGTCCTTGGGCTGCTAGATGAGCAGCCGGGCCCTGACCTCAGGCTGTGTGTCTCCAGTGTATGCCGCTCTGCCTCCTGAGGGCTGTGTGGCCAAGTCGAGAGCGTGGCTGGGCTGGGCAGAGCAGCTCTGACACCAGAGAAGCTGGGGCCAACGTGGGCCAGCAGCACCGGTGAGCCTGGGTGAGCCTGATCAGAGGGGGCGGCTGGGCGAATCTGAGTGCCAAGTGGTGTTGGTGGCGCTCCACCCCACGGGAATGTCCACGGGTGCCACACACCTGACCGGGAGGAGGCCATGCAAGGACCTGTCAGCAGCTGCTCCTGGACGCGAGTCTGGCAAGGTGGCAGTTAACTGCTGACAAATTTCTGACAGGGCCGCGACAATATGTTAATGTGCATTCTCCAACAATATGTTTCCAGCACTGCTTTTTTTCCCCCTGCTGGTTTGATTGAGAAAATCATAGCCACCGAAAGTGCAAGATTTATCCAGAGAGCATAGCAGGGGTTTGGGATGGGAGCGGGTGTGGGGCGGGGGCGGGGGGGCCCCTTGGGAGGAATTTACCTTTTGAAGCCAGAGGGGGAACAGGTGCTCTGGAAATGGCTCGTAACTGCGTGAGGGCGGGGACCGCGCTCCTGGAGGGGAAGGTTACTCAGATTAACGACATTCCGCGGAAAATGATGGCATCCTGGCTCCGTCACTGAAACAGGTGGCTGTCATTATGGCCATGCGCTCCTAATGGGAAGATAATACAGGGGGAGAGAGGTTTATATCAGCCCCTGAAAGATGAAATTGCACATGAAGGAGGAAACAAGGCATAAAGAGGACCAACTGGGGGACTTTCTCGCCCCACAGGACAGCACGTGGCTCTCATTAATGGTGCAGCGTTTCCATCACTCTATCCAGAGGGTTATGTTACCTACATCGCTTTCATTTTGGGGGGGGTTATTCAAATTTCATTTGGAAAAGATTTTTTTTTTTCCTCTCTGTATGTTTTTCTTCCATTTAGGAGAGTAGTAAGTATAAAAACGTACTGTGTGTGTGCTCAGTCGTGTCTGCCTCTTTGCAACCCACCAGGATTGTAGCCCACCAGGCTCCTCTGTCTTTGGGATCTTTCAGGCAAGAATACTGGAGTGAATTGCCTGGATCTTCCAGACCCTGGGATCAAACCCACGTCTTTTGAGTCTCCTGCATTGCAGGTGGATCCTTTACCCCTGCGCCGCCTGTGCTGTGCTGTGCTTGGTCGCTCAGTCCGTGTCCAGCTCTTTGCAACCCCATGGACTATAGCCTGCCAGGCTTCTCTGTCCATGGGGACTCTCTGGGCAAGAATATTAGAGTGGGTTGCCATGCTCTCTTCCAGGGGCTCTTCCCAACCCAGGGAATGAACCCAGGTCTCCCACATTGCAGGCAGATTCTTTACTGTCTGAGCTACCAGGGAAGACCAAGAATACTGGAGTGGGTAGCCTATCCCTTCTCCAGGAGATCTTCCCAACCCCAGAATCGA